>NC_054473.1:94999260-95351449 GCF_017639515.1 Carcharodon carcharias
GCTTCTGTCTCATTCTATAATCAGCTTCTGTCTAACTCTATAATCAGCTTCTGTCTCATTCCATAATCACCTTCTGTCCTACAATATAATCAGCACCTGTCGCACTCTATAATCAACATATGTCTCACTCTATAATCAACATCTGTCTCACTCTATAATCAACATCTGTCTCACTCTATAATCAACATCTGTCTCACTCTATAATCAGCATCTGTTTCACTCTACAATCAGCATCTGTCTCACTCTATAATCAGCTTCTGTCTCACTCTATAATCAGCTTCTGTCTCACTCTATAATCAGATTTTGTCTCACTCTATAATCAGCTTCTGACCCATTCTATAATCAGCTTCTGTCTCACTCTATAATCAGCTTCTTCCTCACTCTATAATCAGCTTCTTCCTCACTCTATAATCAGATTCTCTCTCTCTCACACACACACAGTAATCAGCTTTTCTCTCTGACACAGATAATAATCAGCATCTCCCTTCCTCACACAAACTATAATCAGTTTCTCTCTCTCACACACACACAGTATAATCAGCTTCTCTCTCACACAAACTCACTGGAATCTGCTCCTCTCTCATTCTACAATCAGCTGCTGTCTCATTCCATAATCAGCTTCTGTCTCAGTCCATAATCAGCTTTATCTCACTCCATAATCAGCCTCTGTCACACTCTATAATCAGCTTCTGTCTCATTCAATAATCAGCTTCTGTCCTACAATATAAACAGCACCTGTCACACTCTATAATCAGCATCTGTCTCACTCTATAATCAGCATCTGTCTCACTCTATAATCAGCATCTGTCTCACTCTATAATTAGCTGCTGTCTCACTCTACAATCATTTTCTGTCTCACTCCATAATCAGCTTCTTTCTCACTCTATAATCAGCCTCTGTCACACTCTATAATCAGCTTCTGTCTCATTCTATAATCAGCTTCTATCGTACAATATAAACAGCACCTGTCACACTCTATAATCAGCGTCTGTCTCACTCTATAATCAGCATCTGTTTCAGTCTATAATCAGCATCTGTCTCACTCTACAATCAGCTGCTGTCTCACTCTACAATCAGCTTCTGTCTCACTCCATAATCAGCTTCTGTCTCATTCTTTAATCAGCTTCTGTCTTACTCTATAATCAGCTTCTGTCTCACTCTATCATCAGCTTGTGTCGTAGTCTATAATCAGCTCCTGTCGCACTCTATAATCAGCATCTGTCTCACTCAATAATAAGCTTCGTTTTCACCCAATAATCAGCTTCTCTCTCACTCTATAATCAGCTTCTGTTTCACTCTATAATCAGCTTCTGACTCATTCTATAATCAGCCTTTGTGTCACTCTATAATCATCTTCTCTCTCACTCCATAGTTAGCTTCTCTCCCCCTCTGTAATCAGCTTCTCTCTGACTCTATAATGACCTTCTGTTTCACTCTATAATCAGCATCTGTTTCAGTCTATAATCAGCTTCTCTCTCACTTTATAATCAGCTTCTCCCTCACTTTATAATCAGCTTCTCCCTCACTGTATAATCAGCTTCTGTCTCATCTCTATAATCAGCTTCTGTCTCACTCTATAATCAGCCTCTGTCACACTCTATAATCAGCTTCTGTCACACTCTATAATCAGCTTCTGTCCTACAATATAATCAGCACCTGTGGCATTCTATAATCAGCATTTGTCTCACTCTATAATCAGAATCTGTCTCACTCTATAATCAGCATCTGTTTCACTCTATAATTAGCATCTGTCTCAAACTAAAATCAGCTTCTGTCTCACTCTGTAATCAGCTTCTGTGTCACTCTATAATCAGCTTCTGTCCCAGTCTATAATCAGTTTCTGTCAGACTGTCTAATCTGCTTCTGCCTCACTCTATAATCAGCTTCTGTCCTACACTATAATCAGCTCCTGTCACACTCTATAATCACCTTCTGTCTCATTCTATAATCAGCTTCTGTCTCGCTCTATAATCAGCTTCTGTCCCATTCTATAATCAGCTTCTGTCCTACAATATATTCAACACCTGTCGCACTCTATAATCAGCATCATTCTCACTCTATGATCAACATCTGTCTCACTCTACAATCAGCATGTGTCTCACTCTATAATCAGCTTCTGTCTCACTCTATAATCAGACTTTGTCTCACTCTATAATCAGCTGCTGACTCTATCTATAATCAGCTTCTGTCTCACTCAATAATCAGCTTCTGTCTCACTCTCTAATCAGCTTCTGCCTCACTCTGTAATCAGCTTCTCTAACTCTCTCACACACAGTAATCAGCTTTTCTCTCTGACACACATAATGATCAGAATCTCCCTCCCTCACACAAACTATAATCAGTTTCTCTCTCTCACACACACACAGTATAATCAGCTTCTCTCACACACAAACTCACTGGAATCTGCTCCCCTCTCACTCTACAATCAGCTGCTGTCTCACTCTATAATCAGCTTCTGTCTCAGTCCATAATCAGCTTTATCTCACTCTATAATCAGCCTCTGTCACACTCTATAATCAGCTTCTGTCTCATTCTATAATCAGCTTCTGTCCTACAATATAAACAGCACCTGTCACACTCTATAATCAGCATCCGTCTCACTCTATAATCAGCATCCGTCTCACTCTATAATCAGCATCCATCTCACTCTATTATCAGCATCTGTTTCACTCTATAATCAGCATCTGTCTCACTCTACAATTAGCTGCTCTCTCACTCTACAATCAGCTTCTGTCTCACTCTGTAATCAGCTTCTGTCTCACTCTATAATCAGCTTCTGTCTCAGTCTATAATCAGTTTCTCTCTGACTGTCTAATCTGCTTCTGCGTCACTCTATAATCAGCTTCTGTCTCACTCTATAATCAGCTTAGGTCTCACTCTATAAACAGCTTCTGTCTCACTCTATAAACAGCTTCTGTCTCACTCTATAATCAGCTTCTGTCTCACTCTATAATGAGCTTCTGTCCTACTCTATAATCAGCTCCTGTCACACTCTATAATCAGCTGCTGTCTCACTCTATAATCAACATCTGTCTCACTTTATAATCAGCTTCAGTCTCACTCTATAATCAGCTTCTGTCTCACTCTATAATCAGCTTCTGTCTCACTCTATAATCAGCTTCTGTCTCATTCTATAATCAGCTTCTGTCTCACTCTATAATCAGCTTCTGTCCCATTCTATAATCAGCTTCTGTCCTACATTATAATCAGCACCTGTCGCACTCTATAATCAGCATCATTCTCACTCTATAATCAACATCTGTCTCACTCTATAATCAGCATCTGTTTCACTCTATAATCAGAATCTGTCTCACTCTATAATCAAACTTAGTCTCACTCTATAATCAGCTTCTGACTGTATCTATAATCAGCTTCTGTCTAACTCTATAATCAGCTTCTGTCTCACTCTCTAATCAGCTTCTGCCTCACTCTATAATCAGCTTCTCTCTCTCTCTCTCACACACAGTAATCAGCTTTTCTCTCTGACACACATAATAATCAGCATATCCCTCCCTCACACAAACTGTAATCAGTTTCTCTCTCACACACACACACAGTATAATCAGCTTCTCTCTCACACAAACTCACTGGAATCTGCTCCTCTCTCGCTACAATCAGCTGCTGTCTCACTCTATAATCAGCTTCTGTCTCATTCTATAATCAGCTTCTGTCCTACAATATAAACAGCACCTGTCACACTCTATAATCAGCATCAGTCTCACTCAATAATCAGCATCTGTCTCACTCTATAATCAGCATCTGTTTCACTCTATAATCAGCATCTGTCTCACTCTACAATCAGCTGCTGTCTCATTCTACAATCAGCTTCTGTCTCACTCCATAATCAACTTCTTTCTCACTCTATAAACAGCTTCTGTCTCATTCTATAATCAGCTTCTATCCTACAATATAAACAGCACCAGTCACACTCTATAATCAGCATCTGTCTCACTCTATAATCAGCATCTGTTTCACTCTATAATCAGCTGCTGTCTCACTCTACAATCAGCTGCTGTCTCACTCTACAATCAGCTGCTGTCTCACTCTACAATCAGCTTCTGTCTCACTCCATAATCAACTTCTGTCTCATTCTATAATCAGCTTCTGTCTTACTCTATAATCAGCTTCTGTCTCACTCTCTAATCTGCTTCTGTCTCACTCTATAATCAGCTTCGGTCTCACTCTATAATCAGCTTCTGTCTCACTCTATATTCACCTTCGGTCTCACTCTATAAGCAGCTTCGGTCTCACTCTATAATCAGCTTCGGTCTCACTCTAAAGTCAGCTTATGTCTCTCTCTATAATCAGCTTCTGTCTCACTTTATAATCAGCTTCTGTCTCACTCTATAATCAGCATCTGTCTCACTCTATAATCAGCTTCGGTCTCACTCTATAATCAGCTTCTGTCTCACTCTATAATCAGCTTCTGTCTCACTGTATAATCAGCTTCTGTCTCATTCTATAGTCAGCTTCTGTCCTACAATATAATCAGCAGCTGTCGCACTCTATAATCAGCATCAGTCTCACTCTATAATCAGCTTCTATCTCACTCTATAATCAAATTTTGTCTCACTCTATAATCAGCTTCTGACCCATTCTATAATCAGCTTCTGTCTCACTCTATAATCAGCTTCTGCCTCACTCTATAATCAGATTCTCTCTCTCTCTCTCTCTCACACACACACAGTAATCAGCTTTTCTCTCTGACACACATAATAATCAGCAACTCCCTCCCTCACACAAACAATAATCAGTTTCTCTCTCACACAAACTCACTGGAATCTGCTCCTCTCTCACTCTTCAATCAGCTGCTGTCTCACTCCATAATCAGCTTCTGCCTCAGTCCATAATCAGCTTTATCTCACTCCATAATCAGCCTCTGTCACACTCAAAATAAGCTTCAGTCTCATTCAATAATCAGCTTCTGTCCTACAATATAAACAGCACCTGGCACACTCTAGAATCAGCATCTGTCCCACTCTATAATCAGCATCTGTTTCACTCTATAATCAGCATATGTCTCACTCTACAATTAGCTGCTGTCTCACTCTACAATCAGCTTCTGTCTCACTCCATAATCAGACTCTGTCACACTCTATAATCAGCTTCTGTCTCATTCTATAATCAGCTTCTATCCTACAATATAAACAGCACCTGTCACACTCTATAATCAGCATCTGTCTCACTCTATAATCAGCATCTGTTTGACTCTATAATCAGCATCTGTTTGACTCTATAATCAGCATCTGTCTCACTCTATAATCAGCATCTGTCTCACTCTACAATCAGCTGCTGTCTCACTCTACAATCAGCTTCTGTCTCACTTCATAATCAGCTTCTGTCTCATTCTATAATCAGCTTCTGTCTCACTCTATAATCAGCTCCTGTCTCGCTCTCTAATCTGCTCCTGCCTCACTCTATAATCAGCTTCTGTCTCACTCTATAATCAGCATCTGTCTCACTCTATAATCAGCTTCGGTCTCACTCTATAATCAGCTTCTGTCTCACTCTATATTCAGCTTCTGTCTCACTCTATAAGCAGCTTCGGTCTCACTCTAAAATCAGCTTCGGTCTCACTCTAAAATCAGCTTATGTCTCTCTCTATAATCAGCTTCTGTTTCACTCTATAATCAGCTTCTGTCTCACTCTATAATCAGCTTCTGTCTCACTGTATAATCAGCTTCTGTCTCATTCTATAATCAGCTTCTGTCTCACTCTATAATCAGCCTCTGTCACACTCTATAATCAGCTTCTGTCTCATTCTATAATCAGCTTCTGTCCTACAATATAAACAGCACCTGTCACACTCTAGAATCAGCATCCGTCTCACTCTATAATCAGCATCCATCTCACTCTATAATCAGCATCCATCTCACTATATTATCAGCATCTGTTTCACTCTATAATCAGCATCTGTCTCACTCTACAATTAGCTGCTGTCTCACTCTACAATCAGCTTCTGTCTCACTCTGTAATCAGCTTCTGTCTCACTCTATAATCAGCTTCTGTCTCACTCTATAATCAGCTTCTGTCTCACTCTATAATCAGTTTCTCTCTGACTGTCTAATCTGCTTCTGCCTCACTCTATAATCAGCTTCTGTCTCACCCTATAATCAGCTTCGGTCTCACTCTATAAACAGCTTCTGTCTCACTCTATAAACAGCTTCTGTCTCACTCTATAGTCAGCTTCTGTCTCACTCTATAATCAGCTTCTGTCTCACTCTATAATCAGCTTCTGTCTCACTCTATAATCAGCTTCTGTCCTACTCTATAATCAGCTGCTGTCACACTCTATAATCAGCTGCTGTCTCACTCTATAATCAACATCTGTCTCACTTTATAATCAGCTTCTGTCTCACTCTATAATCAGCTTCTGTCTCAATCTATAATCAGCTTCTGTCTCACTGTATAATCAGCTTCTGTCTCATTCTATAATCAGCTTCTGTCTCACTCTATAATCAGCCTCTGTCACACTCTATAATCAGCTTCTGTCTCATTCTATAATCAGCTTCTGTCCTACAATATAAACAGCACCTGTCACACTCTAGAATCAGCATCCGTCTCACTCTATACTCAGCATCCATCTCACTCTATAATCAGCATCCATCTCACTCTATAATCAGCATCCATCTCACTATATTATCAGCATCGGTTTCACTCTATAATCAGCATCTGTCTCACTCTACAATTAGCTGCTGTCTCACTCTACAATCAGCTTCTGTCTCACTCTGTAATCAGCTTCTGTCTCACTCTATAATCAGCTTCTGTCTCACTCTATAATCAGTTTCTCTCTGACTGTCTAATCTGCTTCTGCCTCACTCTATAATCAGCTTCTGTCTCACCCTATAATCAGCTTCGGTCTCACTCTATAAACAGCTTCTGTCTCACTCTATAGTCAGCTTCTGTCTCACTCTATAATCAGCTTCTGTCTCACTCTATAATCAGCTTCTGTCCTACTCTATAATCAGCTGCTGTCACACTCTATAATCAGCTGCTGTCCCACTCTATAATCAACATCTGTCTCACTTTATAATCAGCTTCTGTCTCACTCTATAATCAGCTTCTGTCTCAATCTATAATCAGCTTCTGTCTCATTCTATAATCAGCTTCTGTCTCACTCTATAATCAGCTTCTGTCCCATTCTATAATCAGCTTCTGTCCTACATTATAATCAGCACCTGTCGCACTCTATAATCAGCATCATTCTCACTCTATAATCAACATCTGTCTCACTCAATAATCAGCATCTGTTTCACTCTATAATCAGAATCTGTCTCACTCTATAATCAAACTTAGTCTCACTCTATAATCAGCTTCTGACTGTATCTATAATCAGCTTCTGTCTAACTCTATAATCAGCTTCTGTCTCACTCTCTAATCAGCTTCTGCCTCACTCTATAATCAGCTTCTCTCTCTCTCTCTCACACACAGTAATCAGCTTTTCTCTCTGACACACATAATAATCAGCATCTCCCTCCCTCACACAAACTGTAATCAATTTCTCTCTCACACACACACACAGTATAATCAGCTTCTCTCTCACACAAACTCACTGGAATCTGCTCCTCTCTCACTACAATCAGCTGCTGTCTCACTCTATAATCAGCTTCTGTCTCATTCTATAATCAGCTTCTGTCCTACAATATAAACAGCACCTGTCACACTCTATAATCAGCATCAGTCTCACTCTATAATCAGCATTTGTCTCACTCTATAATCAGCATCTGTTTCACTCTATAATCAGCATCTGTCTCACTCTACAATCAGCTGCTGTCTCATTCTACAATCAGCTTCTGTCTCACTCCATAATCAACTTCTTTCTCACTCTATAATCTGCCTCTGTCACACTCTATAAACAGCTTCTGTCTCATTCTATAATCAGCTTCTATCCTACAATATAATCAGCACCAGTCACACTCTATAATCAGCATCTGTCTCACTCTATAATCAGCATCTGTTTCACTCTATAATCAGCATCTGTCTCACTCTACAATCAGCTGCTGTCTCATTCTACAATCAGCTTCTGTCTCACTCCATAATCAACTTCTTTCTCACTCTATAATCAGCCTCTGTCACACTCTATAAACAGCTTCTGTCTCATTCTATAATCAGCTTCTATCCTACAATATAAACAGCACAAGTCACACTCTATAATCAGCATCTGTCTCACTCTATAATCAGCATCTGTTTCACTCTATAATCAGCATCTGTCTCACTCTACAATCAGCTGCTGTCTCACTCTACAATCAGCTTCTGTCTCATTCTATAATCAGCTTCTGTCTTACTCTATAATCAGCTTCTGTCTCACTCTATAATCAGCTTCTGTCTCACTCTATAATCAGCTTCGGTCTCACTCTATAATCAGCTTCGGTCTCACTCTATAATCAGCTTCTGTCTCACTCTATATTCACCTTCGGTCTCACTCTATAAGCAGCTTCGGTCTCACTCTATAATCAGCTTCGGTCTCACTCTAAAGTCAGCTTATGTCTCTCTCTATAATCAGCTTCTGTCTCACTTTATAATCAGCTTCTGTCTCACTCTATAATCAGCATCTGTCTCACTCTATAATCAGCTTCGGTCTCACTCTATAATCAGCTTCTGTCTCACTCTATAATCAGCTTCTGTCTCACTGTATAATCAGCTTCTGTCTCATTCTATAGTCAGCTTCTGTCCTACAATATAATCAGCAGCTGTCGCACTCTATAATCAGCATCAGTCTCACTCTATAATCAGCTTCTATCTCACGCTATAATCAAATTTTGTCTCACTCTATAATCAGCTTCTGACCCATTCTATAATCAGCTTCTGTCTCACTCTATAATCAGCTTCTGCCTCACTCTATAATCAGATTCTCTCTCTCTCTCTCTCACACACACACACAGTAATCAGCTTTTCTCTCTGACACACATAATAATCAGCAACTCCCTCCCTCACACAAACAATAATCAGTTTCTCTCTCACACAAACTCACTGGAATCTGCTCCTCTCTCACTCTTCAATCAGCTGCTGTCTCACTCCATAATCAGCTTCTGTCTCAGTCCATAATCAGCTTTATCTCACTCCATAATCAGCCTCTGTCACACTCAAAATAAGCTTCAGACTCATTCAATAATCAGCTTCTGTCCTACAATATAAACAGCACCTGTCACACTCTAGGATCAGCATCTGTCCCACTCTATAATCAGCATCTGTTTCACTCTATAATCAGCATATGTCTCACTCTACAATTAGCTGCTGTCTCACTCTACAATCAGCTTCTGTCTCACTCCATAATCAGCTTCTTTCTCACTCTATAATCAGCTTCTGTCTCATTCTATAATCAGCTTCTGTCTCATTCTATAATCAGCTTCTGTCTCACTCTATAATCAGCTTATGTCTCGCTCTATATAATCAGCTTCTGTCTCACTCTATATAATCAGCTTCTGTCTCACTCTATAATCAGCTTCTGTCCTACAAAATAATCAGCACCTGTCGCACTCCATAATCAGCATCTGTCTCACTCTATAATCAGCATATGTCTCACTCTATAATCAGCTTCTGTCTCACATTTGCACTATAATCTCTCTCACTCACACATGCACTGTGATCAGCTTCTCTCACTCTCGCACTGTAACGAGCTCCTCTCTCACTCACTGCACTGCAATCAAATGCTCTCTCTCTCACAGTTTAATAGGCTTTTCTCTCACAAAGACGCTGTAAACAGCTTCTCTCTCACTGTCTCATGCACTGCAATCAGCTTCTGTCTCTCAAACACACACTGTAATCGGCTTCACTTTCACACATACACTGTAACCAGCTTCTCCCTCATTCACTGAACTGCAATCATATTCTCTCTCTCTCACACAACCACTTTAATCAGCTTCTCTCTCTCACACACACACAATAATCAGGTTTTCTCTCTGACACACATAATAATCAGCTTCTCTCTCCCTCACACAAACTATAATCAGATTCTCTCTCTCTCACAAACACACAAAAATCAGCTTCTCTCTCACACAAACTCACTGGAATCAGCGGCTCTCACACTCTACAATCAGCTGCGGTCTCACTCTATAATCAGCTTCTGTCTCACCCAATAATCAGCTTCAGTCTCACCCAATAATCAGCTTCTGTCTCACTCTACAATCAGCTTTTGTATCATTCTATTTTCAGGTTCCGTCTCACTCTATAATCAGCTTCTGTCTCACTCTCTAATCAGCTTCTGCCTCACTCTATAATCAGCTTCTGTCTCACTCTATAATCAGCTTCTGTCTCACTCTATGATCAGCTTCTGTCTCAATCGATAATCAGCTTCTGTCTTACAACATAATCCGCTCCTGTCGCACTCTATAGTCAGCATCAGTCTCACTCAATAAATAGCATCTGTCTCACTCTATGATCAGCATCAGTCTCACTCTATAATCAGCATCTGTCTCACTCTATAATCAGCTTCTGTCTCACATGTGCAGTATAATCGGCTTCTTTCTCAGACATACACTGTAATCAGGTTGTCTCTCACAAACACACTTTAAACAGTTTCTCTCTCACTCAAACGTGGACTGTAATCAGCTTCTCTCACTCTCGCACTGTAACAAGCTTCTCTCTCTCAAACACACACTGAAATCGGCTTCACTTTCACACATAAACTGTAATAGGCTTTTCACTCACACAGACACTGTTACCAGATTCTCCCTCACTCACTGTACTGCAATCAAATTCTCTCTCTCTCACACAACCACTGTAATCAGCTTCTCTCTCTCTCACACACACAATAATCAGCTTTTCTCTCTGACACACATAATAATTAACCTCTCTCTCCCTCACACAAACTATAATCAGATTCTCTCTCTCTCACACACACAAACACTATAACCAGCTTCTCTCTCACACAAACTCACTGGAATCAACTCCTCTCTCACTCTACAATCAGCAGCTGTCTCACTCTATAATCAGCCTCTGTCTCACTCCATAATCAGCTTCTGTCTCACTCCATAATCAGCTTCTGTCTCACTCTATAATCAGCTTCTGCCTCATTCTATAATCAACTTCGGTATCACTCTATAATCAGCTTCGGTCTCACTCTATAATCAGCATCTGTCTCACTCTATAATCAGCTTCTGTCTCACTCTCTAATCTGCTTCTGCCTCACTGTATAATCAGCTTCTGTCTCACTCTATAATAAGCTTCGGTCTCACTCTATAATCAGCTGCTGTCTCACTTTATAATCAGCTTCCGTCTCACTCTATAATCAGCTTATGTCTCACTCTATTATCAGCTTCTGTCTCACTCTATCATCAGCTTGTGTCGTAGTCTATAATCAGCTCCTGTCGCACTCTATAATCAGCATCTGTCTCACTCAATAATAAGCTTCGTTCTCACCCAATAATCAGCTTCTCTCTCACTCTATAATCAGCTTCTGTCTCACTTTATAATCAGCTTCTGTCTCACTCTATAATCAGCTTCTGTCTCACTCTATAATCAGCTCTGTCTCATTCTATAAACAGCTTCTCTCTCACTCTATAATCAGCTTCTCTCTCACTCCATAATCTATCTCTCTCACACAACCACTGTAATTAGCTTCTCTCTGTCTCACACACACAATAATCAGGTTTTCTCTCCGACAAACATAATAATCATCTACTCTATCCCTCACACAAACTACAATCATATTCTCTCTCACTCACACACACACACTATAATCAGTTTCTCTATCACACAAACTCACTGGAATCAGCTTCTGTCTCACCCAATAATCAGCTGCTGTCTCACTCGATAATCAGCATCTGTCTAACTCCATAATCAGCTTCTGTTTCACTCTATAATCAGCTTCTGTCTCACTCTATATTCAGCTTCTGTCTCATTCTATAATCAGCTTCTGTCTCACTCTATAATCTGATTCTGTCTCACTCTATAATCAGCTTCTGTCTCATTCTATAATCAGCTTCTGCCCCATTCTAAAATCAGCTTCTGTCTCACTCTCTAATGTCTCTCTCTCTCACACAACCATTGTAATCAGATTGTCTCTCTCTCACACACACAATAATCAACTTTTCTCTCTGACACACATAATAATCAGCTTCTCTATCATTCACACAAACTATAATCAGATTCTCTCTCTCACACACACACACACACACACACTATAATCAGCTTCTCTCTCACTTTATAATCAGCTTCTCCCTCACTCTATAATCAGCTTCTGTCTCACTCTATAATCAGCTTCTGTCTCATCTCTATAATCAGCTTCTGTCTCATCTCTATAATCAGCTTCTGTCTCACCCTATAATCAGCTTCTGACTCATTCTATAATCAGCTTCTGTCTCACTCTATAATCAGCTTCTCTCTCACTCCATAATCTCTCTCTCTCACACAACCACTGTAATCAGCTTCTCTCTCTCACACACACACAATAATCAGCTTTTCTCTCTGACAAACATAATAATCATCTTCTCTATCGCTCACACAAACTACAATCATATTCCCTCTCTCTCACACACACACTATAATCAGCTTCTCTATCACACAAACTCACTGGAATCAGCATCTGTCTCACCCAATAATCAGCTGCTGTCTCACTCGATAATCAGCATCAGTCTAACTCCATAATCAGCTTCTGTTTCATGCTATAATCAGCTTCTGTCTCTCTCTATATTCAGCTTCTGTCTCTCTCTATATTCAGCTTCTGTCTCATTCTATAATCAGCTTCTGTCTCACTCTATAATCTGTTTCTATCTCACCCTATAATCAGCTTCTGTCTCATTCTATAATCAGCTTCTGTCTCACTCTATAATCAGTTTCTGTCTCATTCTATAATCAGCTTCTGTCTCACTCTCTAATGTCTCTCTCTCTCACACAACCACTGTAATCAGATTGTCTCTCTCTCACACACACAATAATCAACTTTTCTCTTTGACACACATAATAATCAGCTTCTCTATCCCTCACACAAACTATAATCAGATTATATCTCTCTCACACACACACACTATAATCAGCTTCTCTCTCACACAGACTCACTGCAATCAGCTCCTCTCTCACTCTACAATCAGCTGTAGTCTCACTCTATAATCAGCTTCTGTCTCACCCAATAATAAGCCACTGTGTCACTCTCTAATCAGCTTCTGACACACTCTATAATCAGCTTCTGTCTCACTCTATAATCAGCTTCTCTCTCAGTCGATAATTAGTTTCTCTCTCAGTCGATAATTAGTTTCTCTCCCACTCTGTAATCAGCTTCTGTCTCACTCTATAATCAGCTACTGTCTCACTCTACAATCAGCTTCTGTCTCACTCTATAATCAGCTTCTGTCTCACTCTATAATCAGCTTTTGTCTCACTCTCTAATCTCTCTCTCTCACACAACCACTGTAATCAGATTGTCTCTCTCTCACACACAAAATAATCAACTTTTCTCTCTGACACACATAATAATCAGCGTCTCTATCCCTCACACAAAATATAATCAGATTCTATCTCTCTCACACACACACACACTACTATCAGCTTCTCTCTCACACAGACTCACTGGCATCAGCTCCTCTCTCACTCTACAATCAGCTGCTGTCTCACTCTATAATCAGCTTCTGTCTCACCCAAAAATCAGCTTCTGTGTCACTCTATAATCAGCTTCTGTGTCACTCTATAATCAGCTTCTGACTCATTCTATAATCAGCTTCTGTCTCACTCTGTAATCAGATTCTGTCTCACTCTGTAATCAGACTGTGTCTCACCCTATAATCAGCTGCTGACTCATTCTATAATCAGCTTCTGTCTCACTCTATAATCAGCTTCTGTCTCACTCTCTAATCAGCTTCTGCCTCACTCTATAATCAGCTTCTCTCTCTCTCTCACACACACAGTAATCAGCTTTTCTCTCTGACACACATAATAATCAGCATCTCCCTCCCTCACACAAACTATAATCAGTTTCTCTCTCTCACACACACACAGTATAATCAGCTTCTCTCTCACACAATCTCACTGCAATCTGCTCATCTCTCACTCTACAATCAGCTGCTGGCTCACTCTATAATCAGCTTCTGTCTCAGTCCATAATCAGCTTCTGTCTCACTCTATAAACAGCTTCTGTCTCATTCTATAATCAACTTCTGTCCTACAATATAATCAGCACCTGTCGCATTCTATAATCAGCATCTGTCTCACTCTATAATCAGCATCTGTCTCACTCGATAATCAGCATCTGTATCACTCTATAATCAGCATTTGTCTCACTCTGTAATAAGCTTCTGTCTCACTCTATAATCAGCTTCTGTCTCAGTCTATAATCAGTTTCTGTCTGACTATCTAATCTGCGTCTGCCTCACTCTATAATCAGCTTCTGTCTCACTGTATAATAAGCTTTGGTCTCACTCTATAATCAGCTTCCGTCTCACTCTATAATCAGCTTATGTCTCACTCTATTATCAGCTTATGTCTCACTCTATTATCAGCTTCTGTCTCACTCTATTATCAGCTTCTGTCTCACTCTATTATCAGCTTCTGTCTCACTCTATTATCAGCTTCTGTCTCACTCTATTATCAGCTTCTGTCTCACTCTATCATCAGCTTGTGTCGTAGTCTATAATTAGCTCCTGTCGCACTCTATAATCAGCATCTATCTCACTCAATAATAAGCTTCGTTCTCACCCAATAATCAGCTTCTCTCTCACTCTATAATCAGCTTCTGTCTCACTCTATAATCAGCTTCTGACTCATTCTATAATCAGCTTTTGTCTCACTCTATAATCATCTTCTCTCTCACTCTATAGTTAGCTTCTCTCCCCCTCTATAATCAGCTTCTCTCTCACTCTATAATGACCTTCTGTTTCACTCTATAATCAGCATCTGTTTCACTCTATAATCAGCTTCTCTCTCACTTTATAATCAGCTTCTCCCTCACTGTATAATCAGCTTCTGTCTCATCTCTATAATCAGCTTCTGTCTCACTATAATCAGCCTCTGTCACACTCTATAATCAGCTTCTGTCTCATTCTATAATCAGCTTCTGTCCTACAATATAATCAGCACCTGTGGCATTCTATAATCAGCATCTGTCTCACTCTATAATCAGCATCTGTCTCACTCTATAATCAGCATCTGTTTCACTCTATAATCAGCATCTGTTTCACTCTATAATCAGCTTCTGTCTCAGTCTATAATCAGCTTCTGTCTCAGTCTATAATCAGCTTCTGTCTCACTCTGTAATCAGCTTCTATCTCACTCTATAATCAGGTTCTGTCTCAGTCTATAATCAGTTTCTGTCTGACTGTCTAATCTGCTTCTGCCTCACTCCATAATCAGCTTCTATCTCACTCTATAATCAGCTTCTGACCTACTCCATAATCAGCTCCTGTCACACTTTATAATCAGCTGCTGTTTCACTCTATAATCAACATCTGTCTCACTCTATAATCAGCTTCTGTCTCACTCTATAATCAGCTTCTGTCTCACTATATAATCAGCTTCTGTCTCATTCTATAATCAGCTTCTGTCTCATTCTATAATCAGCTTCTGTCTCGCTCTATAATCAGCTTCTGTCCCATTCTATAATCAGCTTCTGTCCTACAATACAATCAGCACCTGTCGCACTCTATAATCAGCATCATTCTCACTCTATAATCAACATCTGTCTCACTCTACAATCATCATCTGTTTCACTCTATAATCAGAATCTGTCTCACTCTATAATCAGCTTCTGTCTCACTCTATAATCAGCTTCTGTCTCACTCTACAATCAGACTTTGTCTCACTCTACAATCAGACTTTGTCTCACTCTATAATCAGCTGCTGACTCTATCTATAATCAGCTTCTGTCTCACTCTATAATCAGCTTCTGCCTCACTCTATAATCAGCTTCTCTATCTCTCTCACACACAGTAATCAGCTTTTCTCTCTGACACACATAATAATCAGAATCACCCTCCCTCACACAAACTATAATCAGTTTCTCTCTCTCACACACACACTGTATAATCAGCTTCTCTCACACACAAACTCACTGGAATCTGCTCCCCTCTCACTCTACAATCAGCTGCTGTCTCACTCTATAATCAGCTTCTGTCTCACTCTCTAATCAGCTTCTGCCTCACTCTCTAATCAGCTTCTGCCTCACTCTATAATCTCTCTCTCTCACACAACCACTGTAATCAGCTTCTCTCTCTCTCACACACACAATAATCAGCTTTTCTCTCTGACACACATAATAATCAGCTTCTCTCTCTCTCACACAAACTATAATCAGTTTCTCTATCTCACACACACACACACTATAATCAGCTTCTCTCTCACACACACACTATAATCAGCTTCTCTCTCACATACTTACTATAATCTGCATCGCTCTCTCACACACTCACTGGAATCAGCTTCTCTCTCCCTCTATCATCAGCTTCTCTCTCACAGTTGGACAATTATCAGCTTCTCTCTCACACACACACTATAATCAGCTTCTGTCTCACATACTTACTATAATCTGCATCGCTCTCTCACACACTCACTGGAATCAGCTTCTCTCTCACTCTATCATCAGCTTCTCTCTCACAGTTGGACAATTATCAGCTTCTCTGTCACACATGCACTGTAATCAGTTTGTCTCACACACACACACTCACACACACAAACTGTAACCAGCTTCTCCCTCACTCACACATGCACTGTAATCAGCTTCTCTTGCTCACGCAATGTAATCAGCTTCTCTCTCTCAAACACACATTGAAACCAGCTTCTCTCTCACTCACACACCTTTCTCTCACATGCACACTGTCATCAGCTTTTCTCTCACACAGACTCTGTGAACGGCTTCTCTCTCACTCTATAATCAGCTTCTCTCTCAAACATGGACTATAATCAGCTTCTCTCTCATACATACACTGTAATCAACTTCTCTCTCATGCGCACACTGTTATCTGCTTCTCTCTCAGAAAAACACTGTAATCAGCTCTTCTCTCACTCATGCAATGTAGGCGGCTTCTCTTCCTCACACAAGCACTATAAGCAGCTTTTTCTCAGAAAAAAACTGTAACAAGCTTCTCCCTCACTCACGCACTGTAATCAGATTCTCTCTCAGGAAAACACTATAAACAGCTTCTCTCTCAGGAAAACACTATAAACAGCTTCTCTCTCACACACACTGTTATTAAATTATCTCTCTCACACACACAATAATCAGATTCTCTCTCTCACACTCAAACTGTAATCAGCTTCCCTCTCACACACACAGTAACCAGCTTCTCTTGCACTCACACACACACTAATCAACTTCTCTCTCATGCGCACACTGTCATCAGCTTCTCACTCAGAAAAACACTGTTAGCAGCGTCTCGCACTCACGCACTGTAACCAGCTTCTCTCTCACTCACGCACTGTAATGAACATTTATCTCTCTCACACATGCACTGAAATGAGCTTCTCCCTTTCTCCAACACACTACAATCTGCTTCCCTCTCACAAACACACGGAAATCAGCTTCTTTCTCGCACACAGACTGTAATCAGCTACTCTTTCACACACACACTGTGATCAGCTTTTCTCGCATAGACTCACTGGAATCAGTTTCTCTCACACACGCATTGTAATCAGCTTCTCTCTCACTCTATAATCAGCTTCTCTCTCACTCTATAATCAGCATTTCTCTCACTCTATAATCAGCTTCTGTCTCACTCTATAATCAGCTTCTGTCTCACTCTATAATCAGCTTCTTTCTCACGTGTGCACAATAATCAGCTTCTTTCTCAAAAATACACTGTAACCAGGTTGTCTCTCACACACACACTGTAACCAGTTTATCTCTCACTCACAAATGCACTGTAATCAGCTTCTCTCACTCTCGCACTGTAACGAGCTTCTCTCTCTCAAACACAAACTGAAAGAGGCTTCAATTTCACACATACACTGTAATAGGCTTTTCTCTCACACAGATGCTGTAAACAGCTTCTCTCTCACTGACTCATGCACTGCAATCAGCTTCTGTCTCTCAAACACACTGTAATCGGCTTCACTTTCACACATACACTGTAACCAGCTTCTCCCTCATTCACTGAACTGCAATCATATTCTCTCTCTCTCACACAACCACTGTAATCAGCTTCTCTCTCTCTCACACACACAATAATCAGGTTTTCTCTCTGACACACATAATAATCAGCTTCTCTCCCCCTCACACAAACTATAATCAGATTCTCTCTCTCTCACAAACACACAAAAATCAGCTTCTCTCTCACACAAACTCACTGGAATCAGCGGCTCTCACACTCTCCAATCACCTGCTGTCTCACCCAATAATCAGCTTCAGTCTCACTCAATAATCAGCTTCTGTCTCACTCTACAATCAGCTTTTGTATCATTCTATTTTCAGGTTCCGTCTCACTCTATAATCAGCTTCTGTCTCACTCTCTAATCAGCTTCTGTCTCACTCTATGATCAGCTTCTGTCTCAATCGATAATCAGCTTCTGTCTTACAACATAATCTGCTCCTGTCGCACTCTATAGTCAGCATCAGTCTCACTCAATAAACAGCTTCTGTCTCACTCAATAAACAGCATCAGTCTCACTCTATAATCAGCATCTGTCTCACTCTATAATCAGCTTCTGTCTCACATGTGCAGTATAATCGGCTTCTTTCTCAGACATACACTCTAATCAGGTTGTCTCTCACAAACACAATTTAAACAGTCTCTCTCTCACTCAAACGTGGACTGTAATCAGCTTCTCTCACTCTCGCACTGTAACAAGCTTCTCTCTCTCAAACACACACTGAAATCGGCTTCACTTTCACACATAAAATGTAATAGGCTTTTCTCTCACACAGACACTGTTACCAGATTCTCCCTCACTCACTGTACTGCAATCAAATTCTCTCTCTCTCACACAACCACTGTAATCAGCTTCTCTCTCTCTCACACACACAATAATCAGCTTTTCTCTCTGACACACATAATAATTAACCTCTCTCTCCCTCACACAAACTATAATCAGATTCTCTCTCTCTCACACACACAAACACTATAACCAGCTTCTCTCTCACACAAACTCACTGGAATCAGCTCCTCTCTCACTCTACAATCAGCAGCTGTCTCACTCTATAATCAGCTTCTGTCTCACTCTATAATCAGCTTCTGCCTCATTCTATAATCAACTTCGGTTTCACTCTATAATCAGCTTCGGTCTCACTCTATAATCAGCTTCTGTCTCACTCTATAATCAGCTTCTGTCTCACTCTATAATCAGCTTCTGTCTCACTCTATAATCAGCTTCTGTCTCACTCTATAATCAGCTTATGTCTCACTCTATAATCAGCTTATGTCTCACTCTATATAATCAGCTTATGTCTCACTCTATATAATCAGCTTCTGTCTCACTCTATAATCAGCTTCTGTCTCACTCTATAATCAGCTTCAGTCTCACTCTATAATCAGCATCTGTCTCACTCTATAATCAGCTTCTGTCTCACATGTGCACTATAATCTCTCTCACTCACACATGCACTGTAATCAGCTTCTCTCACTCTCGCACCGTAACGAGCTCCTCTCTCTCAAACACACACTGAAATCGTCTTCACTTTCACACATACACTGAAATAGGGTTTTCTCTCACACAGTAACTGTAACCAGCTTCTCCCTCACTCACTGCACTGCAATCAAGTTCTCTCTCTCTCTCACACAACCACTGTAATCAGCTTCTCTCTCACACACACACAATAATCAGCTTTTCTCACTGACACCCATAATAATCAGCTTCTCTCTCCCTCACACAAACTATAATCAGATCTCTCTCTCTCTCTCTCACACACACACTATATTCAGCTTCTCTCTCACACAAACTCACTGCAATCAGCTTCTGTCTCACCAAACAATCAGCTGCTGTCTCACTCTATAATCAGCGTCTGTCTCACTCTATAATCAGCGTCTGTCTCACTCTATAATCAGCGTCTGTCTCACTCTATAATCAGCGTCTGTCTCACTCTATAATCAGTTTCTGTCTCACTCTATAATCAGTTTCTGTCTCACTCTATAATCAGCTTCTCTCTCACATGTGCAATATAATCGGCTTCTTTCTCACACATACACTGTAATCAGATTGTCTCTCACACACACACACTGTAACCAGCTTCTCTCTCACTGACCCATGCACTGCAATCAGCTTCTGTCTCTCAAACACACACTGAAATCGGCTTCACTTTCACACATACACTGTAACCAGCTTCTCCCTCATTCCCTGAACTGCAATCATATTCTCTCTCTCTCACACAACCACGGTAATCAGCTTCTCTCTCCCTCACACAAACTATAATCAGATTCTCTCTCTCTCACACACAAAATATAATCAGCATCTCTCTCACACAAACTTAATGCAATCAGCGCCTCTCACACTCTACAATCAGCTGCTGTCTCACTCCATAATCAGCTTCTGTCTCACCCAATAATCAGCTTCTGTCTCACTCTATAATCAGCTTCTGTCTCACTCTATAATCAGCTTCTGTCTCACTCTATAATCAGCTTCTGTCTCACTCTATAATCAGCTTCTGTCTCACTCTATAATCAGCTTCTGTCTCACTCTATAATCAGCTTCTGTCTCACTCTATAATCAGCTTATGTCTCACTCTATAAAATCAGCTTCTGTCTCACTCTATAATCAGCTTCTGTCCTACAAAATAATCAGCACCTGTCGCACTCCATAATCTGCATCTGTCTCACTCTATAATCAGCTTCTGTCTCACATGTGCACTATAATCTCTCTCACTCACACATGCACTGTAATCAGCTTCTCTCACTCTCGCACTGTAACGAGCTCCTCTCTCTCAAAAACACACTGAAATCGGCTTCACTTTCACACATACACTGTAATAGGGTTTTCTCTCACGCAGACACTGTAACCAGCTTCTCCCTCACTCACTGCACTGCAATCAAATTCTCTCTCTCTCACACAACCACTGTAATCAGCTTCTCTCTCTCACACACACAATAATAAGCTTTTCTCTATGACACGCATAATAATCAGCTTCTCTCTCCCTCACACAAACTATAATCAGATTCTCTCTCTCTCACACACACATACTATATTCAGCTTCTCTCTCTCACACAAACTCACTGCAATCAGCTTCTGTCTCACCAAATAATCAGCTGCTGTCTCACTCTATAATCAGTGTCAGTCCCACTCTATAATCAGTTTTTGTCTCACTCGACAATCAGCTTCTGTCTCATTCTATCATCAGCTTCTGTCTCACTCTCTAATCAGCTTCTGTCTCACACTATAATCAGCACCTATATTGTCCTACAATATAATCAGCACCTGTCGCACTCTATAATCAGCATCTGTCTCACACAAACTCACTGGAATCAGCGCCTCTCACACTCTACAGTCAGCTGCTGTCTCACTCCGTAATCAGCTTCTGTCTCACTCTATAATCAGCTTTTTTCTCACTCTCTAATCAGCTTCTGCCTCACTCTCTAATCAGCTTCTGCCTCACTCTATAATCAGCTTCTGTCTCACTCTATAATCAGCTTCTGTCTCACTCTATAATCAGCTTCTGTCTCACTCTATAATCAGCTTCTGTCTCACTCTATAATCAGCTTCTGTCTCACTCTATAATCAGCTTCTGTCTCACTCTATAATCAGCTTCTGTCTCACTCTATACTCAGCTTCTGTCTCACTCTATACTCAGCTTCTGTCTCACTCTATAACCAGCTTCTGTCTCACCCTATAATCTGCTTCGGTCTCACTTTATAATCAGCATCTGTCTCACTCTATAATCAGCTTCTGTCTCACTCTATAATCAGCTTCTGCCTCACTCTATAATCAGCTTCTGTCTCACTCTATAATCAGCTTCTGTCTTACAACATAATCAGCTTCTGTCTTACAACATAATCAGCTCCTGTCGCACTCTATAATCAGCATCATTCTCACTCCATAATAAGCATCTGTCTCACTCTATAATCAGCTTCTGTCTCACATGTGCACTATAATCTGCTTCTTTCTCAGACATACACTCTAATCAGGTTGTCTCTCACACACACACTTTACCCTGTTTCTCTCTCACTCACACGTGCCCTGTAATCAGCTTCTCTCACTCTCACGCTGTAACGAGCTTCTCTCTCACACACACATGCTCTGTAATCAGCTTCTGTCTCTCAAACACGCAATAAAATCGGCTTCACTTTCACACTACACTGTAACCAGCTTCTTCCTCGCTCATTGCTCTGCATTCAAATTCTCCCTCTCTCACACAACCACTCTAATCAGCTTCTCTCTCTCTGACACACATAATAATCAGCTTCTATCTCTCTCAAACAAACTATAATCAGTTTCTCTCTCTCACATACACACACACTATAATCAGCTTCTCTCTCACATACACATTATAACCAGCTTCTCCCTCACTCACTGCACTGCAATCAAAGTCTCTCTCTATCACACAACCACTGTAATCAGCTTCTCTCTCTCTCACACACACAATAATAAGATTTTCTCTCTGACACACATAATAATCAGCTTTTCCCTCCCTCACATAAACTATAATCAGTTACTCTCTCACACACAAACAGTATAATCAGCTCAAATCTCACACAAACTCACTGTAAACTGCTCCTCTCTCACTCTACAGTCAGCTGCTGTCTCACTCCGTAATCAGCTTCTGTCTCACTCTATAATCAGCTTTTTTCTCACTCTCTAATCAGCTTCTGCCTCACTCTCTAATCAGCTTCTGCCTCACTCTATAATCAGCTTCTGTCTCACTCTATAATCAGCTTCTGTCTCACTCTATAATCAGCTTCTGTCTCACTCTATAATCAGCTTCTGTCTCACTCTATAATCAGCTTCTGTCTCACTCTATAATCAGCTTCTGTCTCACTCTATAATCAGCTTCTGTCTCACTCTATACTCAGCTTCTGTCTCACTCTATAACCAGCTTCTGTCTCACCCTATAATCTGCTTCGGTCTCACTTTATAATCAGCATCTGTCTCACTCTATAATCAGCTTCTGTCTCACTCTATAATCAGCTTCTGCCTCACTCTATAATCAGCTTCTGTCTCACTCTATAATCAGCTTCTGTCTTACAACATAATCAGCTTCTGTCTTACAACATAATCAGCTCCTGTCGCACTCTATAATCAGCATCATTCTCACTCCATAATAAGCATCTGTCTCACTCTATAATCAGCTTCTGTCTCACATGTGCACTATAATCTGCTTCTTTCTCAGACATACACTCTAATCAGGTTGTCTCTCACACACACACTTTACCCTGTTTCTCTCTCACTCACACGTGCCCTGTAATCAGCTTCTCTCACTCTCACGCTGTAACGAGCTTCTCTCTCACACACACATGCTCTGTAATCAGCTTCTGTCTCTCAAACACGCAATAAAATCGGCTTCACTTTCACACTACACTGTAACCAGCTTCTTCCTCGCTCATTGCTCTGCATTCAAATTCTCCCTCTCTCACACAACCACTCTAATCAGCTTCTCTCTCTCTGACACACATAATAATCAGCTTCTATCTCTCTCAAACAAACTATAATCAGTTTCTCTCTCTCACATACACACACACTATAATCAGCTTCTCTCTCACATACACATTATAACCAGCTTCTCCCTCACTCACTGCACTGCAATCAAAGTCTCTCTCTATCACACAACCACTGTAATCAGCTTCTCTCTCTCTCACACACACAATAATAAGATTTTCTCTCTGACACACATAATAATCAGCTTTTCCCTCCCTCACATAAACTATAATCAGTTACTCTCTCACACACAAACAGTATAATCAGCTCAAATCTCACACAAACTCACTGTAAACTGCTCCTCTCTCACTCTACAATCATCTGCTGTCTCACTCTATAATCAGCTACTGTCTCACTCCATAATCAGCTTCTGTCTCACTCCATAATCAGCTTCTGTCTCACTCTATAATCAGCTTCTGTCTCATTCTATAATCAGCTTCTGTCTCACTCTATAATCAGCTTCTGTCTCACTCCCTAAACTTCTTCTGCCTCACTCTATAATCAGCTTCTGTCTCTCAAACACACAATGAAATCGGCTTCACTTTCACACATACACTGTAACCAGCTTCTTCCACACTCACTGCACTGCATTCAAATTCTCCCTCTCTCACACAACCACTGTAATCAGCTTCTCTCTCTCTGACACACATAATAATCAGCCTCTCTCTCTCACACACAAAATATAATCAGTTTCTCTCCCTCACACACACACACACACTATAATCAGCTTCTCTCTCTCACACACATTATAACCAGCTTTTCCCTCACTCACTGCACTGCAACCAAAGTCTCTCTCTATCACACAACCACTGTAATCAGCTTCTCTCTCTCTCACACACACAATAATAAGATTTTCTCTCTGACACACATAATAATCAGCTTTTCCCTCCCTCACATATACTATAATCAGTTACTCTCTCACAAACACACACACTATAATCAGCTTCTCTCTCACACAAACCCAGTGGAAACTGCTCCTCTCTCACTCTACAATCATCTGCTGCCTCACTCTATAATCAGCTACTGTCTCACTCTAAATTCAGCTTCTGTCTCACTCTATAATCAGCTTCTGTCTCACTCTATAATCAGCTTCTGTCTCACTCTCTAATCTGCTTCTGCCTCACTCTATAATCAGCTTCTGTCTCACTCTATAATCAGCTTCTGTCTCACTCTATAATCAGCTTCTGTCTCACTCTATATTCAGCTTGTGTCTCCCTCTATAATCAGCTTCTGTCTCACTCTATAATCAGATTCTTTCTCACTCTATAATCAGTTTCTGTCATATTCTATAATCAGCTTCTGTCTCACTCTATAATCAGCTTCTGTCTCACTCTATAATCAGCATCTGTCTCACTCTATAATCAGCATCTGTCTCACTCTATAATCAGTTTCTGTCTCACTCTATAATCAGTTTCTGCCTCACCCTATAATCAGCTTCTGTCTCACCCTATAATCAGCTTCTGTCTCACTCTATAATTAGCTTCTGTCTCATTCTATAAACAGCTTCTCTCTCACATGTGCAATATAATCAGCTTCTTTCTCACAAATACACTGTAATCAGATTCTCTCTCACACACACGCTTTAACCAGCTTCTCTCTCACACAAACTCAGTGGAATCATCTTCTGTCTCACGCAATAATCAGCGTCTGTGTCACTACATAATCAGCTTCTGTCTCACTCTTTAATCAGCTCCTGTCTCATTCTATAATCAGCATCTGTCTCACTCTATAATCAGCTTCTGTCTCACTCTATAATCAGCTTCTGTCTCACTCTATAATCAGTTTCTGTCTCACTCTATAATCAGCTTCTGTCCTACAATATAATCAGCACCTGTCGCACTCTATAATCAGCATCTGTCTCACTCTATAATCAGCATCTGTCTCACTCTATAATCAGCATCTGTCTCACTCTATAATCAGCATCTGTCTCACTCTATAATCAGCATCTGTCTCACTCTATAATCAGTTTCTGTCTCACTCTATAATCAGTTTCTGTCTCACTCTATAATCAGCTTCTGTCTCACTCTATAATTAGCTTCTGTCTCATTCTATAAACAGCTTCTCTCTCACATGTGCAATATAATCAGCTTCTTTCTCACACATACACTGTAATCAGATTCTCTCTCACACACACACTTTAACCAGCTTCTCTCTCACACAAACTCAGTGTAATCATCTTCTGTCTCACACAATAATCAGCGTCTGTCTCACCACATAATCAGCTTCTGTCTCACTCTTTAATCAGCTTCTGTTTCACTCTATAATCAGCTTCTGTCTCATTCTATAACCAGCTTCTGTCTCACTCTATAATCAGCTTCTGTCTCACTCTACAATCAGCATCTGTCCTACAATATAATCAGCACATGTCGCACTCTATAATCAGCATCTGTCTCATTCTATAATCAGCATCTGTCTCAATCTAGAGTCAGCTTCGGCCTCACATTTGCACTATAATCTCTCTCACTCGCACATGCACTGTGATCAGCTTCGCCCACTGTCACACTGTAACGAGCTTCTCTCTCTCAAACACAGACTGAAATCGGCTTCACTTTCACACATACACTGTAATAGGCTTTTCTCTCACACAGACACTTTAACCAGCTTCTCCCTCACTCACTGCACTGCAATCAAATTCTCTCTCTCACACACAACCACTGTAATCAGCTTCTCTCTCTCACACACTATAATCAGCTTTCATCTCTGACACAAATAATAATCAGCTTCTCTCTCCCTCACACAAACTATAATCAGATTCTCTCTCTCACACATACATACACACACAGTATAATCAGCATCTCTTTCACACAAACTCAATGGAATCAGCTTCTGTCTCACCCAATAATCAGCTGCTGCCTCACTCCATAATCAGCTTCTGTCTCACTCTATAATCAGCATCTGTCTCACTCTCTAAACAGCTTCGGACTCACTCTGAAATCAGCTACTGTAACACTCTATAATCCGTTTCTGTCACATTCTATAATCAGCTTCTGTCTACCTCTTTATTCAGCTTCTGTCTCAGTCTATAATCAGCTTCTGTCTCAGTCTATAATCAGCTTCTGTCTCACTCTATAATCAGCTTCTGTCTCACTCTATAATCAGCTTCTGTCTCACTCTATAATCAGCTTCTGTCTCACTCTATAATCAGCTTCTGTCTCACTCTATAATCAGCTTCTGTCTCACTCTATAATCAGCTTCTGTCTCACTCTATAATCAGCTTCTGTCTCACTCTATAATCAGCTTCTGTCTCACTCTGTAATAAGTTTCTGTCTCACTCTATAATAAGTTTCTGTCTCACTCTATAATAAGTTTCTGGCTCACTCTATAATCAGCTTCTGGCTCACTCTATAAACAGTTTCTGTCTCACTCTATAAACAGTTTCTGTCTCACTCTATAATCTGCTTCAGTCTCACTCTATAATCAGCTTCTGTCTCACTCTATAATCAGCTTCTGTCTCACTCTATAATCAGCTTCTGTCTCACTCTATAATCAGCTTCAGTCTCACTCTATAATCAGCTTCTGTCTCACGCTATAATCAGCATCTGTCTCACTCTATAATCAGCATATGTCCTACAACATAATCAGCACCTGTCACAGTCTATAATCAGCATCTGTCTCACTCTATAATCAGCATCTGTCTCACTCTATAATCAGCATCTGTCTCAATCGAGAATGAGCTTCTGTCTCATTCTATAATCAGTTTCTGTCTCACTCTATAATCACCTTGTGTCTCAGTTTATAATCAGCTTCTCTCTCACATGTGCACTATAATCTCTCTTACTCACACATGCACAGTAACCAGCTTCTCTCACTCTCGCACTGTAACGAGCTTCGCTCTCTCAAACACACACTGAAATCGGCTTCACTTTCACATATATACTGTAATAGGCTTTTCTCTCACACACTGTAACCAGCTTCTCCATCACTCACTGCACTGCAATCACACACACTCTCTCTCACACACAACCACTGTAATCAGCTTCTCTCTCTCTCACACACACACAATAATCAGCTTTTCTCTCTGACACGCATAATAATCAGCTTCTCTCTCCCTCACACAAACTGTAATCAGATTCTCTCTCTCAGACACACACACACTATCATCAGCTTCTTTCTCACACAAACTCACAGGAATCAGCTTCTGTTTCACGCAATAATCAGCTGCTGTCTCAATCTATGATCAGCATCTGTCGAACTCCATAATCAGCTTGTGTCTCACTCTAAAATCAGCTTCTGTCTCACTCTATAATCCGCTTCTGTCTCATTCTATAATCAGCATCTGTCTCACTCGATAAGCAGCTTTTGTCTCACTCTCTAAACAGCTTCGGCCTCACTCTATAACCAGCTTACGTCTCAGTCTATAATCAACTTCTGTCTCACTCTATAATCAGCTTCAGTCTCACTCTATAATCAGCTTCTGTCTCACTCTATAATCAGCTTCTGTCTCACTCTATAATCAGCTTCTGTCTCACTCTCTAAACAGCTTCGGCCTCAATCTATAATCAGCTTCTGCGCCACTCTATAATCAATTTCTGTCTCACTCTATAATCAGCTTCTGTCTCACTCTATAATCAGCTTCTGTCTCACTCTATAATCAGTTTCTGTCACATTCTAAAATCAGCTTCTGTCTCACTCTATAATCAGATTCTGTCTCAGTCTATAATCAGCATCTGTCTCATCCTATAATCAGCATCTGTCCTACAATATAATCAGCACCTGTCACACTCTATAATCAGCTTCTGTCTCACTCTATAATCAGCATCTGTCTCACTCTAAAATCAGCTTCTATCTCACATGTGCACTATAATCTCTCTCACTCACACATGCACAGTAATCTGCTTCTCTCACTCTCGCACTGTAACGAGCATTCTCTCTCAAACACACACTGAAATCGGCTTCACTTTCACACATATACTGTAATAGGCTTTTCTCTCACACACTGTAACCAGCTTCTCCCTCACTCACTGCCCTGCAATCAATTCTCTCTCTCACACACAACCACTATAATCAGCTTCTCTCTCTCTCACACACACAATAATCAGCTTTTCTCTCTGACACACATAATAATCAGCTTCTCTCTCCCTCACACAAACTATAATCAGATTCTCTCTCTCACACACACACACACTAACATCAGCTTCCCTCTCACACAAACTCACAGGAATCAGCTTCTGTCTCACCAAATAATCAGCTGCTGTCTCACTCTGTAATCAGCATCTGTCTAACTCAATAATCAGCTTCAGACTCACTCTATAATCAGCTTCTGTCTCACTCTATAATCAGCTTCTGTCTCACTCTATAATCAGCTTCTGTCTCACTCTATAATCAGCTTCTGTCTCACTCTATAATCAGCTTCTGCCTCACTCTATAATCAGCTTCTGTCTCACTCTATAATCAGCTTCTGTCTCACTCTATAATCAGCTTCTGTCTCACTCTATAATCAGCTTCTGTCTCACTCTATAATCATTTTTTTTCACATTCTATAATCAGCTTCTGTCTCACTCTATAATCAGCTTCTGTCTTACTCTATAATGAGCTTCTGTCTCACTCTATAATCAGTTTCTGTCTCACTCTATAATCAGCTCCTGTCTCATTCTATAATCAGCTTCTATCTCACTCTCTAATCAGCTTCTGTCTCCCCCTATAATCAGCTTCTGTCCTACAATATAATCAGCACCTGTCGCACTCTATAAACAGCATCTGTCACACTCTATAATCAGCATCTGTCTCACTCTATAATCAGCATCTGTCTCACTCTATAATCAGCATCTGTCTCACTCTATAATCAGCATCTGTCTCACTCTATAATCAGCATCTGTCTCACTCTATAATCAACTTCTGTCTCACTCTATAATCAACTTCTGTCTCACTCTATAATCAGCTTCAGACTCACTCTATAATCAGCTTCTGTCTCACTCTATAATCAGCTTCTGTCTCACTCTATAATCATTTTTTTTCACATTCTATAATCAGCTTCTGTCTCACTCTATAATCAGCTTCTGTCTTACTCTATAATGAGTTTCTGTCTCACTCTATAATCAGTTTCTGTCTCACTCTATAATCAGTTTCTGTCTCACTCTATAATCAGCTCCTGTCTCATTCTATAATCAGCTTCTGTCTCACTCTCTAATCAGCTTCTGTCTCCCCCTATAATCAGCTTCTGTCCTACAATATAATCAGCACCTGTCGCACTCTATAATCAGCATCTGTCACACTCTATAATCAGCATCTGTCTCACTCTACAATCAGCATCTGTCTCACTCTATAATCAGCTTCTGTCTCACTCTATAATCAGCATTTGTCTCACTTTATAATCAGCTTCTGTCTCACTCTATAATTAGCTTCTGTCTCACTCTATAATCAGCTTCTCTCTCACATGTGCAATATAATCAGCTTCTTTCTCACACATACACTGTAATCAGATTCTCTCTCACACACACACTTTAACCAGCCTCTCTCTCACACAAACTCATTGGAATCTGCTTCTGTCTCACCCAATAATCAGCGTCTGTCTCACTACATAATCAGCTTCTGTCTCACTCTTTAATCAGCTTCTGTCTCACTCTATGATCAGCTTCTGTATCATTCTATGATCAGCTTCTGTCTCTCTCCATAATCAGCTTCTGTCTCACTCTATAATCAGCATCTGTCCTACAATATAATCAGCACCTGTCGCACTCTATAATCAGCATCTGTCTCACTCTATAATCAGTTTCTGTCTCACATGTGCACTATAATCTCTCTCACTCACACATGCACTGTAATCAGCTTCTCTAACTCTCGCACTGTAACGAGCTTAACTGTCTCAAACACACACTGAAGTCGGCTTCAAATTCACACACACACTGTAAGAGGCTTTTCTCTCACACAGCCACTGTAACCAGCTTCTCCCTCACTCACTGCACTGCAATCAAGTTCTCTCTCTCTCTCACACAACCACTGTAATCAGCTTCTCTCTCTCTCACACACACAATAATCAGCTTTCCTCTCTGACACACATAATAAGCAGCGTCTCTCTCCCTCACACAAACTATAATCAGATTCTCTCCCTCACACAAACTCACTGGAATCAGCGCCTCTCACACTCTATAATCAGCTGCTGTCTCACTCCATAATCAGCTTCTGTTTCACCCAATAATCAGCTTCTGTCTCACTTTATAATAAGCTTCTGTCTCACCCAATAATCAACTTCTGTCTCACTCTATAATCAGCTTCTGTCTCACTCTACAATCAGCTTCTGTCTCATTCTATAATCAGCTTCTGTCTCACTCTATAATCAGCTATTGTCTCACTCTCTAATCAGCTTCTGCCTCACTCTATGATGAGCATCTGTCTCACTCTATCATCAGCTTCTGTCTCACCCTATAATCAGCTTTGGTCTCACTCTATAATCAGCTTCTGTCGCACTCTATAATCAGCATCTGTCGCACTCTATAATCAGCATTTGTCTCACTCTATAATCAGCATTTGTCTCACTCTATAATCAGCTTCTGTCTCACTCTATAATTAGCTTCTGTCTCACTCTATAATCAGCTTCTCTCTCACTCTATAATCAGCTTCTCTCTCACACTTGCAATATAATCAGCTTCTTTCTCACACATACTCTGTAATCAGATTCACTCTCACACACACACTTTAACAAGCCTCTCTCTCACACAAACTCATAGGAATCTGCTTCTGTCTCACCCAATAATCAGCGTCTGTCTCACTACATAATCAGCTTCTGTCTCACTCTTTAATGAGCTTCTGTCTCACTCTATAATCAGCATCTGTCTCACTCTATAATCAGCTTCTGTCTCACTCACTAAACAGCTTCGGCCTCACTCTATAATCAGCTTCTGCCTCACTCTATAATCAACTACTGTCTCACTCTATAATCAGCTTCTGTCTCACTCTATAATCAGCTTCTGTCTCACTCTATAATCGGTTTCTGTCACATTCTATAACCAGGTTCTGTCTCACTCTATAATCAGCTTCTGTCTCACTCCATAAGCAGCTTCTGTCTCACTCTATAATCAGTGTCTGTCTCACTCTTTAACAGCTTCTGTCTCATTCTATAATCAGCTTCTGTCTCACTCTCTAATCAGCTTCTGTCTCACCCTATAATCAGCTGCTGTCTCACTCTATAATCAGCATCTGTCTCACTCTATAATCAGCATCTGTCTCACTCCATAATGAGCTTCTGTCTCACCCAATAATCAGCTGCTGTCTCACTCTATACTCAGCATCTGTCTCACTCCATAATCAACTTCTGTCTCACTCTATAATCAGCATCTGTCTCACTCTATAATCAGCTTCTGTCTCACTCACTAAACAGCTTGGGCCTCACTCTATAATCAGCTTCAGCCTCACTCTATAATCAACTACTGTCTCACTCTATAATCAGCTTCTGTCTCACTCTATAATCAGTTTCTGTCACATTCTATAACCAGGTTCTGTCTCAATCTATAATCAGCTTCTGTCTCACTCTATAATCAACTACTGTCTCACTCTATAATCAGCTTCTGTCTCACTCTATAATCAGTTTCTGTCACATTCTATAACCAGGTTCTGTCTCACTCTATAATCAGCTTCTGTCTCACTCCATAAGCAGCTTCTGTCTCACTCTATAATCAGTAACTGTCTCACTCTTTAACAGCTTCTGTCTCATTCTATAATCAGCTTCTGTCGCACTCCCTAATCAGCTTCTGTCTCACTCTATAATCAGCTTCTGTCTCATTCTATAATCAGCATCTGTCTCACTCTATAATCAGCTTCTGTCTCACTCTATAATCAGCTTCTGTCTCACTCTCTAAACAGCTTCGGCCTCACTCTATAATCAGCTTCAGCCTCACTCTATAATCAACTTCTGTCTCACTCTATAATCAGCTTCTGTCACATTCTAAAATCAGCTTCTGTCTCACTCTATAATCAGATTTTGTCTCACTCTATAATCAGCATCTGTCTCATCCTATAATCAGCATCTGTCCTACAATATAATCAGCACCTGTCACACTCTATAATCAGCATCTGTCTCACTCTATAATCAGCTTCTGTCTCACTCTATAATCAGCTTCTGTCTCACTCTATAATCAGTTTCTGTCACATTCTATAACCAGGTTCTGTCTCACTCTATAATCAGCTTCTGTCTCACTCCATAAGCAGCTTCTGTCTCACTCTATAATCAGTGTCTGTCTCCCTCTTTAACAGCTTCTGTCTCATTCTATAATCAGCTTCTGTCTCACTCTCTAATCGGCTTCTGTCTCACCCTATAATCAGCTGCTGTCTCACTCTATAATCAGCATCTGTCTCACTCCATAATGAGCTTCTGTCTCACTCCATAATGAGCTTCTGTCTCACCCAATAATCAGCTGCTGTCTCACTCTATACTCAGCATCTGTCTCACTCCATAATCAACTTCTGTCTCACTCTATAATCAGCATCTGTCTCACTCTATAATCAGCTTCTGTCTCACTCACTAAAAAGCTTCGGCCTCACTCTATAATCAGCTTCTGCCTCACTCTATAATCAACTACTGTCTCACTCTATAATCAGCTTCTGTCTCACTCTATAATCAGTTTCTGTCACATTCTATAACCAGGTTCTGTCTCACTCTATAATCAGCTTCTGTCTCACTCCATAAGCAGCTTCTGTCTCACTCAAAAATCAGTGTCTGTCTCACTCTTTAACAGCTTCTGTCTCATTCTATAATCAGCTTCTGTCTCACTCCCTAATCAGCTTCTGTCTCACCCTATAATCAGCTGCTGTCTCACTCTATAATCAGCATCTGTCTCACTCCATAATGAGCTTCTGTCTCACTCTATAATCAGCTTCTGTCTCACTGTATAATCAGCTTCTGTCTCATTCTATAATCAGCATCTGTCTCACTCTATAATCAGCTTCTGTCTCACTCTATAATCAGCTTCTGTCTCACTCTCTAAACAGCTTCGGCCTCAGTCTATAATCAGCTTCTGCCTCACTCTATAATCAGCATCTGTCTCACTCTATAATCAGCTTCTGTCTCACTCTCTAAACAGCTTCGGTCTCACTCTCTAAACAGCTTCGGTCTCACTCTATAATCAGCTTCTGTCTCACTCTCTAAACAGCTTCGGTCTCACTCTATAATCAGCTTCTGCCTCACTCTATAATCAGCTTCTGTCTCACTCTATAATCAGCTTCTGTCTCACTCTATAATCAGTTTCTGTCTCACTCTATAACCAGTTTCTGTCACATTCTAAAATCAGATTCTGTCTCACTCTATAATCAGATTCTGTCTCACTCTATAATCAGCATCTGTCTCATCCTATAATCAGCATCTGTCCTACAATATAATCAGCACCTGTCACACTCTATAATCAGCATCTGTCTCACTCTATAATCAGCTTCTGTCTCACATGTGCACTATAATCTCTCTCACTCACACATGCACAGTAATCAGCTTCTCTCACTCTCGCACTGTAACGAGCATTCTCTCTCAAACACACACTGAAATCGGCTTCACTTTCACACATACACTGTAATAGGCTTTTCTCTCACACAGACACTGTAACCAGCCTCTACATCACTCACTGCACTGCAATCAAGTTCTCTCTCTCTCAAACAACCAATGTAATCAGCTTCTCTCTCCCTCACACAAACTATAAACAGATTCTCTCTCTCACACACACACACACTAACATCAGCTTCTCTCTCACACAAACTCACAGGAATCAGCTTCTGTCTCACCCAATAATCAGCTGCTGTCTCACTCTATAATCAGCATCTGTCTAACTCAATAATCAGCTTGTGTCTCACTCTATAATCAGCATCTGTCTCACTCTATAATCCGCTTCTGTCTCATTCATTAATCAGCATCTGTCTCACTCTAGAATCGGCTTTTGTCTCACTCTCGAAACAGCTTCGGCCTCACTCTATAATCAGCTTATGTCTTACTCTATAATCAACTTCTGTCTCACTCTATAATCAGCTTCAGACTCACTCTATAATCAGCTTCTGTCTCACTCTATAATCAGCTTCTGTCTCACTCTATAATCAGCTTCTGTCTCACTCTATAATCAGCTTCTGTCTCACTCTATAATCATTTTTTTTCACATTCTATAATCAGCTTCTGTCTCACTCTATAATCATTTTTTTTTCACATTCTATAATCAGCTTCTGTCTCACTCTATAATCAGCTTCTGTCTTACTCTATAATGAGCTTCTGTCTCACTCTATAATCAGTTTCTGTCTCACTCTATAATCAGCTCCTGTCTCATAATAATCAGCTTCTGTCTCACTCTCTAATCAGCTTCTGTCTCCCCCTATAATCATCTTCTGTCCTACAATATAATCAGCACCTGTCGCACTCTATAATCAGCATCTGTCTCACTCTATAATCAGCATCTGTCTCACTCTATAATCAACATCTGTCTCACTCTATAATCAACTTCTGTCTCACTCTATAATCAGCTTCAGACTCACTGTATAATCAGCTTCAGACTCACTCTATAATCAGCTTCTGTCTCACTCTATAATCAGCTTCTGTCTCACTCTATAATCAGCTTCTGTCTCACTCTATAATCATTTTTTTTTCACATTCTATAATCAGCTTCTGTCTCACTCTATAATCAGCTTCTGTCTTACTCTATAATGAACTTCTGTCTCACTCTATAATCAGTTTCTGTCTCACTCTATAATCAGCTCCTGTCTCATTCTATAATCAGCTTCTGTCTCACTCTCTAATCAGCTTCTGTCCCCCCTATAATCAGCTTCTGTCCTACAATATAATCAGCACCTGTCGCACTCTATAATCAGCATCTGTCTCACTCTATAATCAGCATCTGTCTCACTCTATAATCAGCATCTGTCTCACTCTATAATCAGCTTCTGTCTCACTCTATAATTAGCTTCTGTCTCACTCTATAATTAGCTTCTGTCTCACTCTATAATTAGCTTCTGTCTCACTCTATAATTAGCTTCTGTCTCACTCTATAATCAGCTTCTCTCTCACATGTGCAATATAATCAGCTTCTTTCTCACACACACACTGTAATCAGATTCTCTCTCACACACACACTTTAACCAGCTTCTCTCTCACACAAACTCATTGGAATCTGCTTCTGTCTCACCCAATAATCAGCGTCTGTCTCACTACATAATCAGCTTCTGTCTCACTCTTTAATCAGCTTCTGTCTCACTCTATAATCAGCTTCTGTATCATTCTATGATCAGCTTCTGTCTCACTCTATAATCAGCAACTGTCCTACAATATAATCAGCACCTGTCGCACTCTATAATCAGCATCTGTCTCACTCTATAATCAACTTCTGTCTCACATGTGCACTATAATCTCTCTCACTCACACATGCACTGTAATCAGCTTCTCTAACTCTCGCACTGTAACGAGCTTAACTGTCTCAAACACACACTGAAGTCGGCTTCAAATTCACACACACACTGTAAGAGGCTTTTCTCTCACACAGACACTGTAACCAGCTTCTCCCTCACTCACTGCACTGCAATCAAGTTCTCTCTCTCTCTCACACAACCACTGTAATCAGCTTCTCTCTCTCACACACACACAATAATCAGCTTTTCTCTCTGACACACATAATAAGCAGCTTCTCTCTCCCTCACACAAACTATAATCAGATTCTCTCTCTCACACAAACTCACTGGAATCAGCGCCTCTCACACTCTATAATCAGCTGCTGTCTAACTCCATGATCAGCTTCTGTTTCACCCAATAATCAGCTTCTGTCTCACTTTATAATAAGCTTCTGTCTCACCCAATAATCAACTTCTGTCTCACTCTATAATCAGCTTCTGTCTCACTCTATAATCAGCTTCTGTCTCACTCTATAATCAGCTTCTGTCTTACTCTATAATGAGCTTCCGTCTCACTCTATAATCAGTTTCTGTCTCACTCTATAATCATCTCCTGTCTCATTCTATAATCAGCTTCTGTCTCACTCTCTAATCAGCTTCTGTCTCACTCTATAATCAGCTTCTGTCCTACAATATAATCAGCTCCTCTCTCACTCTACAATCAGCTGCTGTCTCACTCCATAATCAGCTTCTGTCTCACTCTATAATCAGCTTCTGTCTCACTCTATAAGCAGCTTCTGTCTCACTCTATAAGCAGCTTCTGTCTCACTCTATAAGCAGCTTCTGTCTCACTCTATAAGCAGCTTCTGTCTCACTCTATAAGCAGCTTCTGTCTCACTCTATAATCAGTTTCTGTCACATTCTATAATCAGCTTGTGTCTCACTCTATAATCAGCTTGTGTCTCACTCTACAATCAGCTTCTGTCTCACTCCATAATCAGCTTCTTTCTCACTCTATAATCAGCTTCTGTCTCATTCTATAATCAGCTTCTGTCTCACTCTCTAAACAGCTTCTGTCTCCCCCTATAATCAGCTTCTGTCCTACAATATAATCAGCACCTGTCGCACTCTATAATCAGCATCTGTCTCACTCTATAATCAGCTTATGTCTCACTCTATTATCAGCTTATGTCTCACTCTATTATCAGCTTATGTCTCACTCTATTATCAGCTTATGTCTCACTCTATTATCAGCTTATGTCTCACTCTATATAATCAGCTTCTGTCGCACTCTATAATCATCTTCTGTCCCACAATATTATCAGCTTCTGTCTCACATGTGCACTTTAACTCTCTCACTCACACATGCACTGTGATCAGCTTCTCTCACTCTCGCACTGCAACCAGCTTCTCACTCTCAAACACACACTGAAACCGGCTTCACTTTCACACATACACTGTAATAAGCTTTTCTCTCACACAGACAATGTAACCAGCTTCTCCCTCACTCACTGCACGGCAATCAAATTCTCTCTCTCTCTCTCACAACCACTGTAATCAGCTTCTCTCTCTGCACACACACAATAATCAGCTTTTCTCTCTGACACACATAATAATCAGCTTCTCTCTCCCTCACACAAACTATAATCAGATTCCTTCTCTCTCTCACACACACACTATATTAAGCTTCGCACTCACACAAACTCACTGGAATCAGCTTCTGTCTCACTCTATAATCAGCTTCTGTCCTACAATATAATGAGCTTCCGTCTCACATGTGCACGATAATCTCTCTCACTCACACAAACTATAATCAGATTCATTCTCTCTCTCACATACACACTATGATCAGCTTCGCACTCACACAAACTCACTGGAATCAGCATTTGTCTCACCCAATAATCAGCGTCTGCCTCACTCCATAATCAGCTTCTGTCTCACTCTATAATCAGCTTCTGTCTCACTCTATAATCAGCTTCTGTCTCACTCTATAACCAGCTTCTGTCTCACTCTATAACCAGCTTCTGTCTCATTCTATAATCAGCATCTGTCTCATTCTATAATCAGCATCTGTCTCACTCTATAATCAGCTTCTGTCTCACATGTACACTATAATCTCTCTCACTCACACATGCACTGTAATCAGCTTCTCTAACTCTCGCACTGTAACGAGCTCCTCTCTCTCAAACACACACTGAAATCGGCTTCACTTTCACACATAGACTGTAATAGGCTTTTCTCTCACACAGACACTGTAAGCAGCTTCTCCCTCACTCACTGAACTGCAATCAAATTCTCTCTCTCACACACAACCACTGTAATCAGCTTCTCTCTCTCTCACACACAATAATCATCTTTTCTCTCTGACACACATAATAATCAGCTTCTCTCGCCCTCACACAAACTATAATCAGATTCTCTCTCTCCCACACACACATACTATATTCAGCTTCTCTTTCACTCAAACTCATTGGAATCAGCTTCTGTCTCACCCAATAATCAGCTGCTGTCTCACTCTATAATCAGCATCTGTCTAACTCCATAATCAGCTTCTGTCTCACTCTATAATCAGCTTCTGTCTCCATTATAATCAGCTTCTGTCTCATTCTATAATCAGCTTCTGGCTCACTCTATAATCAGCATCTGTCTCACTCTATAATCAGCACATGTCTCACTCTATACTCAGCATCTGTCTCACTCCATAATCAACTTCTGTCTCACTCTATAATCAGCATCTGTCTCACTCTATAATCAGCTTCTGTCTCACTCACTAAACAGCTTCGGCCTCACTCTATAATCAGCTTCTGCCTCACTCTATAATCAACTACTGTCTCACTCTATAATCAGCTCCTGTCTCACTCTATAATCAGTTTCTGTCACATTCTATAACCAGGTTCTGTCTCACTCTATAATCAGCTTCTGTCTCACTCTCAAATCAGCTTCTGTCTCACCCTATAATCAGCTGCTGTCTCACTCTATAATCAGCATCTGTCTCACTCCATAATGAGCTTCTGTCTCACTCTATAATCAATTTCTGTCTCACTCTATAAACAGCTTCTGTCTCACTCTATAAACAGCTTCTGTCTCACTCTATAAACAGCTTCTGTCTCACTCTATATTCAGCTTCTGTCTCACTCTATATTCAGCTTCTGTCTCACTCTATAATCAGTTTCTGTCACATTCTAAAATCAGACTCTGTCTCACTCTATAATCAAATTCTGTCTCACTCTATAATCAGCATCTGTCTCATCCTATAATCAGCATCTGTCCTACAATATAATCAGCACCTGTCACACTCTATAATCAGCTTCTGTCTCACTCTATATTCAGCTTCTGTCTCACTCTATATTCAGCTTCTGTCTCACTCTATAATCAGTTTCTGTCACATTCTATAATCAGATTCTGTCTCACTCTATAATCAGCATCTGTCTCACTCTATAATCAGCATCTGTCTCATCCTATAATCAGCATCTGTCCTACAATATAATCAGCACCTGTCACACTCTATAATCAGCTTCTGTCTTACTCTATAATCAGCTTGTGTCCTACAATATAATCAGCACCTGTCGCACTCCATAATCAGCATCTATCTCACACTATAATCAGCTTCTCTTTCACTCTATAATCAGGTTCTGTCTCACTCTATAATCATCTTCTGTCTCACTCTATAATCAGCTTCTGTCTCACTCTATAATCAGCTTCTGTCTCACTCTATAATCAGTTTCTGTCACATTCTAAAATCAGCTTCTGTCTCACTCTATAATCAGATTCTGTCTCACTCTATAATCAGCATCTGTCTCATCCTATAATCAGCATCTGTCCTACAATATAATCAGCACCTGTCACACTCTATAATCAGCATCTGTCTCACTCTATAATCAGCTTCTGTCTCACTCTATAATCAGCTTCTGTCTCACTCTATAATCAGCTTCTGTCTCACTCTATAATCAGCTTCTGTCTCACTCTATAATCATTTTTTTTCACATTCTATAACCAGCTTCTGTCTCACTCTATAAACAGCTTCTGTCTCACTCCATAATCAACTTCTGTCTCACTCTATAATCAGCATCTGTCTCACTCTATAATCAGCTTCTGTCTCACTCACTAAACAGCTTCGGCCTCACTCTATAATCAGCTTCTGCCTCACTCTATAATCAACTACTGTCTCAATCTATAATCAGCTTCTGTCTCACTCTATAATCAGTTTCTGTCACATTCTATAACCAGGTTCTGTCTCACTCTATAATCAGCTTCTGTCTCACTCCATAAGCAGCTTCTGTCTCACTCTATAATCAGTGTCTGTCTCACTCTTTAACAGCTTCTGTCTCATTCTATAATCAGCTTCTGTCTCACTCTCTAATCAGCTTCTGTCTCACCCTATAATCAGCTGCTGTCTCACTCTATAATCAGCATCTGTCTCACTCCATAATGAGCTTCTGTCTCACTCTATAATCAACTTCTGTCTCACTGTATAATCAGCTTCTGTCTCATTCTATAATCAGCATCTGTCTCACTCTATAATCAGCATCTGTCTCACTCTCTAAACAGCTTCGGCCTCAATCTATAATCAGCTTCTGCCTCACTCTATAATCAGCTTCTCTCTCACATGTGCAATATAATCAGCTTCTTTCTCACACACACACTGTAATCAGATTCTCTCTCACACACACACTTTAACCAGCTTCTCTCTCACACAAACTCATTGGAATCTGCTTCTGTATCACCAAATAATCAGCGTCTGTCTCACTACGTAATCAGCTTCTGTCTCACTCTATAATCAGCTTCTGTCTCACTCTATAATCAGCTTCTGTATCATTCTATGATCAGCTTCTGTCTCACTCCATAATCAGCTTCTGTCTCACTCTATAATCAGCATCTGTCCTACAATATAATCAGCACCTGTCGCACTGTATAATCAGCATCTGTCTCACTCTATAATCAACTTCTGTCTCACATGTGCACTATAATCTCTCTCACACACACATGCACTGTAATCAGCTTCTCTAACTCTCGCACTGTAACGAGCTTAACTGTCTCAAACACACACTGAAGTCGGCTTCAAAATCACACACACTGTAAGAGGCTTTTCTCTCACACAGACACTGTAACCAGCTTCTCCCTCACTCACTGCACTGCAGTCAAGTTCTCTCTCTCTCTCACACAACCACTGTAATCAGCTTCTCTCTCTCACACACACACAATAATCAGCTTATCTCTCTGACACACATAATAAGCAGCTTCTCTCTCCCTCACACAAACTATAATCAGATTCTCTCTCTCACACAAACTCACTGGAATCAGCGCCTCTCACACTCTATAATCAGCTGCTGTCTCACTCCATAATCAGCTTCTGTTTCACCCAATAATCAGCTTCTGTCTCACTTTATAATAAGCTTCTGTCTCACCCAATAATCAACTTCTGTCTCACTCTATAATCAGCTTCTGTCTCACTCTATAATCAGCTTCTGTCTTACTCTATAATCAGCTTCTGTCTCACTCTATAATCAGTTTCTGTCTCACTCTATAATCAGCTCCTGTCTCATTCTACAATCAGCTTCTGTCTCACTCTCTAATCAGCTTCTCTCTCCCCCTATAATCAGCTTCTGTCCTACAATATAATCAGCACCTGTCGCACTCTATAATCAGCATCTGTCTCACTCTATAATCAGCATCTGTCTCACTCTATAATCAGCTTCTGTCTCACTCTATAATCAGCTTCTGTCTCACTCTATAATCAGCTTCTGTCTCACTCTATAATCAGCTTCTGTCTCACTCTATAATTAGCTTCTGTCTCACTCTATAATCAGCTTCTCTCTCACATGTGCAATATAATCAGCTTCTTTCTCACACACACACTGTAATCAGATTCTCTCTCACACACACACTTTAACCAGCTTCTCTCTCACACAAACTCATTGGAATCTGCTTCTGTCTCACCCAATAATCAGCATCTGTCTCAGTACATAATCAGCATCTGTCTCACTACATAATCAGCTTCTGTCTCACTCTTTAATCAGCTTCTGTCTCACTCTTTAATCAGCTTCTGTCTCACTCTATAATCAGCTTCTGTCTCACTCTTTAATCAGCTTCTTTATCATTCTATGATCAGCTTCTGTCTCACTCCATAATCAACTTCTGTCTCACTCTATAATCAGCATCTGTCCTACAATATAATCAGCATCTGTCTCACTCTATAATCAACTTCTGTCTCACATGTGCACTATAATCTCTCTCACTCACACATGCACTGTAATCAGCTTCTCTAACTCTCGCACTGTAACGAGCTTAACTGTCTCAAACACACACTGAAGTCGGCTTCAAATTCACACACACACTGTAAGAGGCTTTTCTCTCACACAGCCACTGTAACCAGCTTCTCCCTCACTCACTGCACTGCAGTCAAGTTCTCTCTCTCTCTCACACAACCACTGTAATCAGCTTCTCTCTCTCACACACACACAATAATCAGCTTTTCTCTCTGACACACATAATAAGCAGTTTCTCTCTCCCTCTCACAAACTATAATCAGATTCTCTCTCTCACACAAACTCACTGGAATCAGCGCCTCTCACACTCTATAATCAGCTGCTGTCTCACTCCATAATCAGCTTCTGTTTCACCCAATAATCAGCTTCTGTCTCACTTTATAATAAGCTTCTGTCTCACCCAATAATCAACTTCTGTCTCACTCTATAATCAGCTTCTGTCTCACTCTATAATCAGCTTCTGTCTTACTCTATAATCAGCTTCTGTCTCACTCTATAATCAGTTTCTGTCTCACTCTATAATCAGCTCCTGTCTCATTCTACAATCAGCTTCTGTCTCACTCTCTAATCAGCTTCTCTCTCCCCCTATAATCAGCTTCTGTCCTACAATATAATCAGCACCTGTCGCACTCTATAATCAGCATCTGTCTCACTCTATAATCAGCATCTGTCTCACTCTATAATCAGCTTCTGTCTCACTCTATAATCAGCTTCTGTCTCACTCTATAATCAGCTTCTGTCTCACTCTATAATCAGCTTCTGTCTCACTCTATAATTAGCTTCTGTCTCACTCTATAATCAGCTTCTCTCTCACATGTGCAATATAATCAGCTTCTTTCTCACACACACACTGTAATCAGATTCTCTCTCACACACACACTTTAACCAGCTTCTCTCTCACACAAACTCATTGGAATCTGCTTCTGTCTCACCCAATAATCAGCATCTGTCTCAGTACATAATCAGCATCTGTCTCACTACATAATCAGCTTCTGTCTCACTCTTTAATCAGCTTCTGTCTCACTCTTTAATCAGCTTCTGTCTCACTCTATAATCAGCTTCTGTCTCACTCTTTAATCAGCTTCTTTATCATTCTATGATCAGCTTCTGTCTCACTCCATAATCAACTTCTGTCTCACTCTATAATCAGCATCTGTCCTACAATATAATCAGCATCTGTCTCACTCTATAATCAACTTCTGTCTCACATGTGCACTATAATCTCTCTCACTCACACATGCACTGTAATCAGCTTCTCTAACTCTCGCACTGTAACGAGCTTAACTGTCTCAAACACACACTGAAGTCGGCTTCAAATTCACACACACACTGTAAGAGGCTTTTCTCTCACACAGCCACTGTAACCAGCTTCTCCCTCACTCACTGCACTGCAGTCAAGTTCTCTCTCTCTCTCACACAACCACTGTAATCAGCTTCTCTCTCTCACACACACACAATAATCAGCTTTTCTCTCTGACACACATAATAAGCAGTTTCTCTCTCCCTCTCACAAACTATAATCAGATTCTCTCTCTCACACAAACTCACTGGAATCAGCGCCTCTCACACTCTATAATCAGCTGCTGTCTCACTCCATAATCAGCTTCTGTTTCACCCAATAATCAGCTTCTGTCTCACTTTATAATAAGCTTCTGTCTCACCCAATAATCAACTTCTGTCTCACTCTATAATCAGCTTCTGTCTCACTCTACAATCAGCTTCTGTCTCATTCTATAATCAGCTTCTGTCTCACTCTATAATCAGCTATTGTCTCACACTATAATGAGCATCTGTCTCACTCTATAATCAGCTTCTGTCTCACCCTATAATCAGCTTTGGTCTCACTCTATAATCAGCATCTGTCTCACTCTATAATCAGCTTCTGTCCTATAATATAATCAGCACCTGTCGCACTCTATAATCAGCATCTGTCTCACTCTATAATCAGCTTCTGTCTCACTCTATAATCAGCTTCTGTCTCACTCTATAATCAGCTTCTGTCTCACTCTATAATCAGCTTCTGTCTCACTCTATAATCAGCTTCTGTCTCACTCTATAATCAGCTTCTGTCTCACTCTATAATCAGCTTCTGTCTCACTCTATAATCAGCTTCTGTCTCACTCTATAATTAGCTTCTGTCTCACTCTATAATTAGCTTCTGTCTCACGTGTGCACTATAATCTGCTTCTTTCTCAAACATACACTGTAATCAGGTTGTCTCTCACACACACACTGTAACAAGTTTCTCTCTCACTCACACAAGCACTGCAATCAGCTTCTCTCACTCTCGCACTGTAACGGGCTTCTCTCTCCTAAACACACAATGAACTCGGCTTCACCTTCACACATACACTGTAATAGACTTTTCTCTCACACAGACACTGTAACCAGATTCTCCCTCAATCACTGCACTGCAATCAGCTTCTCTCTCTCTCACACACACAATAATCAGATTTTCTCTCTGACAGACATAATAATCAGCTACTCTCTCCCTCACACAAACTATTATCAGATTCTCTCTCTCACACACACACACTAAAATCAGCTTCTCTCTCTCACAAATCACTGGAATCAGCTCCTCTCTCACTCTACAATCAGCTGCTGTCTCACTCTATAATCAGCTTCTGTCTCACTGTATTATCAGCTTCTGTCTCACTCTATTATCAGCTTCTGTCTCACTCTATTATCAGCTTCTGTCTCACTCTATTATCAGCTTCTGTCTCACTCTATTATCAGCTTATGTCTCACTCTATTATCAGCTTATGTCTCACTCTATTATCAGCTTATGTCTCACTCTATTATCAGCTTATGTCTCACTCTATATAATCAGCTTCTGTCGCACTCTATAATCATCTTCTGTCCCACAATATTATCAGCTTCTGTCTCACATGTGCACTTTAACTCTCTCACTCACACATGCACTGTGATCAGCTTCTCTCACTCTCGCACTGCAACCAGCTTCTCACTCTCAAACACACACTGAAACCGGCTTCACTTTCACACATACACTGTAATAAGCTTTTCTCTCACACAGACAATGTAACCAGCTTCTCCCTCACTCACTGCACGGCAATCAAATTCTCTCTCTCTCTCTCACAACCACTGTAATCAGCTTCTCTCTCTGCACACACACAATAATCAGCTTTTCTCTCTGACACACATAATAATCAGCTTCTCTCTCCCTCACACAAACTATAATCAGATTCCCTCTCTCTCTCACACACACACTATATTAAGCTTCGGACTCACACAAACTCACTGGAATCAGCTTCTGTCTCACTCTATAATCAGCTTCTGTCCTACAATATAATGAGCTTCTGTCTCACATGTGCACGATAATCTCTCTCACTCACACAAACTATAATCAGATTCTCTCTCTCTCTCACACACACACTATGATCAGCTTCGCACTCACACAAACTCACTGGAATCAGCATTTGTCTCACCCAATAATCAGCGTCTGCCTTACTCCATAATCAGCTTCTGTCTCACTCTATAATCAGCTTCTGTCTCACTCTATAACCAGCTTCTGTCTCATTCTATAATCAGCATCTGTCTCATTCTATAATCAGCATCTGTCTCACTCTATAATCAGCTTCTGTCTCACATGTGCACTATAATCTCTCTCACTCACACATGCACTGTAATCAGCTTCTCTAACTCTCGCACTGTAACGAGCTTCTCTCTCTCAAACACACACTGAAATCGGCTTCACTTTCACACATAGACTGTAATAGGCTTTTCTCTCACACAGACACTGTAAGCAGCTGCTCCCTCACTCACTGAACTGCAATCAAATTCTCTCTCTCACACACAACCACTGTAATCAGCTTCTCTCTCTCTCACACACAATAATCATCTTTTCTCTCTGACACACATAATAATCAGCTTCTCTCGCCCTCACACAAACTATAATCAGATTCTCTCTCTCCCACACACACATACTATATTCAGCTTCTCTTTCACTCAAACTCACTGGAATCAGCTTCTGTCTCACCCAATAATCAGCTGCTGTCTCACTCTATAATCAGCATCTGTCTCCATCTATAATCAGCTTCTGTCTCATTCTATAATCAGCTTCTGTCTCACTCTATAATCAGCTTCTGTCTCACTCTATAATCAGCATCTGTCTCACTGTATAATCAGCATATGTCCTACAATATAATCAGCACCTGTCACACTCTAAATTCAGCACTTGTCTCAATCTATAATCAGCATCTGTCTCACTCTATAATCAGCATCTGTCTCACTCTATTATCAGCTTCTGTCTCACATGTGGAATATAATCTCTCTCACTCACACATGCACAGTAATCAGCTTCTTTCACTCTCGTACTGTTACCGAGCTTCTCTCTCTCAAACACACACTGAACTCGGCTTTAATTTCACACATATACTGTAATAGGCTTTTCTCTAACACAGACACTGTAACCAGCTTCTCCATCACTCACTGCACTGCAATCAAGTTCTCTCTCTCACACACAACCACTGTAATCAGCTTCTCTCTCTCTCACACACACAATAATCAGCTATTCTCTCTGACACATATAATAATTAGCTTCTCTCTCTCTCACAAAAACTATAAACAGATTCTCTCTCTCACACACAAACACACTATAATCAGCTTCTCTCTCACACAAACTTACTGGAATCAGCTTCTTTCTCACCCAATAATCAGCTGCTCTCTCACTCTATAATCAGCATCTGTCTCACTCCATAATCAGCTTCTGTCTCACTCTATAATCAGCATCTGTCTCATTCTATAATCAGCATCTGTCTCACTCTCTAAACAGCTTCGGCCTCACTCTATAATCAGCTTCTGTCTCACTCTATAATCAACTTCTGTCTCACTCTATAATCAACTTCTGTCTCACTCCATAATCAGCTTCTGTTTCAACCAATAATCAGCTTCTGTCTCACTTTATAATAAGCTTCTGTCTCACCCAATAATCAACTTCTGTCTCACTCTATAATCAGCTTCTGTCTCACTCTATAATCAGCTTCTGTCTCACTCTATAATCAGCTTCTGTCTCACTCTATAATCGACTTCTGTCTCACTCTATAATCAGCTTCTGTCTCACTCTATAATCAGTTTCTGACTCAATCTTTAATCAGCTTCTGTCTCATTCTATAATCAGCTTCTGTCCTACAATATAATCAGCACCTGTCGCACTCTATAATCAGCATCTGTCTCACTCTATAATCAGCATCTGTCTCACTCTATAATCAGCTTCTGTCACACTCTATAATCAGCTTCTGTCTCACCCTATAATCAGCTTCTGTCTCACTCTATAATCAGCTTCTGTCCTATAATATAATCATCATTTTTCACACTCCATAATCAGCATCTGTCGCACTCTATAATCAGCATCTGTCTCACTCTATAATCAGCTTCTGTCTCACATGTGCACTATAATCTCTCTCATTCACACATGCACTGTAATCAGCTTCTCTCACTCTCGCACTGTAATGAGCTTCTCTCTCTGAAACACACACTGAAACCGTCTTCACTTTCACACATACACTTTAATAAGCTTTTCTCTCACACAGACACTGTAACCAGCTTCACTCTCTCTCAAAAAGACAATAATCAGCTTTTCTCTCTGACACACATAATAATCAGCTTCTCTCTCCCTCACACAAACTATAATCAGATTTTCTCTCTCTCTCACGCACACACTATATTCAGCTTCTCTCTCACACAAACTCACTGGAATCAGATTCTGTCTCATCCAATAATCAGCGTCAGTCTCAACCAATAATCAGCTTCTGTCTCAATCTATAATCAGCTTCTGTCTCACTCTATAATCAGCTTCTTTCTCACGTGTGCACTATAATCTGCTTCTTTCTCAAACATACACTGTAATCAGGTTGTCTCTCACACACACACTGTAACCAGTTTCTCTCTCACTCACACAAGCACTGCAATCAGCTTCTCTCACTCTCGCACTGTAACGGGCTTCTCTCTCCTAAACACACAATGAACTCGGCTTCACCTTCACACATACACTGTAATAGACTTTTCTCTCACACAGACACTGTAACCAGATTCTCCCTCAATCACTGCACTGCAATCAGCTTCTCTCTCTCTCACACACACAATAATCAGATTTTCTCTCTGACAGACATAATAATCAGCTACTCTCTCCCTCACACAAACTATTATCAGATTCTCTCTCTCACACACACACACTAAAATCAGCTTCTCTCTCTCACAAATCACTGGAATCAGCTCCTCTCTCACTCTACAATCAGCTGCTGTCTCACTCTATAATCAGCTTCTGTCTCACTGTATTATCAGCTTCTGTCTCACTCTATTATCAGCTTCTGTCTCATTCTATTATCAGCTTCTGTCTCATTCTATTATCAGCTTCTGTCTCACTGTATTATCAGCTTCTGTCTCACTCTATTATCAGCTTCTGTCTCACTCTATTATCAGCTTCTGTCTCACTCTATTATCAGCTTCTGTCTCACTCTATTATCAGCTTCTGTCTCACTCTATTATCAGCTTCTGTCTCACTCTATTATCAGCTTATGTCTCACTCTATTATCAGCTTATGTCTCACTCTATTATCAGCTTATGTCTCACTCTATTATCAGCTTATGTCTCACTCTATTATCAGCTTATGTCTCACTCTATTATCAGCTTATGTCTCACTCTATTATCAGCTTATGTCTCACTCTATATAATCAGCTTCTGTCGCACTCTATAATCATCTTCTGTCCCACAATATTATCAGCTTCTGTCTCACATGTGCACTTTAACTCTCTCACTCACACATGCACTGTGATCAGCTTCTCTCACTCTCGCACTGCAACCAGCTTCTCACTCTCAAACACACACTGAAACCGGCTTCACTTTCACACATACACTGTAATAAACTTTTCTCTCACACAGACAATGTAACCAGCTTCTCCCTCACTCACTGCACGGCAATCAAATTCTCTCTCTCTCTCTCTCACAACCACTGTAATCAGCTTCTCTCTCTGCACACACACAATAATCAGCTTTTCTCTCTGACACACATAATAATCAGCTTCTCTCTCCCTCACACAAACTATAATCAGATTCCCTCTCTCTCTCACACACACACTATATTAAGCTTCGCACTCACACAAACACACTGGAATCAGCTTCTGTCTCACTCTATAATCAGCTTCTGTCCTACAATATAATGAGCTTCTGTCTCACATGTGCATGATAATCTCTCTCATTCACACAAACTATAATCAGATTCTCTCTCTTTCTCACACACACACTATGATCAGCTTCGCACTCACACAAACTCACTGGAATCAGCATTTGTCTCACCCAATAATCAGCGTCTGCCTCACTCCATAATCAGCTTCTGTCTGACTCTATAATCAGCTTCTGTCTCACTCTATAACCAGCTTCTGTCTCACTCTATAACCAGCTTCTGTCTCATTCTATAATCAGCATCTGTCTCATTCTATAATCAGCATCTGTCTCACTCTATAATCAGCTTCTGTCTCACATGTGCACTATAATCTCTCTCACTCACACATGCACTGTAATCAGCTTCTCTAACTCTCGCACTGTAACGAGCTTCTCTCTCTCAAACACACACTGAAATCGGCTTCACTTTCACACATAGACTGTAATAGGCTTTTCTCTCACACAGACACTGTAAGCAGCTTCTCCCTCACTCACTGAACTGCAATCAAATTCTCTCTCTCACACACAACCACTGTAATCAGCTTCTCTCTCTCTCACACACAATAATCATCTTTTCTCTCTGACACACATAATAATCAGCTTCTGTCGCCCTCACACAAACTAAAATCATATTCTCTCTCTCCCACACACACATACTATATTCAGCTTCTCTTTCACTCAAACTCATTGGAATCAGCTTCTGTCTCACCCAATAATCAGCTGCTGTCTCACTCTATAATCAGCATCTGTCTAACTCCATAATCAGCTTCTGTCTCACTCTATAATCAGCTTCTGTCTCCATTATAATCAGCTTCTGTCTCATTCTATAATCAGCTTCTGGCTCACTCTATAATCAGCATCTGTCTCACTCTATAATCAGCACATGTCTCACTCTATACTCAGCATCTGTCTCACTCCATAATCAACTTCTGTCTCACTCCATAATCAGCATCTGTCTCACTCTATAATCAGCTTCTGTCTCACTCACTAAACAGCTTCGGCCTCACTCTATAATCAGCTTCTGCCTCACTCTATAATCAACTACTGTCTCACTCTATAATCAGCTCCTGTCTCACTCTATAATCAGTTTCTGTCACATTCTATAACCAGGTTCTGTCTCACCCTATAATCAGCTGCTGTCTCACTCTATAATCAGCATCTGTCTCACTCCATAATGAGCTTCTGTCTCACTCCATAATCAATTTCTGTCTCACTCTATAAACAGCTTCTGTCTCACTCTATAAACAGCTTCTGTCTCACTCTATAAACAGCTTCTGTCTCACTCTATAAACAGCTTCTGTCTCACTCTATAAACAGCTTCTGTCTCACTCTATAAACAGCTTCTGTCTCACTCTATATTCAGCTTCTGTCTCACTCTATATTCAGCTTCTGTCTCACTCTATAATCAGTTTCTGTCACATTCTAAAATCAGACTCTGTCTCACTCTACAATCAAATTCTGTCTCACTCTATAATCAGCATCTGTCTCATCCTATAATCAGCATCTGTCCTACAATATAATCAGCACCTGTCACACTCTATAATCAGCTTCTGTCTCACTCTATATTCAGCTTCTGTCTCACTCTATATTCAGCTTCTGTCTCACTCTATAATCAGTTTCTGTCACATTCTATAATCAGATTCTGTCTCACTCTATAATCAGCATCTGTCTCACTCTATAATCAGCTTCTCTTTCACTCTATAATCAGGTTCTGTCTCACTCTATAATCATCTTCTGTCTCACTCTATAATCAGCTTCTGTCTCACTCTATAATCAGCTTCTGTCTCACTCTATAATCAGCTTCTGTCTCACTCTCTAAACAGCTTCGGCCTCACTCTCTAAACAGCTTCGGCCTCACTCTATAATCAGCTTCTGCCTCACTCTATAAACAACTTCTGTCTCACTCTATAATCAGCTTCTGTCTCACTCTATAATCAGCTTCTGTCTCATTCTATAATCAGTTTCTGTCACATTCTAAAATCAGCTTCTGTCTCACTCTATAATCAGATTCTGTCTCACTCTATAATCAGCATCTGTCTCATCCTATAATCAGCATCTGTCCTACAATATAATCAGCACCTGTCACACTCTATAATCAGCATCTGTCTCACTCTATAATCAGCTTCTGTCTCACTCTATAATCAGCTTCTGTCTCACTCTATAATCAGCTTCTGTCTCACTCTATAATCAGCTTCTGTCTCACTCTATAATCAGCTTCTGTCTCACTCTATAATCAGCTTGTGTCTCACTCTATAATCATTTTTTTTCACATTCTATAACCAGCTTCTGTCTCACTCTATAATCAGCGTCTGTCTCACTCCATAAGCAGCTTCTGTCTCACTCTATAATCAGTGTCTGTCTCACTCTTTAACAGCTTCTGTCCCATTCTATAATCAGCTTCTGTCTCAATCTCTAATCAGCTTCTGTCTCACCCTATAATCAGCTGCTGTCTCACTCTATAATCAGCATCTGTCTCACTCCATAATGAGCTTCTGTCTCACCCAATAATCAGCTGCTGTCTCACTCTATACTCAGCATCTGTCTCACTCCATAATCAACTTCTGTCTCACTCTATAATCAGCATCTGTCTCACTCTATAATCAGCTTCTGTCTCACTCACTAAACAGCTTCGGCCTCACTCTATAATCAGCTTCTGCCTCACTCTATAATCAACTACTGTCTCAATCTATAATCAGCTTCTGTCTCACTCTATAATCAGTTTCTGTCACATTCTATAACCAGGTTCTGTCTCACTCTATAATCAGCTTCTGTCTCACTCCATAAGCAGCTTCTGTCTCACTCTATAATCAGTGTCTGTCTCACTCTTTAACAGCTTCTGTCTCATTCTATAATCAGCTTCTGTCTCACTCTCTAATCAGCTTCTGTCTCACCCTATAATCAGCTGCTGTCTCACTCTATAATCAGCATCTGTCTCACTCCATAATGAGCTTCTGTCTCACTCTATATTCAACTTCTGTCTCACTGTATAATCAGCTTCTGTCTCATTCTATAATCAGCATCTGTCTCACTCTATAATCAGCATCTGTCTCACTCTCTAAACAGCTTCGGCCTCAATCTATAATCAGCTTCTGCCTCACTCTATAATCAATTTCTGTCTCACTCTATAAACAGCTTCTGTCTCACTCTATAAACAGCTTCTGTCTCACTCTATATTCAGCTTCTGTCTCACTCTATATTCAGCTTCTGTCTCACTCTATAATCAGTTTCTGTCACATTCTAAGATCAGACTCTGTCTCACTCTATAATCAGATTCTGTCTCACTCTATAATCAGCATCTGTCTCATCCAATAATCAGCATCTGTCCTACAATATAATCAGCACCTGTCACACTCTATAATCAGCTTCTGTCTCACTCTATATTCAGCTTCTGTCTCACTCTATATTCAGCTTCTGTCTCACTCTATATTCAGCTTCTGTCTCACTCTATATTCAGCTTCTGTCTCACTCTATATTCAGCTTCTGTCTCACTCTATATTCAGCTTCTGTCTCACTCTATATTCAGCTTCTGTCTCACTCTATAATCAGTTTCTGTCACATTCTATAATCAGATTCTGTCTCACTCTATAATCAGCATCTGTCTCACTCTATAATCAGCATCTGTCTCATCCTATAATCAGCATCTGTCCTACAATATAATCAGCACCTGTCACACTCTATAATCAGCTTCTGTCTCACTCTATAATCAGCATCTGTCTCACTCTCTAAACAGCTTCGGCCTCACTCTCTAAACAGCTTCGGCCTCACTCTATAATCAGCTTCTGCCTCACTCTATAAACAACTTCTGTCTCACTCTATAATCAGCTTCTCTCTCACATGTGCACTATAATCTCTCTCACTCACACATGCACAGTAATCAGCTTCTCTCACTCTCGCACTGTAACGAGCATTCTCTCTCAAACACACACTGAAATCGGCTTCACTTTCATACATATACTGTAATAGGCACTTCTCTCACACACTGTAACCAGCTTCTCCCTCACTCACTGCCTGCAATCTAGTTCTCTCTCTCACACACAACCACTGTAATCAGCTTCTCTCTCTCACACACACACAATAATCAGATTCTCTCTCCCTCACACAAACTATAATCAGATTCTCTCTCTCACACACACACACACTAACATCAGCTTCTCCCTCACACAAACTTACAGGAATCAGCTTCTGTCTCACCCAATAATCAGCTGCTGTCTCACTCTATAATCAGCATCTGTCTAACTCAATAATCAGCTTCAGACTCACTCTATAATCAGCTTCTGTCTCACTCTATAATCAGCTTCTGTCTCACTCTATAATCAGCTTCTGTCTCACTCTATAATCAGCTTCTGTCTCACTCTATAATCAGCTTCTGTCTCACTCTATAATCAGCTTCTGTCTCACTCTATAATCATTTTTTTTCACATTCTATAATCAGCTTCTGTCTCACTCTATAATCAGCTTCTGTCTTACTCTATAATGAGCTTCTGTCTCACTCTATAATCAGAATCTGTCTCACTCTATAATCAGCTCCTGTCTCATCCTATAATCAGCTTCTGTCTCACTCTCTAATCAGCTTCTGTCTCACTCTCTAATCAGCTTCTGTCTCCCCCTATAATCAGGTTCTGTCCTACAATATAATCAGCACCTGTCGCACTCTATAATCAGCATCTGTCACACTCTATAATCAGCATCTGTCTCACTCTATAATCAGCAGCTGCCTCACTCTATAATCAGCATCTGTCTCACTCTATAATCAGCTTCTGTCTCACTCTATAATCAGCTTCTGTCTCACTCTATAATCAGCTTCAGACTCACTCTATAATCAGCTTCAGACTCACTCTATAATCAGCTTCAGACTCACTCTATAATCAGCTTCAGACACACTCTATAATCAGCTTCAGACTCACTCTATAATCAGCTTCAGACTCACTCTATAATCAGCTTCTGTCTCACTCTATAATCAGCTTCTGTCTCACTCTATAATCAGCTTCTGTCTTACTCTATAATGAGCTTTTGTCTCACTCTATAATCAGTTTCTGTCTCACTCTATAATCAGCTCCTGTCTCATTCTATAATCAGCTTCTGTCTCACTCTCTAATCAGCTTCTGTCTCCCCCTATAATCAGCTTCTGTCCTACAATATAATCAGCACCTGTCGCACTCTATAATCAGCATCTGTCACACTCTATAATCAGCATCTGTCACACTCTATAATCAGCATTTGTCTCACTCTATAATAAGCTTCTGTCTCACTCTATAATAAGCTTCTGTCTCACTCTATAATTAGCTTCTGTCTCACTCTATAATTAGCTTCTGTCTCACTCTATAATTAGCTTCTGTCTCACTCTATAATTAGCTTCTGTCTCACTCTATAATCAGCTTCTCTCTCACATGTGCAATATAATCAGCTTCTTTCTCACACATACACTGTAATCAGATTCTCTCTCACACACACACTTTAACCAGCCTCTCTCTCACACAAATTAATTGGAATCTGCTTCTGTCTCACCCAATAATCAGCGTCTGTCTCACTACATAATCAGCTTCTGTCTCACTCTTTAATCAGCTTCTGTCTCACTCTTTAATCAGCTTCTGTATCATTCTATGATCAGCTTCTGTCTCACTCCATAATCAGCTTCTGTCTCACTCCATAATCAGCTTCTGTCTCACTCCATAATCAGCTTCTGTCTCACTCCATAATCAGCTTCTGTCTCACTCCATAATCAGCTTCTGTCTCACTCCATAATCAGCTTCTGTCTCACTCCATAATCAGCATCTGTCCTACAATATAATCAGCATCTGTCACACTCTATAATCAGCATCTGTCTCACTCTATAATCAGCTTCTGTCTCACATGTGCACTATAATCTCTCTCACTCACACATGCACTGTAATCAGCTTCTCTAACTCTCGCACTGTAACGAGCTTAACTGTCTCAAAAACACACTGAAGTCGGCTTCAAATTCACACACACACTGTAAGAGGCTTTTCTCTCACACAGACACTGTAACCAGCTTCTCCCTCACACTGCACTGCAATCAAGTTCTCTCTCTCTCTCACACACAACCACTGTAATCAGCTTCTCTCTCTCTCACACACACAATAATCAGCTTTTCTCTCTGACACACATAATAAGCAGCGTCTCTCTCCCTCACACAAACTATAATCAGATTCTCTCTCTCACACAAACTCACTGGAATCAGCGCCTCTCACACTCTATAATCAGCTGCTGTCTCACTCCATAATCAGCTTCTGTTTCACCCAATAATCAGCTTCTGTCTCACTTTATAATAAGCTTCTGTCTCACCCAATAATCAACTTCTGTCTCACTCTATAATCAGCTTCTGTCTCACTCTATAATCAGCTTCTGTCTCATTCTATAATCAGCTTCTGTCTCACTCTATAATCAGCTACTGTCTCACTCTCTAATCAGCTTCTGCCTCACTCTATAATGAGCATCTGTCTCACTCTATAATCAGCTGCTGTCTCACCCTATAATCAGCTTTGGTCTCACTCTATAATCAGCATCTGTCTCACTCTATAATCAGCTTCTGTCCTATAATATAATCATCACTTTTCACACTCCATAATCAGCATCTGTCGCACTCTATAATCAGCATCTGTCTCACTCTATAATCAGCTTCTGTCTCACATGTGCACTATAATCTCTCTCATTCACACATGCACTGTAATCAGCTTCTCTCACTCTCGCACTTTAACGAGCTTCTCTCTCTGAAACATACACTGAAACCGGCTTCACTTTCACACATACACTTTAATAAGCTTTTCTCTCACACAGACACTGTAACCAGCTTCACTCTCTCTCAAAAAGACAATAATCAGCTTTTCTCTCTGACACACATAATAATCAGATTCTCTCTCCCTCACACAAACTATAATCAGATTCTCTCTCTCTCTCACGCACACACTATATTCAGCTCCTCTCTCACACAAACTCACTGGAATCAGATTCTGTCTCATCCAATAATCAGCGTCAGTCTCAACCAATCATCAGCTTCTGTCTCAATCTATAATCAGCTTCTGTCTCACTCTATAATCAGCTTCTTTCTCACGTGTGCACTATAATCTGCTTCTTTCTCAAACGTACACTGTAATCAGGTTGTCTCTCACACACACACTGTAACCAGATTCTCTCTCACTCACACATGCACTGTTATCAGCTTCTGTCTCTCAAACACACACTGAAATCGGCTTCACACATGCACTGTAACCAGCTTCATTCTCACTCACTGCACTGCAATCATATTCTCTCTCTCTCACATAACCACTGGAACCAGCTTCTCTCTCTCTCACACGCACAATAATCAGCTTTAATCTCTGACACACATAATAATCCGCTTCTCTCTCCCTCACACAAACTATACTCAGATTCTCTCTCTCACCCACACACACTATAATCAGCTTCTCTCTCAAACAAACTCACTGGAATCAGCTTCTGTCTCACTCAATAATCAGCTGCTGTCTCACTCTATACTCAGCATCTGTCTCACTCCATAATCAGCTTCTGTCTCACTCTATAATCAGCATCTGTCTCACTCTATAATCAGCTTCTGTCTCACTCACTAAACAGCTTCGGCCTCACTCTATAATCAGCTTCTGTCTCACTCTATAATCAGCTTCTGTCTCACTCTATAATCAGTTTCTGTCACATTCTATAACCAGGTTCTGTCTCACTCTATAATCAGCTTCTGTCTCACTCCATAAGCAGCTTCTGTCTCACTCTATAATCAGTGTCTGTCTCACTCTTTAACAGCTTCTGTCTCATTCTATAATCAGTTTCTGTCTCACTCTCTAATCAGCTTCTGTCTCACCCTATAATCAGCATCTGTCTCACTCCATAATGAGCTTCTGTCTCACTCCATAATGAGCTTCTGTCTCACTCTATAATCAGCATTTGTCTCACTCTATAATCAGCTTCTGTCTCAGTATCTAAACAGCTTCGGCCTCACTCTATAATCAGCTTCTGCCTCAATCTATAATCAACTTCTGTCTCACTCTATAATCAGCTTCTGTCTCACTCTATAATCAGCTTCTGTCTCACTCTATAATCAGTTTCTGTCACATTCTAAAATCAGCTTCTGTCTCACTCTATAATCAGATTCTGTCTCACTCTATAATCAGCATCTGTCTCATCCTATAATCAGCATCTGTCCTACAATATAATCAGCACCTGTCACACTCTATAATCAGCATCTGTCTCACTCTATAAACAGCTTCTGTCTCACTCTATAATCAGTTTCTGTCACATTCTATAACCAGGTTCTGTCTCACTCTATAATCAGCTTCTGTCTCACTCCATAAGCAGCTTCTGTCTCACTCTATAATCAGTGTCTGTCTCACTCTATAATCAGTGTCTGTCTCACTCTATAATCAGCATCTGCCTCACTCTATAATCAACTTCTGTCTCACTCTATAATCAGCTTCAGACTCACTCTATAATCAGCTTCAGACTCACTCTATAATCAGCTTCTGTCTCACTCTATAATCATTTTTTTTCACATTCTATAATCAGCTTCTGTCTCACTCTATAATCAGCTTCTGTCCTACTCTATAATGAGCTTCTGTCTCACTCTATAATCAGTTTCTGTCTCACTCTATAATCAGCTCCTGTCTCATTCTATAATCAGCTTCTGTGTCACTCTCTAATCAGCTTCTGTCTCACCCTATAATCAGCTTCTGTCCTACAATATAATCAGCACCTGTCGCACTCTATAATCAGCATCTGTCACACTCTATAATCAGCAACTGTCTCACTCTATAATCAGCATTTGTCTCACTCTATAATCAGCTTCTGTCTCACTCTATAATTAGCTTCTGTCTCTCTATAATTAGCTTCTGTCTCACTCTATAATCAGCTTCTCTCTCACATGTGCAATATAATCAGCTTCTTTCTCACACATACACTGTAATCAGATTCTCTCTCACACACACACTTTAACCAGCCTCTCTCTCACACAAACTCATTGGAATCTGCTTCTGTCTCACCCAATAATCAGCGTCTGTCTCACTACATAATCAGCTTCTGTCTCACTCTTTAATCAGCTTCTGTCTCACTCTATAATCAGCTTCTGTATCATTCTATGATCAGCTTCTGTCTCACTCCATAATCAGCTTCTGTCTCACTCTATAATCAGCATCTGTCCTACAATATAATCAGCACCTGTCGCACTCTATAATCAGCATCTGTCTCACTCTATAATCAGCTTCTGTCTCACATGTGCACTATAATCTCTCTCACTCACACATGCACTGTAATCAGCTTCTCTAACTCTCGCACTGTAACGAGCTTAACTGTCTCAAACACACACTGAAGTCGGCTTCAAATTCACACACACACTGTAAGAGGCTTTTCTCTCACACAGACACTGTAACCAGCTTCTCCCTCACTCACTGCACTGCAATCAAGTTCTCTCTCTCTCTCACACACAACCACTGTAATCAGCTTCTCTCTCTCTCACACACACAATAATCAGCTTTTCTCTCTGACACACATAATAAGCAGCGTCTCTCTCCCTCACACAAACTATAATCAGATTCTCTCTCTCACACAAACTCACTGGAATCAGCGCCTCTCACACTCTATAATCAGCTGCTGTCTCACTCCATAATCAGCTTCTGTTTCACCCAATAATCAGCTTCTGTCTCACTTTATAATAAGCTTCTGTCTCACCCAATAATCAACTTCTGTCTCACTCTATAATCAGCTTCTGTCTCACTCTACAATCAGCTTCTGTCTCATTCTATAATCAGCTTCTGTCTCACTCTATAATCAGCTACTGTCTCACTCTCTAATCAGCTTCTGCCTCACTCTATAATGAGCATCTGTCTCACTCTATAATCAGCTGCTGTCTCACCCTATAATCAGCTTTGGTCTCACTCTATAATCAGCATCTGTCTCACTCTATAATCAGCTTCTGTCCTATAATATAATCATCACTTTTCACACTCCATAATCAGCATCTGTCGCACTCTATAATCAGCATCTGTCTCACTCTATAATCAGCTTCTGTCTCACATGTGCACTATAATCTCTCTCATTCACACATGCACTGTAATCAGCTTCTCTCACTCTCGCACTTTAACGAGCTTCTCTCTCTGAAACATACACTGAAACCGGCTTCACTTTCACACATACACTTTAATAAGCTTTTCTCTCACACAGACACTGTAACCAGCTTCACTCTCTCTCAAAAAGACAATAATCAGCTTTTCTCTCTGACACACATAATAATCAGATTCTCTCTCCCTCACACAAACTATAATCAGATTCTCTCTCTCTCTCACGCACACACTATATTCAGCTCCTCTCTCACACAAACTCACTGGAATCAGATTCTGTCTCATCCAATAATCAGCGTCAGTCTCAACCAATCATCAGCTTCTGTCTCAATCTATAATCAGCTTCTGTCTCACTCTATAATCAGCTTCTTTCTCACGTGTGCACTATAATCTGCTTCTTTCTCAAACGTACACTGTAATCAGGTTGTCTCTCACACACACACTGTAACCAGATTCTCTCTCACTCACACATGCACTGTTATCAGCTTCTGTCTCTCAAACACACACTGAAATCGGCTTCACACATGCACTGTAACCAGCTTCATTCTCACTCACTGCACTGCAATCATATTCTCTCTCTCTCACATAACCACTGGAACCAGCTTCTCTCTCTCTCACACGCACAATAATCAGCTTTAATCTCTGACACACATAATAATCCGCTTCTCTCTCCCTCACACAAACTATACTCAGATTCTCTCTCTCACCCACACACACTATAATCAGCTTCTCTCTCAAACAAACTCACTGGAATCAGCTTCTGTCTCACCCAATAATCAGCTGCTGTCTCACTCTATACTCAGCATCTGTCTCACTCCATAATCAGCTTCTGTCTCACTCTATAATCAGCATCTGTCTCACTCTATAATCAGCTTCTGTCTCACTCACTAAACAGCTTCGGCCTCACTCTATAATCAGCTTCTGTCTCACTCTATAATCAGCTTCTGTCTCACTCTATAATCAGTTTCTGTCACATTCTATAACCAGGTTCTGTCTCACTCTATAATCAGCTTCTGTCTCACTCCATAAGCAGCTTCTGTCTCACTCTATAATCAGTGTCTGTCTCACTCTTTAACAGCTTCTGTCTCATTCTATAATCAGTTTCTGTCTCACTCTCTAATCAGCTTCTGTCTCACCCTATAATCAGCATCTGTCTCACTCCATAATGAGCTTCTGTCTCACTCCATAATGAGCTTCTGTCTCACTCTATAATCAGCTTCTGTCTCACTCTATAATCAGCTTCTGTCTCATTCTATAATCAGCATTTGTCTCACTCTATAATCAGCTTCTGTCTCAGTCTATAATCAACTTCTGTCTCACTCTATAATCAGCTTCTGTCTCACTCTATAATCAGTTTCTGTCACATTCTAAAATCAGCTTCTGTCTCACTCTATAATCAGATTCTGTCTCACTCTATAATCAGCATCTGTCTCATCCTATAATCAGCATCTGTCCTACAATATAATCAGCACCTGTCACACTCTATAATCAGCATTTGTCTCACTCTATAAACAGCTTCTGTCTCACTCTATAATCAGCTTCTGTCTCATTCTATAATCAGCATTTGTCTCACTCTATAATCAGCTTCTGTCTCAGTCTCTAAACAGCTTCGGCCTCACTCTATAATCAGCTTCTGCCTCAATCTATAATCAACTTCTGTCTCACTCTATAATCAGCTTCTGTCTCACTCTATAATCAGCTTCTGTCTCACTCTATAATCAGTTTCTGTCACATTCTAAAATCAGCTTCTGTCTCACTCTATAATCAGATTCTGTCTCACTCTATAATCAGCATCTGTCTCATCCTATAATCAGCATCTGTCCTACAATATAATCAGCACCTGTCACACTCTATAATCAGCATTTGTCTCACTCTATAAACAGCTTCTGTCTCACTCTATAATCAGTTTCTGTCACATTCTATAACCAGGTTCTGTCTCACTCTATAATCAGCTTCTGTCTCACTCCATAAGCAGCTTCTGTCTCACTCTATAATCAGTGTCTGTCTCACTCTATAATCAGTGTCTGTCTCACTCTATAATCAGTGTCTGTCTCACTCTATAATCAGCATCTGCCTCACTCTATAATCAACTTCTGTCTCACTCTATAATCAGCTTCAGACTCACTCTATAATCAGCTTCAGACTCACTCTATAATCAGCTTCTGTCTCACTCTATAATCATTTTTTTTCACATTCTATAATCAGCTTCTGTCTCACTCTATAATCAGCTTCTGTCCTACTCTATAATGAGCTTCTGTCTCACTCTATAATCAGTTTCTGTCTCACTCTATAATCAGCTCCTGTCTCATTCTATAATCAGCTTCTGTGTCACTCTCTAATCAGCTTCTGTCTCACCCTATAATCAGCTTCTGTCCTACAATATAATCAGCACCTGTCGCACTCTATAATCAGCATCTGTCACACTCTATAATCAGCAACTGTCTCACTCTATAATCAGCATTTGTCTCACTCTATAATCAGCTTCTGTCTCACTCTATAATTAGCTTCTGTCTCTCTATAATTAGCTTCTGTCTCACTCTATAATCAGTTTCTGTCTCACTCTATAATCAGTTTCTGTGTCACTCTATAATCAGCTCCTGTCTGATTCTATAATCAGCTTCTGTCTCACTCTCTAATCAGCTTCTGTCTCCCCTATAATCAGCTTCTTTCCTACAATATAATCAGCACCTGTTGCACTCTATAATCAGCATCTGTCACACTCTATAATCAGCATCTGTCTCACTCTATAATCAGCATCTGTCTCACTCTATAATCGGCTTCTGTCTCACTCTATAATCAACTTCTGTCTCACTCTATAATCAGCTTCAGACTCACTGTATAATCAGCTTCAGACTCACTGTATAATCAGCTTCAGACTCACTCTATAATCAGCTTCTGTCTCACTCTATAATCAGCTTCTGTCTCACTCTATAATCAGCTTCTGTCTCACTCTATAATCAGCTTCTGTCTCACTCTATAATCATTTTTTTTTCACATTCTATAATCAGCTTCTGTCTCACTCTATAATCAGCTTCTGTCTTACTCTATAATGAGCTTTTGTCTCACTCTATAATCAGTTTCTGTCTCACTCTATAATCAGCTCCTGTCTCATTCTATAATCAGCTTCTGTCTCACTCTCTAATCAGCTTCTGTCCCCCCTATAATCATCTTCTGTCCTACAATATAATCAGCACCTGTCGCACTCTATAATCAGCATCTGTCTCACTCTATAATCAGCTTCTTTCTCACTCTATAATCAGCTTCTGTCTTACTCTATAATCAGCTTCTGTCTCACTCTATAATCAGTTTCTGTCTCACTCTATAATCAGTTTCTGTCTCACTCTATAATCAGCTCCTGTCTCATTCTATAATCAGCTTCTGTCTCACTCTCTAATCAGCTTCTGTCTCCCCCTATAATCAGCTTCTGTCCTACAATATAATCAGCACCTGTCGCACTCTATAATCAGCATCTGTCTCACTCTATAATCAGCTTCTTTCTCACTCTATAATCAGCTTCTGTCTCACTCTATAATCAGCTTCTGTCTCACTCTATAATCAGCTTCTGTCTCACTCTATAATCAGCTTCTGTCTCACTCTATAATTAGCTTCTGTCTCACTCTATAATTAGCTTCTGTCTCACTCTATAATCAGCTTCTCTCTCACATGTGCAATATAATCAGCTTCTTTCTCACACACACACTGTAATCAGATTCTCTCTCACACACACACTTTAACCAGCTTCTCTCTCACACAAACTCATTGGAATCTGCTTCTGTCTCACCCAATAATCAGCGTCTGTCTCACTACATAATCAGCTTCTGTCTCACTCTTTAATCAGCTTCTGTCTCACTCTATAATCAGCTTCTTTATCATTCTATGATCAGCTTCTGTCTCACTCCATAATCAACTTCTGTCTCACTCTATAAGCAGCATCTGTCCTACAATATAATCAGCATCTGTCTCACTCTATAATCAACTTCTGTCTCACATGTGCACTATAATCTCTCTCACTCACACATGCACTGTAATCAGCTTCCCTAACTCTCGCACTGTAACGAGCTTAACTGTCTCAAACACACACTGAAGTCGGCTTCAAATTCACACACACACTGTAAGAGGCTTTTCTCTCACACAGCCACTGTAACCAGCTTCTCCCTCACTCACTGCACTGCAATCAAGTTCTCTCTCTCTCAAAGAACCAATGTAATCAGCTTCTCTCTCTCTCACAAACACAATAATCAGCTTTTCTCTCTGACACACATAATAATCAGCTTCTCTCTCCCTCACACAAACTATCATCAGATTCTTTCTCTCACACACACACACACTAACATCAGCTTCTCTCTCACACAAACTCACAGGAATCAGCTTCTGTCTCACCCAATAATCAGCTGCTGTCTCACTCTATAATCAGCATCTGTCTAACTCAATAATCAACTTGTGTCTCACTCTATAATCAGCATCTGTCTCACTCTATAATCCGCTTCTGTCTCATTCTATAATCAGCATCTTTCTCACTCTATAATCAGCTTTGGTCTCACTCTCGAAACAGCTTCGGCCTCACTCTATAATCAGCTTATGTCTCACTCTATAATCAACTTCTGTCTCACTCTATAATCATCTTCAGACTCACTCTATAATCAGCTTCTGTCTCACTCTATAATCAGCTTCTGTCTCACTCTATAATCATTTTTTTTCACATTCTATAATCAGCTTCTGTCTCACTCTATAATCAGCTTCTGTCTTACTCTATAATCAGCTTCTGTCTCACTCTATAATCAGTTTCTGTCTCACTCTATAATCAGTTTCTGTCTCACTCTATAATCAGCTCCTGTCTGATTCTATAATCAGCTTCTGTCTCACTCTCTAATCAGCTTCTGTCTCCCCTATAATCAGCTTCTTTCCTACAATATAATCAGCACCTGTTGCACTCTATAATCAGCATCTGTCACACTCTATAATCAGCATCTGTCTCACTCTATAATCAGCATCTGTCTCACTCTATAATCGGCTTCTGTCTCACTCTATAATCAACTTCTGTCTCACTCTATAATCAGCTTCAGACTCACTGTATAATCAGCTTCAGACTCACTGTATAATCAGCTTCAGACTCACTCTATAATCAGCTTCTGTCTCACTCTATAATCAGCTTCTGTCTCACTCTATAATCAGCTTCTGTCTCACTCTATAATCAGCTTCTGTCTCACTCTATAATCATTTTTTTTTCACATTCTATAATCAGCTTCTGTCTCACTCTATAATCAGCTTCTGTCTTACTCTATAATGAGCTTTTGTCTCACTCTATAATCAGTTTCTGTCTCACTCTATAATCAGCTCCTGTCTCATTCTATAATCAGCTTCTGTCTCACTCTCTAATCAGCTTCTGTCCCCCCTATAATCATCTTCTGTCCTACAATATAATCAGCACCTGTCGCACTCTATAATCAGCATCTGTCTCACTCTATAATCAGCATCTGTCTCACTCTATAATCAGCTTCTGTCTCACTCTATAATCAGCTTCTGTCTCACTCTATAATTAGCTTCTGTCTCACTCTATAATCAGCTTCTCTCTCACATGTGCAATATAATCAGCTTCTTTCTCACACACACACTGTAATCAGATTCTCTCTCACACACACACTTTAACCAGCTTCTCTCTCACACAAACTCATTGGAATCTGCTTCTGTCTCACCCAATAATCAGCGTCTGTCTCACTACATAATCAGCGTCTGTCTCACTCTTTAATCAGCTTCTGTCTCATTCTTTAATCAGCTTCTGTCTCACTCTATAATCAGCTTCTGTATCATTCTATGATCAGCTTCTGTCTCACTCTATAATCAGCATCTGTCCTACAATATAATCAGCACCTGCCGCACTGTATAATCAGCATCTGTCTCACTCTATAATCAACTTCTGTCTCACATGTGCACTATAATCTCTCTCACTCACACATGCACTGTAATCAGCTTCTCTAACTCTCGCACTGTAACGAGCTTAACTGTCTCAAACACACGCTGAAGTCGGCTTCAAATTCACACACACACTGTAAGAGGCTTTTCTCTCACACAGCCACTGTAACCAGCTTCTCCCTCACTCACTGCACTGCAATCAAGTTCTCTCTCTCTCTCACACAACCACTGTAATCAGCTTCTCTCTCTCACACACACACAATAATCAGCTTTTCTCTCTGACACACATAATAAGCAGCTTCTCTCTCCCTCACACAAACAATAATCAGATTCTCTCTCTCACACAAACTCACTGGAATCAGCGCCTCTCACACTCTATAATCAGCTGCTGTCTCACTCCATAATCAGCTTCTGTTTCACCCAATAATCAGCTGCTGTCTCACTTTATAATAAGCTTCTGTCTCACCCAATAATCAACTTCTGTCTCACTCTATAATCAGCTTCTGTCTCACTCTATAATCAGCTTCTGTCTTACTCTATAATCAGCTTCTGTCTCACTCTATAATCAGTTTCTGTCTCACTCTATAATCAGCTCCTGTCTCATTCTATAATCAGCTTCTGTCTCACTCTCTAATCAGCTTCTGTCTCCCCCTATAATCAGCTTCTGTCCTACAATATAATCAGCACCTGTCGCACTCTATAATCAGCATCTGTCTCACTCTATAATCAGCTTCTTTCTCACTCTATAATCAGCTTCTGTCTCACTCTATAATCAGCTTCTGTCTCACTCTATAATCAGCTTCTGTCTCACTCTATAATTAGCTTCTGTCTCACTCTATAATTAGCTTCTGTCTCACTCTATAATTAGCTTCTGTCTCACTCTATAATCAGCTTCTCTCTCACATGTGCAATATAATCAGCTTCTTTCTCACACACACACTGTAATCAGATTCTCTCTCACACACACACTTTAACCAGCTTCTCTCTCACACAAACTCATTGGAATCTGCTTCTGTCTCACCCAATAATCAGCGTCTGTCTCACTACATAATCAGCTTCTGTCTCACTCTTTAATCAGCTTCTGTCTCACTCTATAATCAGCTTCTTTATCATTCTATGATCAGCTTCTGTCTCACTCCATAATCAACTTCTGTCTCACTCTATAATCAGCATCTGTCCTACAATATAATCAGCATCTGTCTCACTCTATAATCAACTTCTGTCTCACATGTGCACTATAATCTCTCTCACTCACACATGCACTGTAATCAGCTTCTCTAACTCTCGCACTGTAACGAGCTTAACTGTCTCAAACACACACTGAAGTCGGCTTCAAATTCACACACACACTGTAAGAGGCTTTTCTCTCACACAGCCACTGTAACCAGCTTCTCCCTCACTCACTGCACTGCAATCAAGTTCTCTCTCTCTCAAAGAACCAATGTAATCAGCTTCTCTCTCTCTCACAAACACAATAATCAGCTTTTCTCTCTGACACACATAATAATCAGCTTCTCTCTCCCTCACACAAACTATCATCAGATTCTTTCTCTCACACACACACACACTAACATCAGCTTCTCTCTCACACAAACTCACAGGAATCAGCTTCTGTCTCACCCAATAATCAGCTGCTGTCTCACTCTATAATCAGCATCTGTCTAACTCAATAATCAACTTGTGTCTCACTCTATAATCAGCATCTGTCTCACTCTATAATCCGCTTCTGTCTCATTCTATAATCAGCTTCTGTCTCACTCTATAATCAGCTTCTGTCTCACTCTATAATTAGCTTCTGTCTCACTCTATAATCAGCTTCTCTCTCACATGTGCAATATAATCAGCTTCTTTCTCACACACACACTGTAATCAGATTCTCTCTCACACACACACTTTAACCAACTTCTCTCTCACACAAACTCATTGGAATCTGCTTCTGTCTCACCCAATAATCAGCGTCTGTCTCACTACATAATCAGCGTCTGTCTCACTCTTTAATCAGCTTCTGTCTCATTCTTTAATCAGCTTCTGTCTCACTCTATAATCAGCTTCTGTATCATTCTATGATCAGCTTCTGTCTCACTCTATAATCAGCATCTGTCCTACAATATAATCAGCACCTGCCGCACTGTATAATCAGCATCTGTCTCACTCTATAATCAACTTCTGTCTCACATGTGCACTATAATCTCTCTCACTCACACATGCACTGTAATCAGCTTCTCTAACTCTCGCACTGTAACGAGCTTAACTGTCTCAAACACACACTGAAGTCGGCTTCAAATTCACACACACACTGTAAGAGGCTTTTCTCTCACACAGCCACTGTAACCAGCTTCTCCCTCACTCACTGCACTGCAGTCAAGTTCTCTCTCTCTCTCACCAACCACTGTAATCAGCTTCTCTCTCTCACACACACACAATAATCAGCTTTTCTCTCTGACACACATAATAAGCAGCTTCTCTCTCCCTCACACAAACAATAATCAGATTCTCTCTCTCACACAAACTCACTGGAATCAGCGCCTCTCACACTCTATAATCAGCTGCTGTCTCACTCCATAATCAGCTTCTGTTTCACCCAATAATCAGCTTCTGTCTCACTTTATAATAAGCTTCTGTCTCACCCAATAATCAACTTCTGTCTCACTCGATAATCAGCTTCTGTCTCACTCTATAATCAGCTTCTGTCTTACTCTATAATCAGTTTCTGTCTCACTCTATAATCAGCTCCTGTCTCATTCTATAATCAGCTTCTGTCTCACTCTCTAATCAGCTTCTGTCTCCCCCTATAATCAGCTTCTGTCCTACAATATAATCAGCACCTGTCGCACTCTATAATCAGCATCTGTCTCACTCTATAATCAGCTTCTGTCTCACTCTATAATCAGCTTCTGTCTCACTCTATAATCAGCTTCTGTCTCACTCTATAATCAGCTTCTGTCTCACTCTATAATCAGCTTCTGTCTCACTCTATAATCAGCTTCTGTCTCACTCTATAATCAGCTTCTGTCTCACTCTATAATCAGCTTCTGTCTCACTCTATAATCAGCTTCTGTCTCACTCTATAATCAGCTTCTGTCTCACTCTATAATCAGCTTCTGTCTCACTCTATAATCAGCTTCTCTCTCACATGTGCAATATAATCAGCTTCTTTCTCACACACACACTGTAATCAGATTCTCTCTCACACACACACTTTAACCAGCTTCTCTCTCACACAAACTCATTGGAATCTGCTTCTGTCTCACCCAATAATCAGCGTCTGTCTCACTACATAATCAGCTTCTGTCTCACTCTTTAATCAGCTTCTGTCTCACTCTATAATCAGCTTCTTTATCATTCTATGATCAGCTTCTGTCTCACTCCATAATCAACTTCTGTCTCACTCTATAATCAGCATCTGTCCTACAATATAATCAGCATCTGTCTCACTCTATAATCAACTTCTGTCTCACATGTGCACTATAATCTCTCTCACTCACACATGCACTGTAATCAGCTTCTCTAACTCTCGCACTGTAACGAGCTTAACTGTCTCAAACACACACTGAAGTCGGCTTCAAATTCACACACACACTGTAAGAGGCTTTTCTCTCACACAGCCACTGTAACCAGCTTCTCCCTCACTCACTGCACTGCAATCAAGTTCTCTCTCTCTCAAAGAACCAATGTAATCAGCTTCTCTCTCTCTCACAAACACAATAATCAGCTTTTCTCTCTGACACACATAATAATCAGCTTCTCTCTCCCTCACACAAACTATCATCAGATTCTCTCTCTCTCACACACACGCACTAACATCAGCTTCTCTCTCACACAAACTCACAGGAATCAGCTTCTGTCTCACCCAATAATCAGCTGCTGTCTCACTCTATAATCAGCATCTGTCTAACTCAATAATCAGCATCTGTCTCACTCTATAATCAGCATCTGTCTCACTCTATAATCGGCTTCTGTCTCACTCTATAATCAACTTCTGTCTCACTCTATAATCAGCTTCAGACTCACTGTATAATCAGCTTCAGACTCACTCTATAATCAGCTTCTGTCTCACTCTATAATCAGCTTCTGTCTCACTCTATAATCAGCTTCTGTCTCACTCTATAATCAGCTTCTGTCTCACTCTATAATCAGCTTCTGTCTCACTCTATAATCAGCTTCTGTCTCACTCTATAATCATTTTTTTTTCACATTCTATAATCAGCTTCTGTCTCACTCTATAATCAGCTTCTGTCTTACTCTATAATGAGCTTCTGTCTCACTCTATAATCAGTTTCTGTCTCACTCTATAATCAGCTCCTGTCTCATTCTATAATCAGCTTCTGTCTCACTCTCTAATCAGCTTCTGTCCCCCCTATAATCATCTTCTGTCCTACAATATAATCAGCACCTGTCGCACTCTATAATCAGCATCTGTCTCACTCTATAATCAGCATCTGTCTCACTCTATAATCAGCATCTGTCTCACTCTATAATCAGCTTCTGTCTCACTCTATAATCAGCTTCTGTCTCACTCTATAATTAGCTTCTGTCTCACTCTATAATTAGCTTCTGTCTCACTCTATAATCAGCTTCTCTCTCACATGTGCAATATAATCAGCTTCTTTCTCACACACACACTGTAATCAGATTCTCTCTCACACACACACTTTAACCAGCTTCTCTCTCACACAAATTCATTGGAATCTGCTTCTGTCTCACCCAATAATCAGCGTCTGTCTCACTACATAATCAGCTTCTGTCTCACTCTTTAATCAGCTTCTGTCTCACTCTTTAATCAGCTTCTGTCTCACTCTATAATCAGCTTCTGTATCATTCTATGATCAGCTTCTGTCTCACTCTATAATCAGCATCTGTCCTACAATATAATCAGCACCTGTCGCACTGTATAATCAGCATCTGTCTCACTCTATAATCAACTTCTGTCTCACATGTGCACTATAATCTCTCTCACTCACACATGCACTGTAATCAGCTTCTCTAACTCTCGCACTGTAACGAGCTTAACTGTCTCAAACACACACTGAAGTCGGCTTCAAATTCACACACACACTGTAAGAGGCTTTTCTCTCACACAGCCACTGTAACCAGCTTCTCCCTCACTCACTGCACTGCAGTCAAGTTCTTTCTCTCTTTCACACAACCACTGTAATCAGCTTCTCTCTCTCACACACACACAATAATCAGCTTTTCTCTCTGACACACATAATAAGCAGCTTCTCTCTCCCTCACACAAACAATAATCAGATTCTCTCTCTCACACAAACTCACTGGAATCAGCGCCTCTCACACTCTAAAATCAGCTGCTGTCTCACTCCATAATCAGCTTCTGTTTCACCCAATAATCAGCTTCTGTCTCACTTTATAATAAGCTTCTGTCTCACCCAATAATCAACTTCTGTCTCACTCTATAATCAGCTTCTGTCTCACTCTATAATCAGCTTCTGTCTTACTCTATAATCAGCTTCTGTCTCACTCTATAATCAGTTTCTGTCTCACTCTATAATCAGCTCCTGTCTCATTCTATAATCAGCTTCTGTCTCACTCTCTAATCAGCTTCTGTCTCCCCCTATAATCAGCTTCTGTCCTCCAATATAATCAGCACCTGTCGCACTCTATAATCAGCATCTGTCTCACTCTATAATCAGCTTCTGTCTCACTCTATAATCAGCTTCTGTCTCACTCTATAATCAGCTTCTGTCTCACTCTATAATCAGCTTCTGTCTCACTCTATAATCAGCTTCTGTCTCACTCTATAATTAGCTTCTGTCTCACTCTATAATCAGCTTCTCTCTCACGTGCAATATAATCAGCTTCTTTCTCACACACACACTGTAATCAGATTCTCTCTCACACACACACTTTAACCAGCTTCTCTCTCACACAAACTCATTGGAATCTGCTTCTGTCTCACCCAATAATCAGCGTCTGTCTCACTACATAATCAGCTTCTGTCTCACTCTATAATCAGCTTCTTTATCATTCTATGATCAGCTTCTGTCTCACTCCATAATCAACTTCTGTCTCACTCCATAATCAACTTCTGTCTCACTCTATAATCAGCATCTGTCCTACAATATAATCAGCATCTGTCTCACTCTATAATCAACTTCTGTCTCACATGTGCACTATAATCTCTCTCACTCACACATGCACTGTAATCAGCTTCTTTAACTCTCGCACTGTAACGAGCTTAACTGTCTCAAACACACACTGAAGTCGGCTTCAAATTCACACACACACTGTAAGAGGCTTTTCTCTCACACAGCCACTGTAACCAGCTTCTCCCTCACTCACTGCACTGCAATCAAGTTCTCTCTCTCTCTCACACAACCACTGTAATCAGCTTCTCTCTCTCACACACACACAATAATCAGCTTTTCTCTCTGACACACATAATAAGCAGTTTCTCTCTCCCTCTCACAAACTATAATCAGATTCTCTCTCTCACACAAACTCACTGGAATCAGCGCCTCTCACACTCTATAATCAGCTGCTGTCTCACTCCATAATCAGCTTCTGTTTCACCCAATAATCAGCTTCTGTCTCACTTTATAAGAAGCTTCTGTCTCACCCAATAATCAACTTCTGTCTCACTCTATAATCAGCTTCTGTCTCACTCTACAATCAGCTTCTGTCTCATTCTATAATCAGCTTCTGTCTCACTCTATAATCAGCTATTGTCTCACTCTCTAAACAGCTTCTGCCTCACACTATAATGAGCATCTGTCTCACTCTTTAATCAGCATCTGTCTCACTCTATAATCAGCTTCTGTCCTATAATATAATCATCACTTTTCACACTCCATAATCAGCATCTGTCGCACTCTATAATCAGCATCTGTCGCACTCTATAATCAGCATCTGTCGCACTCTATAATCAGCATCTGTCGCACTCTATAATCAGCTTCTGTCTCACATGTGCACTATAATCTCTCTCATTCACACATGCACTGTAATCAGCTTCTCTCACTCTCGCACTGTAATGAGCTTCTCTCTCTGAAACACACACTGAAACCGGCTTCACTTTCACACATACACTTTAATACGCTTTTCTCTCACACAGACACTGTAACCAGCTTCACTCTCTCTCAAAAAGACAATAATCAGCTTTTCTCTCTGACACACATAATAATCAGCTTCTCTCTCCCTCACACAAACTATAATCAGATTTTCTCTCTCTCTCACGCACACACTATATTCAGCTTCTCTCTCACACAAACTCACTGGAATCAGATTCTGTCTCATCCAATAATCAGCGTCAGTCTCAACCAATAATCAGCTTCTGTCTCAATCTATAATCAGCTTCTGTCTCACTCTATAATCAGCTTCTTTCTCACGTGTGCACTATAATCTGCTTCTTTCTCAAACATACACTGTAATCAGGTTGTCTCTCACACACACACTGTAACCAGTTTCTCTCTCACTCACACATGCACTGCAATCAGCTTCTCTCACTCTCGCACTGTAACGGGCTTCTCTCTCCTAAACACACAATGAACTCGGCTTCACCTTCACACATAAACTGTAATAGACTTTTCTCTCACACAGACACTGTAACCAGATTCTCCCTCAATCACTGCACTGCAATCAGCTTCTCTCTCTCTCACACACACAATAATCAGATTTTCTCTCTGACAGACATAATAATCAGCTACTCTCTCCCTCACACAAACTATTATCAGATGCTCTCTCTCACACACACACACTAAAATCAGCTTCTCTCTCTCACAAATCACTGGAATCAGCTCCTCTCTCACTCTACAATCAGCTGCTGTCTCACTCTATAATCAGCTTCTGTCTCACTGTATTATCAGCTTCTGTCTCACTCTATTATCAGCTTCTGTCTCACTCTATTATCAGCTTCTGTCTCACTCTATTATCAGCTTCTGTCTCACTCTATTATCAGCTTCTGTCTCACTCTATTATCAGCTCATGTCTCACTCTATTATCAGCTCATGTCTCACTCTATTATCAGCTCATGTCTCACTCTATATAATCAGCTTCTGTCGCACTCTATAATCATCTTCTGTCCCACAATATTATCAGCTTCTGTCTCACATGTGCACTTTAACTCTCTCACTCACACATGCACTGTGATCAGCTTCTCTCACTCTCGCACTGCAACCAGCTTCTCACTCTCAAACACACACTGAAACCGGCTTCACTTTCACACATACACTGTAATAAGCTTTTCTCTCACACAGACAATGTAACCAGCTTCTCCCTCACTCACTGCACGGCAATCAAATTCTCTCTCTCTCTCTCACAACCACTGTAATCAGCTTCTCTCTCTGCACACACACAATAATCAGCTTTTCTCTCTGACACACATAATAATCAGCTTCTCTCTCCCTCACACAAACTATAATCAGATTCCCTCTCTCTCTCACACACACACTATATTAAGCTTCGCACTCACACAAACTCACTGGAATCAGCTTCTGTCTCACTCTATAATCAGCTTCTGTCCTACAATATAATGAGCTTCTGTCTCACATGTGCACGATAATCTCTCTCACTCACACAAACTATAATCAGATTCTCTCTCTCTCTCACACACACACTATGATCAGCTTCTCTCTCACACAAACTCACTGGAATCAGCTTCTGTCTCACCCAATAATCAGCTGCTGTCTCACTCTATAATCAGCATCTGTCTCTCTCCATAATCAGCTTCTGTCTCACTCTATAATCAGCATCGGTCTCACTCTATAATCAGCCTCTGTCTCACATGTGCACTATAATCTCTCTCACTCACACATGCACAGTAATCAGCTTCTCTCACGCTCGCACTGCAACGAGCGTCTCTCTCTCAAACACATACTGAAATCGGCTTCTCTTTCACACATATGCTGTAATAGGCTTTTCTCTCACACAGACACTGTAACCAGCCTCTCCATCACTCACTGCACTGCAATCAAGTTCTCTCTCTCTCAAACAACTACTGTAATCAGCTTCTCTCGCTCTCACACACACAATAATCAGATTTTTTCTCTGACACACATAATAATCAGCTTCTCTCTCCCTCACACAAACTATAATCAGATTCTCTCTCTCTCACACACACACTATAATCAGCTTCTCTCTCACACAAACTCACTGGAATCAGCGCCTCTCACACTCTACAATCAGCTGCTGTCTCACTCCAGAATCAGCTTTTGTCTCACCCAATAATCAGCTACTGTGTCACTCTATAATCAGCTTCTGTCTCACTGTACAATCAGCTTCTGTCTCATTCTATAATCAGCTTCTGTCTCACTCTATAATCAGCTTCTGTCTCACTCTATAATCAGCTTCTGTCTCACTGTACAATCAGCTTCTGTCTCATTCTATAATCAGCTTCTGTCTCACTCTATAATCAGCTTTTGTCTCACTCTCTAATCAGCTTCTGCCTCACTCCATAATCAGCTTCTGTCTCACCCAATAATCACCATCTGTCTCGCTCTATAATCAGCTTCTGTCTCACTCTACAATCAGCTTCTGTCTCATTCTATAATCAGCTTCTGTCTCACCCTATAATCAGCTTCTGTCTCACTCTATAATCAGCTTTTGTCCTACAATATAATCAGCACTTTTCACACTCCATAATCAGCATCTGTCGCATTCTATTATCAGCATCTGTCTCACTCTATAATCAGCTTCCTTTTCACATGTGCATTATAATCCCTGTCACTCACACGTGCACTGTAATCAGCCTCTCTCACTCTCGCACTGTAACGAGCTTCTCTCTCTGAAACATCACTGAAACCAGCATCACTTTCACACATACACTGTAATAAGCTTTTCTCTCACACAGACACTGTAACCAGCTTCTCCTACAATCACTGCACTGCAATTAAATTCGCTCCCTCTCACATAAGCACTGTAATCAGATTCTCTCTCTCTCACACACACAATAATCAGCTTTTCTCTCTGACACACACTATATTCAGCTTCTCTCTCACAAAACTCACTGGAATCAGCATCTGTCTCACCCAATAATCAGTGTCTGTCTCAACCAATACTCAGCTTCTGTCTCCCTAATAATCAGCTTCTGTCTCACTCTATAATCAGCTTCTGTCTCACTCTATAATCAGCTTCTGTCTCACTCTATAATCAGCTTCTGTCTCACTCTACAATCAGCATCTGTCGTACAATATAATCAGCACCTGTCGCACTCTATAATCAGCATCTGTCTCACTCTATAATCAGCATCTGTATCACTCTATAATAAATTTCTGACTCAAATGTGCACTATAATCTTTCCATTCACACATGCTCTGTAATCAGCTTCTCTCACTCTCGCACTGTAAAGAGCTTCTCTCTCTCAAACACACACTGAAATCGGCTTCACTTTCACACATATACTGTAATAGACTTTTCACTCACACAGACACTGTAACCAGCTTCTCCCTCACTCTCTGCACTGCAATCAAATTTTCTCTCTCTCACACAACCACTGTAATCAGCTTCTCTCTCTCTCACACACACAATAACCAGCTTTTCTCTCTGACACACATGATAATCAGCTTCTCTCTCCCTCACACAAACTATAATCAGATTCTCTCTCTCTCTCACACACACACTATATTCAGCTTCTCTCTCACACAAACTCACTGGAATCAGCTTCTGTCTCACCCAATAATCAGCTGCTGTCTCACTCTATAATCAGCATCTGTCTCTCTCCATAATCAGCTTCTGTCTCACTCTATAATCAGCATCTGTCTCACTCTATAATCAGCTTTTGTATCACTCTCTAATCAGCTACTACCTCACTCTATAATCAGCTTCTCTCTCTCTCACACACACAATAACCAGCTTTTCTCTCTGACACACATGATAATCAGCTTCTCTCTCCCTCACACAAACTATAATCAGATTATCTCTCTCTCTCACACACACACTATATTCAGCTTCTCTCTCACACAAACTCACTGGAATCAGCTTCTGTCTCACCCAATAATCAGCTGCTGTCTCACTCTATAATCAGCATCTGTCTCTCTCCATAATCAGCTTCTGTCTCACTCTATAATCAGCATCTGTCTCACTCTATAATCAGCTTTTGTATCACTCTCTAATCAGCTACTACCTCACTCTATAATCAGCTTCTCTCTCACTCTATAAGCAGCTTCGGTCTCACCCTATAAGCAGCTTCGGTCTCACCCTATAAGCAGCTTCGGTCTCACCCTATAAGCAGCTTCTGTCTAACATGTGCACTATAATCTCTCTCACTCACACATGCACAGTAATCAGCTTCTCACTCTCGCTCTGTAACGAGCTTCTCTCTCTCAAACACACACTGAAATGGGCTTCACTTTCACACATATACTGTAATAGGCTTTTCTCTCACACAGACACTGTAACCAGCTTCTCCATCACTCACTGCACTGCAATCAGTTCTCTCTCTCTCACACAACCACTGTAATCAGCTTCACCCTCTCTCACACACACAATAATCAGCTTTTCTCTCTGACACACATAATAATCAGCTTCTCTCTCCCTCACACAAACTATAATCAGATTCTTTCTCTCACACACACACACATTATTATCAGATTTTCTCTCACACAAACTCAGTGGAATCAGCTTCTTTTTCACCCAATAATCAGCTGCTGTCTCACTCCAGAATCAGCTTCTGTGTCACTCTAAAATCAGCTTCTGTCTCACTGTACAATCAGCTTCTGTCTCATTCTATAATCAGCTTCTGTCTCACTCTATAATCAGCTTTTGTCTCACTCTATAATCAGCTTCTGTCTCACCCAATAATCAGCTACGGTGTCACTCTATAATCAGCTTCTGTCTCACTGTACAATCAGCTTTTGTCTCACTCTCTAATCAGCTTCTGCCTCACTCCATAATCAGCTTCTGTCTCACCCAATAAACACCATCTGTCTCGCTCCATAATCAGCTTCTGTCTCACTCTACAATCAGCTTCTGTCTCATTCTATAATCAGCTTCTGTCTCACTCTATAATCAGCTTCTTTCTCACTCTATAATCAGCTTCTGTCTCACTCCATAATCAGCATCTGTCCCACTCTATAATCAGCTTCTGTCTCACTCTATGATCAGCATCTGTCTCACTCTATAATCAGCATCTGTCTCACTCTATAATCAGCATCTGTCTCACTCTATAATCAGCATCTGTCTCACTCTATAATCAGCTTCTGTCTCACTCTATAATCAGCTTCTGTCTCACTCTATAATCAGCTTCTGTCTCACTCTATAATCAGCTTCTGTCTCACTCTATAATCAGCTTCTGTCTCTCAATAATCAGCTTCTGTCTCACCCTATAAGCAACTTCGGTCTCACTATAATCAGCTTCTGTCTCACATCTGCACTATAATCTCTCTCACTCACACATACACAGTAATCAGCTTCTCTCACTCTCGCACTGTAACGAGACTCTCTCTCTCAAACACATACTGAAATCGGCTTCACTTTCACACATATGCTGTAATAGGCTTTTCTCTCACACAGACACTGTAACCAGCCTCTCCATCACTCACTGCACTGCAATCAAGTTCTCTCTCTCTCACACAACCACTGTAATCAGCTTCTCTCTCTCTCACACACACAATAATCAGACTTTCTGTCTGACACACATAATAATCAGCTTCTCTCTCACTCACACAAACTATAATCAGATTCTCTCTCTCTCTCACACACACACTATAATCAGCTTCTCTCTCACACAAATTCACTGGAATCAACACCTCTCACACTCTACAATCAGCTGCTGTCTCACTCCATAATCAGCTTCTGTTTCACCCAATAATCAGCTTCTGTCTCACTTTATAATCACCTTCTGTCTCACTTTATAATCACCTTCTGTCTCACTCTACAATCAGCTTCTGTCTCATTCTATAATCAGCTTCTGTCTCACTCTATAATCAGCTTTTGTATCACTCTCTAATCAGCTACTGCCTCACTCTATAATCAGCTTCCGTCTCACTCTATAATCAGCTTCTGTCTCACTCTATAATCAGCTTCTGTCTCACTGTATAATCAGCTTCTGTCTCACCCTATAAGCAGCTTCGGTCTCACTCTATAATCAGCTTCTGTCTAACATGTGCACTATAATCTCTCTCACTCACACATGCACAGTAATCTGCTTCTCTCACTCTCGCTCTGTAACGAGCTTCTCTCTCTCAAACACACACTGAAATCGGCTTCACTTTCACACATATACTATAATAGGCTTTTCTCTCACACAGACACTGTAACCAGCTTCTCCCTCACTCACTGCACTGCAATCAAGTTCTCTCTCTCTCACACAACCACTGTAATCAGCTTCACCCTCTCTCACACACACAATAATCAGCTTTTCTCTCTGACACACATAATAATCAGCTTCTCTCTCCCTCACACAAACTATAATCAGATACTCTCTCTCACACACACACACATTATAATCAGATTTTCTCTCACACAAACTCACTGGAATCAGCTTCTGTTTCACCCAATAATCAGCTGCTGTCTCACTCCAGAATCAGCTTCTGTCTCACCCAATAATCAGCTACTGTGTCACTCTATAATCAGCTTCTGTCTCACTGTACAATCAGCTTCTGTCTCATTCTATAATCAGCTTCTGTCTCATTCTATAATCAGCTTCTGTCTCACTCTCTAATCAGCTTCTGTCTCACCCAATAATCAGCTACAGTGTCATTCTATAATCAGCTTCTGTCTCACTGTACAATCAGCTTCTGTCTCATTCTATAATCAGCTTCTGTCTCACACTATAATCAGCTTTTGTCTCACTCTCTAATCAGCTTCTGTCTCACTCTCTAATCAGCTTCTGTCTCACCCAATAATCAGCTACTGTGTCACTCTATAATCAGCTTCTGTCTCACTGTACAATCAGCTTCTGTCTCATTCTATAATCAGCTTCCGTCTCACTCTATAATCAGCTTTTGTCTCACTCTCTAATCAGCTTCTGCCTCACTCCATAATCAGCTTCTGTCTCACCCAATAATCACCATCTGTCTCGCTCTACAATCAGCTTCTGTCTCATTCTATAATCAGCTTCTGTCTCACTCTATAATCATCTTCTGTCTCACTCTATAATCATCTTCTGTCTCACTCCATAATCAGCTTCTGTCCCACTCTATAATCAGCATCTGTCTCATTCTCTAATCAGCTTCTGTCTCACTCCATAATCAGCATCTGTCTCACTCTATAATCAGCATCTGTCTCACTCTATAATCAGCATCTGTCTCACTATAATCAGATTCTGTCTCACTCTATAATCAGATTCTGTCTCACTCTATAATCAACTTCTGTCTCACTCTATAATCAGCTTCTTTCTCTCTATAATCAGCTTCTGTCTCACCCTATAAGCAGCTTCGGTCTCACTCTATAATCAGCTTCTGTCTCACATCTGCACTATAATCTCTCTCACTCACACATACACAGTAATCAGCTTCTCTCACTCTCGCACTGTAACGAGACTCTCTCTCTCAAACACATACTGAAATCGGCTTCACTTTCACACATATGCTGTAATAGGCTTTTCTCTCACACAGACACTGTAACCAGCCTCACCATCACTCACTGCACTGCAATCAAGTTCTCTCTCTCTCACACAACCACTGTAATCATCTTCTCTCTCTCTCACACACACAATAAACAGATTTTTTCTCTGACACACATAATAATCAGCTTCTCTCTCCCTCACACAAACTATAATCAGATTCTCTCTCTCTCACACACACACTATAATCAGCTTCTCTCTCACACAAACTCACTGGAATCAGCGCCTCTCACACTCTACAATCAGCTGCTGTCTCACTCCAGAATCAGCTTCTGTCTCACCCAATAATCAGCTACTGTGTCACTCTATAATCAGCTTCTGTCTCACTGTACAATCAGCTTCTGTCTCACTCTATAATCAGCTTTTGTCTCACTCTCTAATCAGCTTCTGCCTCACTCTCTAATCAGCTTCTGCCTCAATCTATAATCAGCTTCTGTCTCACCCAATAATCACCATCTGTCTCGCTCTATAATCAGCTTCTGTCTCACTCTACAATCAGCATCTGTCTCACTCTATAATCAGCTTCTGTCTCACTCTATAATCAGCTTTTGTCCTACAATATAATCAGCACTTTTCGCACTCCATAATCAGCATCTGTCGCATTCTATTATCAGCATCTGTCTCACTCTATAATCAGCTTCTTTTTCACATGTGCATTATAATCCCTGTCACTCACACGTGCACTGTAATCAGCTTCTCTCACTCTCGCACTGTAACGAGCTTCTCTCTCTGAAACATCACTGAAACCAGCATCACTTTCACACATACACTGTAATAAGCTTTTCTCTCACACAGACACTGTAACCAGCTTCTCCTACAATCACTGCACTGCAATGAAATTCGCTCCCTCTCACATAAGCACTGTAATCAGCTTCTCTCTCTCTCACACACACAATAATCAGCTTTTCTCTCTGACACATAATAATCAGCTTCTCTTTCACTCAAACAAACTATAATCAGATTCTCTCTCTCTCTCACACACACACTATATTCATCTTCTCTCTCACAAAACTCACTGGAATCAGCTTCTGTCTCACCCAATAATTAGTGTTTGTCTCAACCAATAATCAGCTTCTGTCTCACTATATAATCAGCTTCTGTCTCATTCTATAATCAGCTTCTGTCTCATTCTATAATCAGCTTCTGTCTCACTCTATAATCAGCATCTGTCGTACAATATAATCAGCACCTGTCGCACTCTATAATCAGCATCTGTCTCACTCTATAATCAGCATCTGTCTCACTCTATAATAAATTTCTGTCTCAAATGTGCACTATAATCTCTCCATTCACACATGCTCTGTAATCAGCTTCTCTCACTCTCGCACTGTAAAGAGCTTCTCTCTATCAAACACACACTGAAATCGGCTTCACTTTCACACATATACTGTAATAGACTTTTCACTCACACAGACACTGTAACCAGCTTCTCCCTCACTCACTGCACTGCAATCAAATGCTCTCTCTCTCACACAACCACTGTAATCAGCTTCTCTCTCTCACACACACACAATAACCAGCTTTTCTCTCTGACACACATGATAATCAGCTTCTCTCTCCCTCACACAAACTATAATCAGATTCTCTCTCTCTCTCACACACACACACTATATTCAGCTTCTCTCTCACACAAACTCACTGGAATCAGCTTCTGTCTCACCCAATAATCAGCTGCTGTCTCACTCTATAATCAGCATCTGTCTCTCTCCATAATCAGCTTCTGTCTCACTCTATAATCAGCTTCTGTCTCACTCTATAATCAGCATCGGTCTCACTCTATAATCAGCATCGGTCTCACTCTATAATCAGCTTCTGTCTCACATGTGCACTATAATCTCTCTCACTCACACATGCACAGTAATCAGCTTCTCTCACGCTCGCACTGCAACGAGCTTCTCTCTCTCAAACACACACTTAAATCGGCTTCACTTTCACACATATACTGTAATAGGCTTTGCTCTCACACAGACACTGTAACCAGCTCCTCCATCACTCACTGCACTGCAATCAAGTTCTCTCTCTCTCACACAACCACTGTAATCAGCTTCTCTCTCTCTCAAAAACACAATAATGAGCTTTTCACTCTGACACACACTCTAATCAGCTTCTCTCTCACACAAACTGACTGGAATCAGCTTCTGTCTCAGACAATAATCAGCTCCTGTCTCACTCTATAATCAGCATCTTTCTCACTCCATAATCAGCTTCTGTCTCACTCTATAATCAGCATCTGTCTCTCTCCATAATCAGCTTCTGTCTCACTCTATAATCAGCTTCTGTCTCACTCTATAATCAGCATCGGTCTCACTCTATAATCAGCATCGGTCTCACTCTATAATCAGCATCGGTCTCACTCTATAATCAGCTTCTGTCTCACATGTGCACTATAATCTCTCTCACTCACACATGCACAGTAATCAGCTTCTCTCACGCTCGCACTGCAACGAGCTTCTCTCTCTCAAACACACACTTAAATCGGCTTCACTTTCACACATATACTGTAATAGGCTTTGCTCTCACACAGACACTGTAACCAGCTCCTCCATCACTCACTGCACTGCAATCAAGTTCTCTCTCTCTCACACAACCACTGTAATCAGCTTCTCTCTCTCTCAAAAACACAATAATGAGCTTTTCACTCTGACACACACTCTAATCAGCTTCTCTCTCACACAAACTGACTGGAATCAGCTTCTGTCTCAGACAATAATCAGCTCCTGTCTCACTCTATAATCAGCATCTTTCTCACTCCATAATCAGCTTCTGTCTCACTCTATAATCAGCATCTGTCTCACACTATAATCAGCTTCTGTCTCACACTATAATCAGCTTCTGTCTCACTCCCTAAACAGCTTCAGCCTCACTCTATAATCAGCTTCTGTCTCACTCTATAATAAATTTCTGTCTCACTCTATAATCAGCTTCTGACTCACTCTATAATCAGTTTCTGTCACATTCTATAATCAGCTTCTCTCACTCTATAATCAGCTTCCGTCTCACTCTATAATCAGCATCTGTCTCACTCTATAATCAGTTTCTGTCTCACACTATAATCAGCTTCTGTCTCATTCTATAATCAGCTTCTGTCTCACTCTCTGATCAGCTCTGTCTCACCCTATAATCAGCTTCAGTCCTACAATATAATCAGCACCTGTCACACTCTATAATCAGCTTCTGCCTTACTCTATAATCAGCATATGTCTCACTCTATAATCAGCTTCTGTCTCACTCTTTAATCAGCTTCTGTCTCACTCTATAATCAGCTTCTCTCTCGCATGTGCAATATAATCAGCATCTTTCTCACACATGCATTGTAATCAGATTGTCTCTCACACACACACTTTAACCAGCTTCTCTCCCACTCACACATGCATTGTAATCAGCTTCTGTCTCTCAAACACACACTGAAATCGGCTTCACTTTCACACATGCACTGTCACCAGCTTCTTCCTCACTCACTGCAATGCAATCATATTCTCTCTCTCTTACACAACCACTGAAATCAGCTTCTCTCTCTCTCACACACACAATAATCAGATTTTCTCTCTGACACACATAATAATCAGCTTCTCTCTCCCTCACACAAACTATAATCAGATTCTCTCTCTCTCACACACACACTATAATCAGCTTATCTCTCACACAAATTCACTGGAATCAACACCTCTTACACTCTACAATCAGCTGCTGTCTCACTCCATAATCAGCTTCTGTTTCACCCAATAATCAGCTTCTGTCTCACTTTATAATCACCTTCTGTCTCACTCTACAATCAGCTTCTGTCTCATTCTATAATCAGCTTCTGTCTCACTCTATAATCAGCTTTTGTATCACTCTCTAATCAGCTACTGCCTCACTCTATAATCAGCTTCTCTCTCACTCTATAATCAGCTTCTGTCTCACCCTATAAGCAGCTTCGGTCTCACTCTATAATCAGCTTCTGTCTAACATGTGCACTATAATCTCTCTCACTCACACATGCACAGTAATCAGCTTCTCTCACTCTCGCTCTGTAACGAGCTTCCCTCTCTCTCAAACACACACTGAAATCGGCTTCACTTTCACACATATACTGTAATAGGCTTTTCTCTCACACAGACACTGTAACCAGCTTCTCCATCACTCACTGCGCTGCAGTCAAGTTCTCTCTCTCTCACACAACCACTGTAATCAGCTTCACCCTCTCTCACACACACAATAATCAGCTTTTCTCTCTGACACACATAATAATCAGCTTCTCTCTCCCTCACACAAACTATAATCAGATTCTCTCTCTCATACACACACACATTATAATCAGATTTTCTCTCACACAAACTCACTGGAATCAGCTTCTGTTTCACCCAATAATCAGCTGCTGTCTCACTCCAGAATCAGCTTCTGTCTCACCCAATAATCACCATCTGTCTCGCTCTATAATCAGCTTCTGTCTCATTCTACAATCAGCTTCTTTCTCACTCTACAATCAGCTTCTTTCTCACTCTATAATCAGCTTCTGTCTCACTCTATAATCAGCTTCTGTCTCACTCTATAATCAGCTTCTGTCTCACTCCATAATCAGCTTCTGTCCCACTCTATAATCAGCATCTGTCTCATTCTCTAATCAGCTTCTGCCTCACCCTATAATCAGCTTCTGTCTTACAATATAATCAGCACCTGTCGCACTCTATAATCAGCATCTGTCTCACTCTATAATCAGCATCTGTCTCACTCTATAATCAGCATCTGTCTCACTCTATAATCAGCATCTGTCTCACTCTATAATCAGCATCTGTCTCACTCTATAATCAGCATCTGTCTCACTGTATAATCAGCATCTGTCTCACTCTATAATCAGCTTCTGTCTCTCTATAATCAGCTTCTGTCTCTCTATAATCAGCTTCTGTCTCTCTATAATCAGCTTCTGTCTCACCCTATAAGCAGCTTCGGTCTCACTCTATAATCAGCTTCTGTCTCACATCTGCACTATAATCTCTCTCACTCACACATACACAGTAATCAGCTTCTCTCACTCTCGCACTGTAACGAGACTCTCTCTCTCAAACACATACTGAAATCGGCTTCACTTTCACACATATGCTGTAATAGGCTTTTCTCTCACACAGACACTGTAACCAGCCTCTCCATCACTCACTGCACTGCAATCAAGTTCTCTCTCTCTCACACAACCACTGTAATCAGCTTCTCTCTCTCTCACACACACAATAATCAGATTTTTTCTCTGACACACATAATAATCAGCTTCTCTCTCCCTCACCCAAACTATAATCAGATTCTCTCTCTCTCACACACACACTATAATCAGCTTCTCTCTCACACAAACTCACTGGAATCAGCGCCTCTCACACTCTACAATCAGCTGCTGTCTCACTCCAGAATCAGCTTCTGTCTCACCCAATAATCAGCTACTGTGTCACTCTATAATCAGCTTCTGTCTCACTGTACAATCAGCTTTTGTCTCACTCTCTAATCAGCTTCTGTCTCACCCAATAATCAGCTACTGTGTCACTCTATAATCAGCTTCTGTCTCACTGTACAATCAGCTTTTGTCTCACTCTCTAATCAGCTTCTGCCTCACTCCATAATCAGCTTCTGTCTCACCCAATAAACACCATCTGTCTCGCTCCATAATCAGCTTCTGTCTCACTCTACAATCAGCTTCTGTCTCATTCTATGATCAGCTTCTGTCTCATTCTATGATCAGCTTCTGTCTCACCCTATAATCAGCTTCGGTCTCACTCTATGATCAGCATCTGTCTCACTCTATAATCAGCTTCTGTCTCACTCTATAATCAGCTTTTGTCCTACAATATAATCAGCACTTTTCGCACTCCATAATCAGCATCTGTCGCATTCTATTATCAGCATCTGTCTCACTCTATAATCAGCTTCTTTTTCACATGTGCATTATAATCCCTGTCACTCACACGTGCACTGTAATCAGCTTCTCTCACTCTCGCTCTGTAACGAGCTTCTCTCTCTGAAACATCACTGAAACCAGCATCACTTTCACACATACACTGTAATAAGCTTTTCTCTCACACAGACACTGTAACCAGCTTCTCCCACAATCACTGCACTGCAATCAAATTCGCTCCCTCTCACATAAGCACTGTAATCAGCTTCTCTCTCTCTCTCACACACACAATAATCAGCTTTTCTGTCTGACACACATAATAATCAGCTTCTCTTTCACTCAAACAAACTATAATCAGATTCTCTCTCTCTCTCACACACACACTATATTCAGCTTCTCTCTCACAAAACTCACTGGAATCAGCTTCTGTCTCACCCAATAATCAGTGTCTGTCTCAACCAATACTCAGCTTCTGTCTCACTATATAATCAGCTTCTGTCTCATTCTATAATCAGCTTCTGTCTCACTCTATAATCAGCTTCTGTCTCACTCTATAATCAGCATCTGTCGTACAATATAATCAGCACCTGTCGCACTCTATAATCAGCATCTGTCTCACTCTATAATCAGCATCTGTCTCACTCTATAATAAATTTCTGTCTCAAATGTGCACTATAATCTCTCCATTCACACATGCTCTGTAATCAGCTTCTCTCACTCTCGCACTGTAAAGAGCTTCTCTCTCTCAAACACACACTGAAATCGGCTTCACTTTCACACATATACTGTAATAGACTTTTCACTCACACAGACACTGTAACCAGCTTCTCCCTCACTCTCTGCACTGCAATCAAATTTTCTCTCTCTCACACAACCACTGTGATCAGCTTCTCTCTCTCTCACACACACAATAACCAGCTTTTCTCTCTGACACACATGATAATCAGCTTCTCTCTCCCTCACACAAACTATAATCAGATTCTCTCTCTCTCTCACACACACACACTATATTCAGCTTCTCTCTCACACAAACTCACTGGAATCAGCTTCTGTCTCACCCAATAATCAGCTGCTGTCTCACTCTATAATCTGCATGTGTCTCTCTCCATAATCAGCTTCTGTCTCACTCTATAATCAGCATCTGTCTCACTCTATAATCAGCATCTGTCCTACAATATAATCAGCACCTGTCGAACTCAATAATCATCACCTATCTCACTCTATAATCAGCATCTGTCTCACTCTATAATCAGCATCGGTATCACTCTATAATCAGCTTCTGTCTAACATGTGCACTATAAAATCTCTCACTCACACATGCACAGTAATCAGCTTCTCTCACTCTCGCACTGTAACGAGGTTCTCTCTCTCAAACACACACTGAAATCGGCTTCACTTTCACACATATACTGTAATAGGCTTTTCTCTCACACAGACACTGTAACCAGCTTCTCCATCACTCACTGCGCTGCAATCAAGTTCTCTCTCTCTCACACAACCACTGTAATCAGCTTCACCCTCTCTCACACACACAATAATCAGCTTTTCTCTCTGACACACATAATAATCAGCTTCTCTCTCCCTCACACAAACTATAATCAGATTCTCTCTCTCACACACACACACATTATAATCAGATTTTCTCTCACACAAACTCACTGGAATCAGCTTCTGTTTCACCCAATAATCAGCTGTGTCTCACTCTATAATCAGCATCTGTCCTACAATATAATCAGCACCTGTCGAACTCAATAATCATCACCTATCTCACTCTATAATCAGCATCTGTCTCACTCTATAATCAGCATCGGTATCACTCTATAATCAGCTTCTGTCTAACATGTGCACTATAAACTCTCTCACTCACACATGCACAGTAATCAGCTTCTCTCACTCTCGCACTGTAACGAGGTTCTCTCTCTCAAACACACACTTAAATCGGCTTCACTTTCACACATATACTGTAATAGGCTTTGCTCTCACACAGACACTGTAACCAGCTCCTCCATCACTCACTGCACTGCAATCAAGTTCTCTCTCTCTCACACAACCACTGTAATCAGCTTCTCTCTCTCTCAAAAACACAATAATGAGCTTTTCACTCTGACACACACTCTAATCAGCTTCTCTCTCACACAAACTCACTGGAATCAGCTTCTGTCTCAGACAATAATCAGCTCCTGTCTCACTCTATAATCAGCATCTTTCTCACTCCATAATCAGCTTCTGTCTCACTCTATAATCAGCATCTGTCTCACACTATAATCAGCTTCTGTCTCACACTATAATCAGCTTCTGTCTCACTCCCTAAACAGCTTCAGCCTCACTCCCTAAACAGCTTCAGCCTCACTCTATAATCAGCTTCTGTCTCACTCTATAATCAGCTTCTGTCTCACTCTATAATAAATTTCTGTCTCACTCTATAATCGGCTTCACTTTCACACATATACTGTAATAGGCTTTTCTCTCACACAGACACTGTAACCAGCTTCTCCATCACTCACTGCACTGCAATCAAGTTCTCTCTCTATCACAAAACCACTGTAATCAGCTTCTCTCTCTCTCACACACACAATAATCAGCTTTTCTGTCTGACACACATAATAATAAGCTTCTCTCTCCCTGACACAAACTATAATCAGATTCTTTCTCTCTCTCACACACACTATAATCAGCTTCTCTCTCACACAAACTCACTGGAATCAGCTTCTGTCTCACCCAATAATCAGCTGCTGTCTCACTCCATAATCAGCTTCTGTTTCACCCAATAATCAGCTTCTGTCTCACTCCATAATCAGCTTCTGTCTCACTCCATAATCAGCTTCTGTCTCACTCTACAAACAGCTTCTGTCTCATTCTATAATCAGCTTCTGTCTCACCCTATAATCAGCTGCTGCCTCACTCTCTAATCAGCTGCTGCCTCACTCTCTAATCAGCTGCTGCCTCACTCTATAATCAGCTTCTGTCTCACTCTATAATCAGCTTCCGTCTCACCCTATGAGCAGCTTCGGTCTCACTCTATAATCAGCATCTGTCTCACTCTATAATCAACTTCTGTCTCACACTATAATCAGCATCTGTCTCAATCCATAATCAGCATCTGTCTCACTCTATAATCAACTTCTGTCTCACATGTGCACTGTAATCTGCTTCTTTCTCAGACATACACTGTAATCAGTTTCACTCTCACACATACACTTTAACCAGTTTCTCTCTCACTCACACATGCTCTGTAATCAGCTTCTGTCTCTCAAACACACAATGAAATCGGCTGCACTTTCACACATACAGTGTAACCAGCTTCTTCCTCACTCACAGCACTGCATTCAAATTCTCCCTCTATCACACAACCACTGTAATCAGTTTCTCTCTCTCTGACACACATAATAATCAGCTTCTCTCTCTCTCTCACACAAACTATAATCAGATTCTCTCTCTCTCACACACACACTATAATCAGCTTCTCTCTCACACACACATTATAACCAGCTTCTCACTCACTCACTGCACTGCAATCAAAGTCTCTCTCAATCACACAACCACTGTAATCAGCTTCTCTCTCTCTCACACACACAATAATCAGATTTTCTCTCTGACACACATAATAATCAGCTTTTCCCTCCCGCACATAAACTATAATCAGTTACTCTCTCACACTCACACACACACACACACACACACACACACTATAATCAGCTTCTCTCTCACACTAACTGACTGGAAACTGCTCCTCTCTCACTCTACAATCATCTGCAGTCGCACTCTATAATCAGCTTCTGTCTCACTCTATAATCAGCTTCTGTCTCATTCGATAATCAGCTTCTGTCTCATTCGATAATCAGCTTCTGTCTCACTCTATATTCAGCTTCTGTCTCACTCTATATTCAGCTTCTGTCTCACTCTATATTCAGCTTCTGTCTCACTCTCTAATCTGCTTCTTCTCACTCTAAAATCAGCTTCTTTCTCACTCTATAATCAGCTTCTTTCTCACTCTATAATCAGCTTTTGTCTCACCCTCTAATCAGCTTCGGTCTCACCCTCTAATCAGCTTCTGTCTCACTCTATAATCAGCTTCTGTCTCACTCTATAATCAGCTTCTGTCTCACTCTATATTCAGTTTCTGTCTCACTCTCTAATCTGCTTCTGCCTCAAGCTATAATCAGCTTCTTTCTCACTCTATATTCAGTTTCTGTCTCACTCTCTAATCTGCTTCTGCCTCAAGCTATAATCAGCTTCTTTCTCACTCTATAATCAGCTTCTGTCTCACCCTATAATCAGCTTCGGTCTCCCTCTATAATCAGCTTCTGTCTCACTCTATAATCATCTTCTGTCTCACTCTATAATCATCTTCTGTCTCACTCTATAATCAGCCTATGTCTCCCTCTATGATCAGCTTCTGTTTCATTCTATATTCAGCTTCTGTCTCACTCTATAATCAGCTTCTGTCTCATTCTATAAACTGCTTCTGTCTCATTCTATAATCAGCATCTGTCTCATTTTAGAATCAGCTTCTGCCTCCCACTATAATCAGCTTCTGCCTCCCACTATAATCAGCTTCTCTCTCACTCTATAATCAGCTTCTCTCTCACTCTATAATCAGCTTCTCTCTCACTCTATAATCAGCTCCTCTCTCACTCTATAATCAGCTTCTCTCTCACTCTATAATCAGCTTCTCTCTCACTCTATAATCAGCTTCTGTCTCACTGTATAATCAGCTTCTGTCTCACTGTATAATCAGCTTCTGTCGCACTCCATAATCAGCTTCTGTCTCACTCTATAATCAGCTTCTGTCTCACATGTGCACTATAATCTCTCTCACTCACACATGCACTGTAATCAGCTTCTCTCACTCTCGCACTGTAACGAGCTTTTCGCTCTCAAACACACACTGAAATCGGCTTCAATTTCACACATGCACTGTAATAAGCTTTTCTCACACACAGACACTGTAACCAGCTTCTCCCTCACTCACTGTACTGCAGTCAAATTCTCTCTCTCACACACAACCACTGTAATCAGCTTCTCTCTGTCACACATACACAATAATCAGCTTTTCTCTCTGATACACATAATAATCAGCTTCTCTCTCCCTCATACAAACTATAATCAGATTCTCTCTCTCTCTCACACACACACTATATTCAGCTTCTCTCAAACAAACTCACTGGAATCAGCTTCTGTCTCACCAAATAATCAGCGTCTGTTTCCCTCCATAATCAGCGTCTGTTTCCCTCCATAATCAGCTTCTGTCTCACTCTATAATCAGCTTCTGTCTCACTCTATAATCAGCTTCTGTCTCACTCTATAATCAGCTTCTGTCTCACTCTATAATCAGCGTCTGTCTCACCAAATAATCAGCGTCTGTCTCACTCCATAATCAGCTTCTGTCTCACTCCATAATCAGCTTCTGTCTCACTCCATAATCAGCTTGTCTCACTCTATAATCAGCTTCTGTTTCACTCTATAATCAGCATCTGTCTCACTCTATAATCAGCTTCTGTCTCACTCTATAATCAGCTTCTGTCTCACTCTATAATCAGCTTCTGTCTCACTCTATAATCAGCGTCTGTCTCACCAAATAATCAGCTTCTGTCTCACTCCATAATCAGCTTCTGTCTCACTCCATAATCAGCTTCTGTCTCACTCCATAATCAGCTTGTCTCACTCTATAATCAGCTTCTGTTTCACTCTATAATCAGCATCTGTCTCACTCTATAATCAGCATCTGTCTCACTCTATAATCAGCATCTGTCTCACTCTATAATCAGCATCTGTCTCACTCTATAATCAGCATCTGTCTCACTCTATAGTCAGCATCTGTCTCACTCTATAGTCAGCATCTGTCTCACTCTATAGTCAGCATCTGTCTCACTCTATAGTCAGCATCTGTCTCACTCTATAATCAGCTTCTGTCTCACATGTGCACTATAATCTCTCTCACTCACACATGCACTGTAATCAGCTTCTCTAACTCTCGCACTGTAATGAGCTTAACTCTCTCAAACACACACTGAAATCGGCTTCAAATTCACACATACACTGTAAGAGGCTTTTCTTTCACACAGGCACTGTAACCAGCTTCTCCCTCACTCACTGCACTGCAATCAAGTTCTCTCTCTCTCTCACACACACACAATAATCAGCTTTTCTCTCTGACACACATAATAAGCAGCTTCTCTCTCCCTCACACAAACTATAATCAGATTCTCTCTCTCAAACACACACACACTATAATCAGCTTCTCTCTCACACAAACTCACTGGAATCAGCTCCTCTCTCACTCTACAATCAGCTGCTGTCTCACTCCATAATCAGCTTCTGTCTCACTCTATAATCAGCTTCTGTCTCACTCTATAAGCAGCTTCTGTCTCACTCTATAAGCAGCTTCTGTCTCACTCTATAAGCAGCTTCTGTCTCACTCTATAAGCAGCTTCTGTCTCACTCTATAATCAGTTTCTGTCACATTCTATAATCAGCTTGTGTCTCACTCTATAATCAGCTTGTGTCTCACTCTATAATCAGCTTCTGTCTCACTCTATAATCAGCTTCTGTCACATTCTATAATCAACTTCTGTCTCACTCTATAATCAGCATCTGTCTCACTCTATAATCAGCATCTGTCTTACTCTATAATCAGCTTCTATCTCACTCTATAATCAGCATCTGTCTCACTCTATAATCAGCATCTGTCTTACTCTATAATCAGCTTCTGTCTCACTCTATAATCAGCTTCTGTCTCACTCTATAATCAGCTTCTGTCTCACTCTATAATCAGCTTCTGTCTCACTCTATAATCAGCTTCTCTCTCACATGTGCAACATAATCAGCTTCTTTCTCACACATACACTGTAATCAGATTGTCTCTCACACAAACACTGTAACCAGCTTCTCTCTCACTCACACATGCACTGTAATCATCTTGCGTCTCTCAAAAACACAATGAAATCGGCTTCACTTTCACACATACGCTGTAACCAGCTTCTTCCTCACTCATTGCACTGCAATCAAATTCTCCCTCTCTCCAACAACCAGTGTAATCAACTTCAATCTCTCTGACACACATAATAATCAGCTTCTCTCTCTCTCACACAAATTATAATCAGTTTCACTCTCTCACACATACACACACTTTAATCAGCTTCTCTCTCACACACACACACTATAATCGGCTTCTCTCTCACACACTTACTATAATCCGCATCTCTCTCTCACACACTCACTGGAATCAGCTTCTCTATCTCACACACTCACTGGAATCAGCTTCTCTCTCAAAGTTGGACTATAATCAGCTTCTCTGTCACACATGCACTGTAATCACTTTGTCTCACACACACCCATACACACACACACTGTAACCAGCTTCTCCCTCACTCACGCACTGTATTCAGATTCTCTCTCAGGAAAACACTATAAACAGCTCCTCTCTCAGGAAAACACTATAAATAGCTTCTCTCTCACACACACTGTTATTAAGTTATCTCTCTCACACACACAATAATCAGATTCTCTCTCTCACACTCAAACTGTAATCAGCTTCTCTCTCACCCACACACACTATAATCAGCTTCCCTCTCACACACACAGCAACCAGCTTCTCTCGCACTCACACACACACTAATCAACTTCTCTCTCATGCACACACTGTCATCAGTTTCTCACTCAGAAAAACACTGTTAGCAGCGTCTCGCACTCACGCACTGTAACCAGCTTCTCTCTCACTCAGGCACTGTAATGAACATCTATCTCTCTCACACATGCACTGAAATGAGCTTCTCCCTTTCTCCAACACACTATAATCTGCTTCCCTCTCACACACACACAGAAATCAGCTTCTTTCTCGCACACAGACTGTAATCAGCAACTGTTTCACACACACACTGTGATCAGCTTTTCTCGCATACGCACACTGGAATCAGTTTCTCTGTCACTCACACATGCACTGTCATCAGCTTCTCTCACTCTCGCACTGTAACGAGCTTCTCTCTCTCAAGCACACACTGAAATCGGCTTCACTTTCACACATATACTGTAATAGGCTTTTCTCTCACACAGACACTGTAACCAGCTTCTCCCTCACTCTCTGCACTGCAATGAAATTCTCTCTCTCACAAAACCACTGTAATCAGCTTCTCTCTCTCACACACACACAATAATCAGATTTTCTCTCTGATACACATAATAATCAGCTTCTCTCTCCCTCACACAAACTATAATCAGATTCTCTCTCACTCACACACACACACTATAATGAGCTTCTCTCTCAAACAAACTCACTGGAATCAGCGCCTCTCACTCTCTACAATCAGCTGCTGTCTCACTCTATAATCAGCTTCTGTCTCACCCAATAATAAGCTTCTGTCTCACTATATAATTAGCTTCTGTCTCGTTCGATAATCTGCTTATGTCTCACTCTATAATCAGCATCTGTCTCACTTCCTAATCAGCTTCTGTCTCACTCTATAATCAGCATCTCTCTCACTCTATAATCAGCTTCTCTCCCACTCTATAATCAGCTTCTCTCTCAGTCTATAATCATCTTCTGTCTCACTCCATCATCAGCTTCTGTCCTACAATATAATCAGCACCTGTCGCTCTCCATAATCAGCATCTGTCACACTCTATAATCAGCATCTGTCACACTCTATAATCAGCATCTGTCACACTCTATAATCAGCATCTGTCACACTCTATAATCAGCATCTGTCACACTCTATAATCAGCATCTGTCACACTCTATAATCAGCATCTGTCACACTCTATAATCAGCATCTGTCACACTCTATAATCAGCTTGTCTCACATGTGCACTATAATCTCTATCACTCACACATGCACTGTAATCAGCTTCTCTCACTCTCGCACTGTAACGAGCTTTTCTCTCTCAAACACACACTGAAATCGGCTTCAATTTCACACATGCACTGTAATAAGATTTTCTCTCACACAGACACTGTTACCAGCTTCTCCCTCACTCACTGCACTGCAATCAAATTCTCTCTCTCACACACAACCACTGTAATCAGCTTCTCTCTCTCTCACACACACAATAATCAGTTTTTCTCTCTGGTACACATAATTATCAGCTTCTCTCTCCCTCATACAAACTATAATCAGATTCTCTCTCTCTCTTACACACACACTATATTCAGCTTCTCTCTCAAACAAACTCACTGGAATCAGCTTCTGTCTCACCAAATAATCAGCGTCTGTCTCACTCTATAATCAGCTTCTGTCTCACTCTATAATCAGCTTCTGCCTCACTCTATAATCAGCTTCTGCCTCACTCTATAATCAGCTTCTGTCCTACAATATAATCAGCACCTGTCGCACTCTATAATCAGCATCAGTCTCACTCTATAATCAGCATCTGTCTCACTCTATAGTGTCTCACTCTATAATCAGTTTCTGTCTCACATGTGCACTATAATCTCTCTCACTCACACATGCACTGTAATCAGCTTCTCTAACTCTCGCACTGTAATGAGCTTAACTCTCTCAAACACACACTGAAATCGGCTTCAAATTCACACATACACTGTAAGAGGCTTTTCTTTCACACAGGCACTGTAACCAGCTTCTCCCTCACTCACTGCACTGCAATCAAGTTCTCTCTCTCTCTCACACACACACAATAATCAGCTTTTCTCTCTGACACACATAATAAGCAGCTTCTCTCTCCCTCACACAAACTATAATCAGATTCTCTCTCTCAAACACACACACACTATAATCAGCTTCTCTCTCACACAAACTCACTGGAATCAGCTCCTCTCTCACTCTACAATCAGCTGCTGTCTCACTCCATAATCAGCTTCTGTCTCACTCTATAATCAGCTTCTGTCTCACTCTATAAGCAGCTTCTGTCTCACTCTATAAGCAGCTTCTGTCTCACTCTATAAGCAGCTTCTGTCTCACTCTCTAAGCTGCTTCTGTCTCACTCTATAATCAGTTTCTGTCACATTCTATAATCAGCTTGTGTCTCACTCTATAATCAGCTTGTGTCTCACTCTATAATCAGCTTCTGTCTCACTCTATAATCAGCTTCTGTCACATTCTATAATCAACTTCTGTCTCACTCTATAATCAGCATCTGTCTCACTCTATAATCAGCATCTGTCTTACTCTATAATCAGCTTCTATCTCACTCTATAATCAGCATCTGTCTCACTCTATAATCAGCATCTGTCTTACTCTATAATCAGCTTCTGTCTCACTCTATAATCAGCTTCTGTCTCACTCTATAATCAGCTTCTGTCTCACTCTATAATCAGCTTCTGTCTCACTCTATAATCAGCTTCTCTCTCACATGTGCAACATAATCAGCTTCTTTCTCACACATACACTGTAATCAGATTGTCTCTCACACAAACACTGTAACCAGCTTCTCTCTCACTCACACATGCACTGTAATCATCTTGCGTCTCTCAAAAACACAATGAAATCGGCTTCACTTTCACACATACGCTGTAACCAGCTTCTTCCTCACTCATTGCACTGCAATCAAATTCTCCCTCTCTCCAACAACCAGTGTAATCAACTTCAATCTCTCTGACACACATAATAATCAGCTTCTCTCTCTCTCACACAAATTATAATCAGTTTCACTCTCTCACACATACACACACTTTAATCAGCTTCTCTCTCACACACACACACTATAATCGGCTTCTCTCTCACACACTTACTATAATCCGCATCTCTCTCTCACACACTCACTGGAATCAGCTTCTCTATCTCACACACTCACTGGAATCAGCTTCTCTCTCAAAGTTGGACTATAATCAGCTTCTCTGTCACACATGCACTGTAATCACTTTGTCTCACACACACCCATACACACACACACTGTAACCAGCTTCTCCCTCACTCACGCACTGTATTCAGATTCTCTCTCAGGAAAACACTATAAACAGCTCCTCTCTCAGGAAAACACTATAAATAGCTTCTCTCTCACACACACTGTTATTAAGTTATCTCTCTCACACACACAATAATCAGATTCTCTCTCTCACACTCAAACTGTAATCAGCTTCTCTCTCACCCACACACACTATAATCAGCTTCCCTCTCACACACACAGCAACCAGCTTCTCTCGCACTCACACACACACTAATCAACTTCTCTCTCATGCACACACTGTCATCAGTTTCTCACTCAGAAAAACACTGTTAGCAGCGTCTCGCACTCACGCACTGTAACCAGCTTCTCTCTCACTCAGGCACTGTAATGAACATCTATCTCTCTCACACATGCACTGAAATGAGCTTCTCCCTTTCTCCAACACACTATAATCTGCTTCCCTCTCACACACACACGGAAATCAGCTTCTTTCTCGCACACAGACTGTAATCAGCAACTGTTTCACACACACACTGTGATCAGCTTTTCTCGCATACGCACACTGGAATCAGTTTCTCTGTCACTCACACATGCACTGTCATCAGCTTCTCTCACTCTCGCACTGTAACGAGCTTCTCTCTCTCAAGCACACACTGAAATCGGCTTCACTTTCACACATATACTGTAATAGGCTTTTCTCTCACACAGACACTGTAACCAGCTTCTCCCTCACTCTCTGCACTGCAATGAAATTCTCTCTCTCACAAAACCACTGTAATCAGCTTCTCTCTCTCACACACACACAATAATCAGATTTTCTCTCTGATACACATAATAATCAGCTTCTCTCTCCCTCACACAAACTATAATCAGATTCTCTCTCACTCACACACACACACTATAATGAGCTTCTCTCTCAAACAAACTCACTGGAATCAGCGCCTCTCACTCTCTACAATCAGCTGCTGTCTCACTCTATAATCAGCTTCTGTCTCACCCAATAATAAGCTTCTGTCTCACTATATAATTAGCTTCTGTCTCGTTCGATAATCTGCTTATGTCTCACTCTATAATCAGCATCTGTCTCACTTCCTAATCAGCTTCTGTCTCACTCTATAATCAGCATCTCTCTCACTCTATAATCAGCTTCTCTCTCACTCTATAATCAGCTTCTCTCTCAGTCTATAATCATCTTCTGTCTCACTCCATCATCAGCTTCTGTCCTACAATATAATCAGCACCTGTCGCTCTCCATAATCAGCATCTGTCACACTCTATAATCAGCATCTGTCACACTCTATAATCAGCATCTGTCACACTCTATAATCAGCATCTGTCACACTCTATAATCAGCATCTGTCACACTCTATAATCAGCATCTGTCACACTCTATAATCAGCATCTGTCACACTCTATAATCAGCATCTGTCACACTCTATAATCAGCTTGTCTCACATGTGCACTATAATCTCTATCACTCACACATGCACTGTAATCAGCTTCTCTCACTCTCGCACTGTAACGAGCTTTTCTCTCTCAAACACACACTGAAATCGGCTTCAATTTCACACATGCACTGTAATAAGATTTTCTCTCACACAGACACTGTTACCAGCTTCTCCCTCACTCACTGCACTGCAATCAAATTCTCTCTCTCACACACAACCACTGTAATCAGCTTCTCTCTCTCTCACACACACAATAATCAGTTTTTCTCTCTGGTACACATAATTATCAGCTTCTCTCTCCCTCATACAAACTATAATCAGATTCTCTCTCTCTCTTACACACACACTATATTCAGCTTCTCTCTCAAACAAACTCACTGGAATCAGCTTCTGTCTCACCAAATAATCAGCGTCTGTCTCACTCTATAATCAGCTTCTGTCTCACTCTATAATCAGCTTCTGCCTCACTCTATAATCAGCTTCTGCCTCACTCTATAATCAGCTTCTGTCCTACAATATAATCAGCACCTGTCGCACTCTATAATCAGCATCAGTCTCACTCTATAATCAGCATCTGTCTCACTCTATAGTGTCTCACTCTATAATCAGTTTCTGTCTCACATGTGCACTATAATCTCTCTCACTCACACATGCACTGTAATCAGCTTCTCTCACTCTCGCACTGTAACGAGCTTAACTCTCTCAAACACACACTGAAATCGGCTTCAAATTCACACATACACTGTAAGAGGATTTTCTCTCACACAGACATGTAACCAGCTTCTCCATCACTCACTGCACTGCAATCAAGTTCTCTCTCTCTCTCACACAACCACTATAATCAGCTTCTCTCTCTCACACACACACAATAATCAGCTTTTCTCTCTGACACACATAATAATCAGCTTCTCTCTCCCTGACACAAACTATAATCAGATTCTCTCTCTCAAACACACACACACTATAATCAGCTTCTCTCTCACACAAACTCACTGGAATCAGCTTCTGTCTCACCCAATAATCAGTTGCTGTCTCACTTTATAATCAGCATCTGTCTCACTCCATAATCAGCTTCTGTCCCACTCCATAATCAGCTTCTGTCTCACTCCATAATCAGCTTCTGTCTCACTCCATAATCAGCTTCTGTCTCACTCCATAATCAGCTTCTGTCTCACTCCATAATCAGCTTCTGTCTCATTCTATAATCAGCTTCTGTCTCACTCTATAAGCAGCTTCTGTCTCACTCTATAAGCAGCTTCTGTCTCACTCTATAAGCAGCTTCTGTCTCACTCTATAAGCAGCTTCTGTCTCACTCTATAAGCAGCTTCTGTCTCACTCTATAAGCAGCTTCTGTCTCACTCTATAAGCAGCTTCTGTCTCACTCTATAAGCAGCTTCTGTCTCACTCTATAAGCAGATTCTGTCTCACTCTATAAGCAGCTTCTGTCTCACTCTATAAACAGCTTCTGTCTCACTCTATAAACAGCTTCTGTCTCACTCTATCATCAGTTTCTGTCACATTCTATAATCAGCTTCTCTCTCACTCTATTATCAGCTTCTGTCTCACTCTATAATCAGCTTCTGTCTCATTCTATAATCAACTTCTGTCTCACTCTATAATCAGCATCTGTCTTACTCTATAATCGGCATCTGTCTTACTCTATAATCAGCTTCTGTCTCACTCTATAATCAGCATCTGTCTCGCTCTATAATCAGCATCTGTCTTACTCTATAATCAGCTTCTGTCTCACTCTATAATCAGCTTCTGTCTCACTCTATAATCAGCTTCTGTCTCACTCTATAATCAGCTTCTGTCTCACTCTATAATCAGCTTCTCTCTCACATGTGCAATATAATCAGCTTCTTTCTCACACATACACTGTAATCAGATTGTCTCTCACACACACTGTAACCAGCTTCTCTCTCACTCACACATGCACTGTAATCAGCTTCTTTCTCTCAAAAACACACTGAAATCGGCTTCACTTTCACACATACACTGTAACCAGCTTCTTCTTCACTCACTGCACTGCAATCAAATTCTCCCTCTCTCCAACAACCAGTGTAATCAGCTTCAATCTCTCTGACACACATAATAATCAGCTTCTCTCTCTCACATACAAACTATAATCAGTTTCACTCTCTCACACACACACACACTTTAATCAGCTTCTCTCTCACACACACACTATAATCAGCTTCTCTCGCACACACTTACTATAATCCGCATCTCTCTCTCACACACTCACTGGAATCAGCTTCTCTATCTCACACACTCACTGGAATCAGCTTCTCTCTCACTCTATCATCAGCTTCTCTCAAAGTTGGACTATAATCAGCTTCTCTGGCACACATGCACTGTAATCAGTTTGTCTCACACACACACACACACACACACTGTAACCAGCTTCTCCCTCACTCACACATGCACTGTAATCAGCTTATCGCGCTCATGCACTGTAATCAGCTTTTCTCTCTCAAACACACATTGAAACCAGCTTCTCTCTCACTCACACACACGCCTTTCTCTCACATGCACACTGTCATCAGCTTTACTCTCACACACACTCTGTGAACAGCTTCTCTCTCACTCTATAATCAGCTTCTCTCTCAAACGTGGACTATAATCAGCTTCCCTCTCATACATACACTGTAATCAACTTCTCTCTCATGCGCACACTGTCATCCGCTTCTCTCTCAGAAAAGCACTGTGATCAGCTCTTCTCTCACTCATGCAAAGTAGGTGGCTTCTGTCCCTCACACAAGCACTATAATCAGCTTCTTTCTCAGAAATACACTGTAACCAGCTTCTCTCTCAGAAAAACACTGTAACCAGCTTCTCTCTCAGAAAAACACTGTAACCAGCTACTCTCTCAGAAAAGCACTGTAACCAGCTTCTTTCTCAGAAAAACATTGCAACGAGCTTCTTTCTCAGAAATACACTGTAACCAGCTTCTTTCTCAGAAATACACTGTAACCAGCTTTTTTCAGAAAACCACTGTAATCAGCTTCTTTCTCAGAAAAACACTGTAAGCACTTTCTTCCTCAGAAATACACTGTAACCAGTTTCTTTCTCAGAAAAACACTGTAACCAGCTTCTTTCCCAGAAAAAAAAAACTGTAACCAGCTTCTTCCTCAGAAAGACACAGTAAACAGCTTCTTTCTCAGAAAAAACACTGTAGCAGCTTATTTCTCAGAAATACACTGTAATCAACTTTTTCTCAGACAAACATTGTAACCAGCTTCTTTCTCAGAAAAACACTGCAACCAGCTTCTTTCTCAGAGAAACACTGTCACCAGCTGCTTTCTCAGAAAAACACTGTAACCAGCTTCTTTCTCAGAAAAACACAGTAACCAACGTCTTTCTCAGAAATAAATGTAATTAGCTTATTTCTCAGAAAAACACTGTAACCAGCTTCTTGCTCAGAATTACACTGTAACCAGCTTCTTTCTCAAAAAAAACACTATTACCAGCATCTTTCTCAGAAAAACACCGTAACCAACTTTATTCTCAGAAAACACTCTAACCAGCTTTTTTTCTCAGAAAAACGCTATAATAAACTTCTTTCTCAGAAAAAAAAACTGTAAACAGCTTCTATATCAGAAATACACTGTAATCAGCTTCTTGCACAGAAAAACACAGTAACCAGCTTCTTTCTCAGAAAAACACTGTAACCAGCTTCTTGCTCAAAAAGCACTGTAACCAGCTTCTTTCTCAGAAACACACTGTATAAGCGTCTTTCTCAGAAAAAAAATGTTATTAGCTTCATTCTCAGAAATACACTGTAACCAGCTTCTTGCTCAGAATTACACTGTAAGCAGCTTCTTTCTCAGAAAAACACTGTAACCATCATCATTCTCAGAAAAACACTGTAACCAGCTTCATTCTCAGAAAAACACCGTAACCAGCTTCATTCTCAGAAAACACTGTAACCAGCTTTTTTGCTCAGAAAAACGCTATAATAAACTTCTTTCTCAGAAAAAAAAACTGTAAACAGCTTCTATATCAGAAATACACTGTAATCAGCTTCTTGCACAGCAAAACACTGTAACCAGCTTCTTTCTCAGAAAAACACTGTAACCAGCTTCTTGCTCAAAAAGCACTGTAACCAGCTTCTTTCTCAGAAACACACTGTAACCAGCTTCTTTCTCAGAAACACACTGTAAACAGCTTCTTTCTCAGAAAAAAAATGTTATTAGCTTCATTCTCAGAAAAACACTGTAACCAGCTTCTTGCTCAGAATTACACTGTAAGCAGCTTCTTTCTCAGAAAAACACTGTAACCATCATCATTCTCAGAAAAACACTGTAACCAGCTTCTCTCTCAGAAAAGCACTGTAACCAGCTTCTTTCTCAGAAAAACACTGCAACGAGCTTCTTTCTCAGAAAAACACTGCAACGAGCTTCTTTCTCAGAAATACACTGTAACCAGCTTCTTACTCAGAAATACACTGTATCCAGCTTTTTTCGGAAAACCACTGTAATCAGCTTCTTTCTCAGAAAAACACTGTAAGCACTTTCTTCCTCAGAAATACACTGTAACCAGTTTCTTTCTCAGAAAAAATCTGTAACCAGCTTCTTTCTCAGAAAAACGCTGTAACCAGCTTCTTTCTCAGAAAAAAACATTGTAACCAGCTCCTTTCTCAGAAATACACTGTAATCAGCTTCTTTCTTAGAAAAACACTGCAACCAGTTTCTTCCTCAGAAAAATAAAATAACCAGCTTCTATCTCATTCATGCACTTTAATCACCATCTCTCTCAGAAAAACAATGTAAACAGCTTCTCTCTCACATACAGACACTGTAATCAATCAGCTTCTCTCTCACACACACTCTGTAATCAGCTACTCTCTCACACACACACTGTAATCAGCTTCTCTCTCAGGAAAACAATGTAATCAGCTTCTCTCTCACACACACTCTGTAATCAGTTTCTCTCTCTCTCACACACACTCTATAATCAGATTCTCTCTCAAAAACACACTGTAATCAGCTTCTCTCTCAGGAAAACAATGTAAACAGCTTCTCTCTCTCACACACTTTGTAATCAGCTTCTCTCTCTCACACACACGCTATAATCAGCTTCTTTCCCACACACACACTGTAATCAGCTTCTGTCTCTCACACACACACCGTATTCAGCTTCTTTCTCACACACACCATTTTCAGCTTCTCTCTCAAACACAAACCGTGATCAGCTTCTCTCTCACTCTATAATCAGCTACTGTCTAACACGTGCACTATAATCAGCTACTATCTCACACATACATTGTTACCAGCTTCTCTCTCACTCATACACATATTAATCAGCTTCTCTCTCACACGCACACTGTCATCAGCTTCTTTCTCAGAAAAAAAATAATCAGCTTTTCTCTCACTCACGCACTGTAGTCAGCTTCTTTCTCAGAAAAACATTGTAACCAGCTTCTTTCTCAGAAAAACACTGTAACCAGCTTCTTTCTCAGAAAAAAACTGTAAACAGCTTCTTTCTCAGAAAAACACTGTAAACAGCTTCTTTCTCAAAAAAACACTGTAACCAGCTTCTTTCTCAGAAAAACACTGTAACCAGCTTCTTTCTCAGAAAAACACTGTAACCAGCTTCTTTCTCAAAAAAAGTGTTACCAGCGTCTTTCTCAGAAAAACATTGTAACCAGTTTCTTCCTCAGAAAACCACTATAACCAGCTTCTCTCTCACTCATGCACTGTAATCAGCTTCTCTCTCACACACACTCTTTAATCAGCTTCTCTCTCAAGAAAACAATGAAAACAGCTTGTCTCGTGCACACACTCTATAATCAGCTTCTATCTCACACATACATTGTTACCAGCTTCTCTATCACTCATACACATATTAATCAGCTTCTCTCTCACACGCACACTGTCATCAGCTTCTATGTCAGAAAAACACTAATCAGCATTTCTCTCACTCACGCACTGTAGTCAGCTTCTTTCTCAGAAAAACATTGTAACCAGCTTCTTTCTCAGAAAAACACTGTTACCAGCTTCATATCAGAAATACACAATGATAAGCTTCTTTCTCAGAAAAGCACTGTAAACAGCATCTTTCTCAGAAATACACTGTAACCAGTTTCTTTCTCGGAAATACACTGTAACCAGCTTCTTTCTCATAAATACACGGTAACCAGCATTTTTCAGAAAACCACTGTAATCAGCTTCTTTCTCAGAAAAACACTGTAAGCACTTTCTTCCTCAGAAAGACACGAAGCACTTTCTATCTCAGAAATATACTGTAATCTGCTTATTTCTCAGAAAAGCACTGTAACCAGCTTCCTTCTCAGAAAGACGATGTAACCAGCTTTTTACTCAGAAAAACACAGTATATAGCTTCTTCCTCAGAAATTTACTGTAACCAGCTTCTTTCTCAGAAATACACTGTAACCAGCTTCTTTCTCAGAAATACACTGTAACCAGTTTCTTTTCAGAAATACACTGTAACCAGCATTTTTCAGAAAATGACTGTAATCAGCTTCTTTCTCAGAAAAAGACTGTAAGCACTTTCTTCCTCAGAAAAAACACTGTAGCAGCTTATTTCTCAGAAATACACTGTAATCAACTTTTTCTCAGAAAAACATTGTAACCAGCTTCTTTCTCAGAAAAACACTGTAAGCACTTTCTTCCTCAGAAAGACACGAAGCAGTTTCTATCTCAGAAATATACTGTAATCTGCTTATTTCTCAGAAAAGCACTGTAACCAGCTTCCTACTCAGAAATACGATGTAACCAGCTTTTTACTCAGAAAAACACAGTATATAGCTTCTTCCTCAGAAATTTACTGTAACCAGCTTCTTTCTCAGAAATACACTGTAACCAGCTTCTTTCTCAGAAATACACTGTAACCAGTTTCTTTTCAGAAATACACTGTAACCAGCTTTTTTCAGAAAATGACTGTAATCAGCTTCTTTCTCAGAAAAAGACTGGAAGCACTTTCTTCCTCAGAAATACACTGCAACCAGTTTCTTTCTCAGAAAAAAAAACTGTAACCAGCTTCTTCCTCAGAAAGACACAGTAAATAGCTTCTTTCTCAGAAAAAACACTGTAGCAGCTTATTTCTCAGAAATACACTGTAATCAACTTTTTTCCCAGAAAAACATTGTAACCAACTTCTTTCTCAGAAAAACACTGCAACCAGCTTCTTGCTTAGAAAAACACTGTAACCAGCTTCTTTCTCAGACATGCACTGTAAACAGCGTCTTTCTCAGAAGAAAATGTAATTAGCTTCTTTCTCAGAAGAACACTGTAACCAGCTTCTTGCTCAGAATTACACTGTAAGCAGCTTCTTTCTCAGAAAAACACTGTAACCATCATCATTCTCAGAAAAACACTGTAACCAGCTTCTCTCTCAGAAAAGCACTGTAACCAGCTTCTTTCTCAGAAAAACACTGCAACGAGCTTCTTTCTCAGAAAAACACTGCAACGAGCTTCTTTCTCAGAAATACACTGTAACCAGCTTCTTACTCAGAAATACACTGTATCCAGCTTTTTTCGGAAAACCACTGTAATCAGCTTCTTTCTCAGAAAAACACTGTAAGCACTTTCTTCCTCAGAAATACACTGTAACCAGTTTCTTTCTCAGAAAAAATCTGTAACCAGCTTCTTTCTCAGAAAAACACTGTAACCAGCTTCTTTCTCAAAAAAGTGTTACCAGCGTCTTTCTCAGAAAAACATTGTAACCAGTTTCTTCCTCAGAAAACCACTATAACCAGCTTCTCTCTCACTCATGCACTGTAATCAGCTTCTCTCTCACACACACTCTTTAATCAGCTTCTCTCTCAAGAAAACAATGAAAACAGCTTGTCTCGTGCACACACTCTATAATCAGCTTCTATCTCACACATACATTGTTACCAGCTTCTCTATCACTCATACACATATTAATCAGCTTCTCTCTCACACGCACACTGTCATCAGCTTCTATGTCAGAAAAACACTAATCAGCTTTTCTCTCACTCACGCACTGTAGTCAGCTTCTTTCTCAGAAAAACATTGTAACCAGCTTCTTTCTCAGAAAAACACTGTTACCAGCTTCATATCAGAAATACACAATGATAAGCTTCTTTCTCAGAAAAGCACTGTAAACAGCATCTTTCTCAGAAATACACTGTAACCAGTTTCTTTCTCGGAAATACACTGTAACCAGTTTCTTTCTCGGAAATACACTGTAACCAGCTTCTTTCTCATAAATACACGGTAACCAGCATTTTTCAGAAAAACATTGTAACCAGCTAATTTCTCAGAAAAACACTGTAAGCACTTTCTTCCTCAGAAAGACACGAAGCAGTTTCTATCTCAGAAATATACTGTAATCTGCTTATTTCTCAGAAAAGCACTGTAACCAGCTTCCTTCTCAGAAATACGATGTAACCAGCTTTTTACTCAGAAAAACACAGTATATAGCTTCTTCCTCAGAAATTTACTGTAACCAGCTTCTTTCTCAGAAATACACTGTAACCAGCTTCTTTCTCAGAAATACACTGTAACCAGTTTCTTTTCAGAAATACACTGTAACCAGCATTTTTCAGAAAATGACTGTAATCAGCCTCTTTCTCAGAAAAAGACTGTAAGCAATTTCTTCCTCAGAAATACACTGCAACCAGTTTCTTTCTCAGAAAAAAAACTGTAACCAGCTTCTTCCTCAGAAAGACACGGTAAACAGCTTCTTTCTCAGAAAAAACACTGTAGCAGCTTATTTCTCAGAAATACACTGTAATCAACTTTTTCTCAGAAAAACATTGTAACCAGCTTCTTTCTCAGAAAAACACTGTAAGCACTTTCTTCCTCAGAAAGACACGAAGCAGTTTCTATCTCAGAAATATACTGTAATCTGCTTATTTCTCAGAAAAGCACTGTAACAAGCTTCCTTCTCAGGAATACGATGTAACCAGCTTTTTACTCAGAAAAACACAGTATATAGCTTCTTCCTCAGAAATTTACTGTAACCAGCTTCTTTCTCAGTAATACACTGTAACCAGCTTCTTTCTCAGAAATACACTGTAACCAGTTTCTTTTCAGAAATACACTGTAACCAGCTTTTTACAGAAAATGACTGTAATCAGCTTCTTTCTCAGAAAAAGACTGTAAGCACTTTCTTCCTCAGAAATACACTGCAACCAGTTTCTTTCGCAGAAAAAAAAACGGTAACCAGCTTCTTCCACAGAAAGACACAGTAAACAGCTTCTTTCTCAGAAAAAACACTGTAGCAGCTTATTTCTCAGAAATACACTGTAATCAACTTTTTCTCAGAAAAACATTGTAAACAGCTTCTTTCTCAGAAAAACACTGCACTCAGCTTCTTGCTCAGAAAAACACAGTAACCAGCTTCTTTCTCAGAAATGCACTGTAAACAGCGTCTTTCTCAGAAGAAAATGTAACCAGCTTCTTTCTCAGAAAAACACTGCAACCAGCTTCTTGCTTAGAAAAACACTGTAACCAGCTTCTTTCTCAGAAATGCACTGTGAACAGCGTCTTTTCAGAAGAAAATGTAATTAGCTTCTTTCTCAGAAGAACACTGTAACCAGCTTCTTTCTCAGAAAAACACTGTAACCAGTTTCTTTCTCAGAAAAACACTGTAACCAGCTTCTTTCCCAGAAAAACACTGTAATCAGCTTCTTTCTCAAAAAAACACTGTAACCAGCTTCTATCTCAGAAAAAAAACTGTAACAAGCTTCTTCCTCAGAAAGACACAGTAAACAGCTTCTTTCTCAGAAAAAACACTGTAGCAGCTTATTTCTCAGAAATAAATTGTAATCAACTTTTTCTCAGAAAAACATTGTAACCAGCTTCTTTCTCAGAAAAACACTGCAACCAGCTTCTTGCTCAGAAAAACACTGTAACCAGCTTCTTTCTCAGAAATGCACTGTAAACAGCGTCTTTCTCAGAAGAAAATGTAATTAGCTTCTTTCTCAGAAGAACACTGTAACCAGCTTCTTGCTCAGAATTACACTGTAAACAGCTTCTTTCTCAGAAAAACACTGTAACCATCATCATTCTCAGAAATACACTGTAACCAGCTTCTCTCTCAGAAAAACACTGTAACCAGCTTCTTTCTCAGAAAAGCACTCTAACCAGCTTCTTTCTCAGAAAAACATTGCAACAAGCATCTTTCTCAGAAATACACTGTAACCAGCTTCTTTCTCAGAAATACACTGTAACCAGCTTTTTTCGGAAAACCACTGTAATCAGCTTCTTTCTCAGAAAAACACTGTAAGCACTTTCTTCCTCAGAAATACACTGTAACCGTTTCTTTCTCAGAAAAACACTGTAACCAGCTTCTTTCTCAGAAAAACACTGTAAACAGCTTCTTTATCAAAAAAACACTGTAACCAGCTTCTTTCTCAAAAAAACACTGTAAACAGCTTCTTTCTCAGAAAAACACTGTAACCAGCTTCTTTCTCAAAAAAACACTGTTACCAGCGTCTTTCTCAAAAAAACATTGTAACCAGTTTCTTCCTCAGAAAACCACTATAACCAGCTTCTCTCTCACTCATGCACTGTAATCAGCTTCTCTCTCACACACACTCTTTAATCAGCTTCTCTCTCAGGAAAACAATGTAAACAGCTTGTCTCGTGCACACACTCTATAATCAGCTTCTATCTCACACATACATTGTTACCAGCTTCTCTATCACTCATACACATATTAATCAGCTTCTCTCTCACACGCACACTGTCATCAGCTTCTATGTCAGAAAAATACTAATCAGCTTTTCTCTCACTCACGCATTGTAGTCAGCTTCTTTCTCAGAAAAACATTGTAACCAGCTTCTTTCTCAGAAAAACAGTGTTACCAGCTTCATATCAGAAATACACAATGATAAGCTTCTTTCTCAGAAAAGCACTGTAAACAGCATCTTTCTCAGAAATACACTGTAACCAGTTTCTTTCTCAGAAATACACTGTAACCAGCTTCTTTCTCATAAATACACGGTAACCAGCATTTTTCAGAAAACCACTGTAATCAGCTTCTTTCTCAGATAAACACTGTAAGCACTTTCTTCCTCAGAAAGACACGAAGCAGTTTCTATCTCAGAAATATACTGTAATCTGCTTATTTCTCAGAAAAGCACTGTAAGCAACTTCCTTCTCAGAAATACGATGTAACCAGCTTTTTACTCAGAAAAACACAGTATATAGCTTCTTCCTCAGAAATTTACTGTAACCAGCTTCTTTCTCAGAAATACACTGTAACCAGCTTCTTTCTCAGAAATACACTGTAACCAGTTTCTTTTCAGAAATTCACTGTAACCAGCATTTTTCAGAAAATGACTGTAATCAGCTTCTTTCTCAGAAAAACACTGTAAGCACTTTCTTCCTCAGAAATACAATGCAACCAGATTCTTTCTCAGAAAAAAAACTGTAACCAGCTTATTCCTCAGAAAGACACTGTAAAAAGCTTCTTTCTCAGAAAAAACACTGTAGCAGCTTATTTCTCAGAAATACACTGTAATCAACTTTTTCTCAGAAAATCATTGTAACCAGCTTCTTTCTCAGAAAAACACTTTAAGCACTTTCTTCCTCAGAAAGACACAAAGCAGTTTCTATCTCAGAAATATACTGTAATCTGCTTATTTCTCAGAAAAGCACTGTAACCAGCTTCCTTCTCAGAAATACGATGTAACCAGCTTTTTACTCAGAAAAACACAGTATATAGCTTCTTCCTCAGAAATTTACTGTAACCAGCTTCTTTCTCAGAAATACACTGTATCAGCTTCTTTCTCAGAAATACACTGTAACCAGTTTCTTTCTCAGAAAAAAAAACTGTACCCAGCTTCTTCCTCAGAAAGACACAGTAAATAGCTTCTTTCTCAGAAAAAACACTGTAGCAGCTTATTTCTCAGGAATACACTGTAATCAACTTTTTCTCAGAAAAACATTGTAACCAGCTTCTTTCTCAGAAAAACACTGCAACCAGCTTCTTGCTCAGAAAAACACTGTAACCAGCTTCTTCCTCAGAAATACACTGCAACCAGTTTCTTTCTCAGAAAAAAAAAATGTAACCAGCTTCTTCCTCAGAAAGACACAGTAAACAGCTTCTTTCTCAGAAAAAACACTGTAGCAGCTTATTTCTCAGAAATACACTGTAATCAACTTTTTCTCAGAAAAACATTGTAACCAGCATCTTTCTCAGAAAAACATTGTAACCAGTTTCTTCCTCAGAAAACCACTATAACCAGCTTCTCTCTCACTCATGCACTGTAATCAGCTTCTCTCTCACACACATCTTTAGTCAGCTTCTCTCTCAAGAAAACAATGTAAACAGCTTGCCTCGTGCACACACTCTATAATCAGCTTCTATCTCACACATACATTGTTACCAGCTTCTCTATCACTCATACACTTAATAATCAGCTTCTCTCTCATACGCACACTGTCATCAGCTTCTTGCTCAGAAAAACACTGTAACCAGCTTCTTTCTCAGAAATGCACTGTAAACAGCGTCTTTCTCAGAAGAAAATGTAATTAGCTTCTTTCTCAGAAGAACACTGTAACCAGCTTCTTGCTCAGAATTACACTGTAAGCAGCTTCTTTCTCAGAAAAACACTGTAACCATCATCATTCTCAGAAAAACACTGCAACCAGCTTCTCTCTCAGAAAAGCACTGTAACCAGCTTCTTTCTCAGAAAAACATTGCAACGAGCTTCTTTCTCAGATATACACTGTAACCAGCTTCTTTCTCAGAAATACACTGTAACCAGCTTTTTTCGGAAAACCACTGTAATCAGCTTCTTTCTCAGAAAAACACTGTAAGCACTTTCTTCCTCAGAAATACACTGTAACCAGTTACTTTCTCAGAAAAACACTGTAACCAGCATCTTTCTCAGAAAAAAAACTGTAACCAGCTTCTTCCTCAGAAAGACACAGTAACCAGCTTCTTTCTCAGAAAAACATTGCAACGAGCTTCTTTCTCAGAAATACACTGTAACCAGCTTATTTCTCAGAAATACACTGTAAACAGCTTTTTTCGGAAAACCACTGTAAGCAGCTTCTTTCTCAGAAAAAACACTGTAGCAGCTTATTTCTCAGAAATACACTGTAATCAACTTTTTCTTAGAAAAACATTGTAACCAGCTTCTTGCTCAGAAAAACACTGTAACCAGCTTCTTTCTCAGAAATGCACTGTAAACAGCGTCTTTCTCAGAAGAAAATGTAATTAGCTTCTTTCTCAGAAGAACACTGTAACCAGCTTCTTGCTCAGAATTACACTGTAAGCAGCTTCTTTCTCAGAAAAACACTGGAACCATCATCATTCTCAGAAAAACACTGTAACCAGCTTCTCTCTCAGAAAAGCACTGTAACCAGCTTCTTTCTCAGAAAAACATTGCAACGAGATTCTTTCTCAGAAAAACACTGTAACCAGCTTCTTTCTCAGAAATACACTGTAACCAGCTTTTTTCGGAAAACCACTGTAATCAGCTTCTTTCTCAGAAAAACACTGTAAGCACTTTCTTCCTCAGAAATACACTGTAACCAGTTTCTTTCTCAGAAAAACACTGTAATCAGCTTCTTTCTCAGAAAAAAACTGTAAACAGCTTCTTTCTCAAAAAAACACTGTAACCAGCTTCTTTCTCAAAAAAACACTGTAAACAGCTTCTTTCTCAGAAAAACACTGTAACCAGCTTCTTTCTCAAAAAAAAACACTGTTACCAGCGTCTTTCTCAGAAAAACATTGTAACCAGTTTCTTCCTCAGAAAACCACTATAACCAGCTTCTCTCTCACTCATGCACTGTACTCAGCTTCTCTCTCACACACACTCTTTAATCAGCTTCTCTCTCAGGAAAACAATGTAAACAGCTTGTCTCGTGCACACACTCTATAATCAGCTTCTATCTCACACATACATTTTTACGGGCTTCTCTATCACTCATACACATATTAATCAGCTTCTCTCTCATACGCACACTGTCATCAGCTTCTATGTCAGAAAAACACTAATCAGCTTTTCTCTCACTCACGCACTGTAGTCAGCTTCTTTCTCAGAAAAACATTGTAACCAGCTTCTTTCTCAGAAAAACACTGTTACCAGCTTCATATCAGAAATACACAATGATAAGCTTCTTTCTCAGAAAAGCACTGTAAACAGCATCTTTCTCAGAAATATACTGTAACCAGATTCTTTCACGGAAATACACTGTAACCAGCTTCTTTCTCATAAATACACGGTAACCAGCATTTTTCAGAAAACCACTGTAATCAGCTTCTTTCTCAGAAAAACACTGTAGGCACTTTCTTCCTCAGAAAGACACGAAGCAGTTTCTATCTCAGAAATATACTGTAATCTGCTTATTTCTCAGAAAAGCACTGTAACCAACTTCCTTCTCAGAAATACGATGTAACCAGCTTTTTACTCAGAAAAACACATTATATAGCTTCTTCCTCAGAAATTTACTGTAACCAGCTTCTTTCTCAGAAATACACTGTAACCAGCTTCTTTCTCAGAAATACACTGTAACCAGTTTCTTTTCAGAAATACACTGTAACCAGCATTTTTCAGAAAATGACTGTAATCAGCTTCTTTCTCAGAAAAAGACTGTAAGCACTTTCTTCCTCAGAAATACACTGCAACCAGTTTCTTTCTCAGAAAAAAAAACTGTAACCAACTTCTTCCTCAGAAAGACACAGTAAACAGCTTCTTTCTCAGAAAAAACACTGTAGCAGCTTATTTCTCAGAAATACACTGTAATCAACATTTTTCTCAGAAAAACATTGTAACCAGCTTCTTTCTCAGAAATGCACTGTAAACAGCGTCTTTCTCAGAAGAAAATGTAATTAGCTTCTTTCTCAGAAGAACACTGTAACCAGCTTCTTGCTCAGAATTACACTGTAAGCAGCTTCTTTCTCAGAAAAACACTGTAACCATCATCATTCTCAGAAAAACACTGTAACCAGCTTCTCTCTCAGAAAAGCACTGTAACCAGCTTCTTTCTCAGAAAAAAATTGCAACAAGCTTCTTTCTCAGAAATACACTGTAACCAGCTTCTTTCTCAGAAATACACTGTAACCAGCATTTTTCGGAAAACCACTGTAATCAGCTTCTTTCTCAGAAAAACAATGTAAGCACTTTCTTCCTCAGAAATACACTGTAACCAGTTTCTTTCTCAGAAAAACACTGTAACCAGCATCTTTCTCAGAAAAAAAACTGTAACCAGCTTCTTCCTCAGAAAGACACAGTAAACAGCTTCTTTCTCAGAAAAAACACTGTAGCAGCTTATTTCTCAGAAATACACTGTAATCAACATTTTCTCAGAAAAACATTGTAATCAGCTTCTTTCTGAGAAAAACACTGCAACCAGCTTCTTGCTCAGAAAAACACTGTAACCAGCTTCTTTCTCAGAAATGCACTGTAAACAGCGTCTTTCTCAGAAGAAAATGTAATTAGCTTCTTTCTCAGAAGAAAATGTAATTAGCTTCTTGCTCAGAATTACACTGTAAGCAGCTTCTTTCTCAGAAAAACACTGTAACCAGCTTCTCTCTCAGAAAAACACTGTAACCAGCTTCTCTCTCAGAAAAGCACTGTAACCAGCTTCTTTCTCAGAAAAACATTGCAACGAGCTTCTTTCTCAGAAATACACTGTAACCATCTTATTTCTCAGAAATACACTGTAACCAGCTTTTTTCGGAAAACCACTGTAATCAGCTTCTTTCTCAGAAAAAACACTGTAGCAGCTTATTTCTCAGAAATACACTGTAATCAACTTTTTCTCAGAAAAACATTGTAACCAGCTTCTTGCTCAGAAAATCACTGTAACCAGCTTCTTTCTCAGAAATGCACTGTAAACAGCGCCTTTCTCAGAAGCAAATGTAATTAGCTTCTTTATCAGAAGAACACTGTAACCAGCTTCTTGCTCAGAATTACACTGTAAGCAGCTTCTTTCTCAGAAAAACACTGGAACCATCATCATTCTCAGAAAAACACTGTAACCAGCTTCTCTCTCAGAAAAGCACTGTAACCAGCTTCTTTCTCAGAAAAAAATTGCAACGAGCTTCTTTCTCAGAAATACACTGTAACCAGCTTCTTTCTCAGAAATACACTGTAACCAGCTTTTTTTCAGAAAACCACTGTAATCAGCTTCTTTCTCAGAAAAACACTGTAAGCACTTTCTTCCTCAGAAATACACTGTAACCAGCTTCTTTCTCAAAAAAACACTGTTACCAGCGTCTTTCTCAGAAAAACATTATAACCAGTTTCTTCCTCAGAAAACCACTATAACCAGCTTCTCTCTCACTCATGCACTGTAATCAGCTTCTCTCTCACACACACTCTTTAATCAGCTTCTCTCTCAGGAAAACAATGTAAACAGCTTGTCTCGTGCACACACTCTATAATCAGCTTCTATCTCACACGTACATTTTTACGGGCTTCTCTATCACTCATACACATATTAATCAGCTTCTCTCTCATACGCACACTGTCATCAGCTTGTATGTCAGAAAAACACTAATCAGCTTTTCTCTCACTCACGCACTGTAGTCAGCTTCTTTCTCAGAAAAACATTGTAACCAGCTTCTTTCTCAGAAAAACACTGTTACCAGCTTCATATCCGAAATACACAATGATAAGCTTCTTCCTCAGAAAAGCACTGTAAACAGCATCTTTCTCAGAAATACACTGTAACCAGATTCTTTCTCGGAAATACACTGTAACCAGCTTCTTTCTCATAAATACACGGTAACCAGCATTTTTCAGAAAACCACTGTAAAGAGCTTCTTTCTCAGAAAAACACCGTAAGCACTTTCTTCCTCAGAAAGACACGAAGCAGTTTCTATCTCAGAAATATACTGTAATCTGCTTATTTCTCAGAAAAGCACTGTAAGCAACTTCCTTCTCAGAAATACGATGTAACCAGATTTTTACTCAGAAAAACACAGTATATAGCTTCTTCCTCAGAAATTTACTGTAACCAGCTTCTTTCTCAGAAATACACTGTAACCAGCTTCTTTCTCAGAAATACACTGTAACCAGCTTCTTTTCAGAAATACACTGTAACCAGCATTTTTCAGAAAATGACTGTAATCAGCTTCTTTCTCAGAAGAACACTGTAACCAGCTTCTTTCTCAGAAAAAAAAACTGTAACCAGCTTCTTCCTCAGAAAGACACAGTAAACAGCTTCTTTCTCAGAAAAAACACTGTAGCAGCTTATTTCTCAGAAATACACTGTAATCAACATTTTTCTCAGAAAAACATTGTAACCAGCTTCTTTCTCAGAAAAACACTGCAACCTGCTTCTTGCTCAGAAAAACACTGTAACCAGCTTCTTTCTCAGAAATGCACTGTAAACAGCGTCTTTCTCAGAAGAAAATGTAATTAGCTTCTTTCTCAGAAGAACACTGTAACCAGCTTCTTGCTCAGAATTACACTGTAAGCAGCTTCTTTCTCAGAAATACACTGTAACCATCATCATTCTCAGAAAAACACTGTAACCAGCTTCTCTCTCAAAAAAACACTGTAACCAGCTTCTTTCTCAGAAAAAAATTGCAACAAGCTTCTTTCTCAGAAATACACTGTAACCAGCTTCTTTCTCAGAAATACACTGTAACCAGCTTCTTTCTCAGAAATACACTGTAACCAGCTTTTTTCGGAAAACCACTGTAATCAGCTTCTTTCTCAGAAAAACACTGTAAGCACTTTCTTCCTCAGAAATACACTGTAACCAGTTTCTTTCTCAGAAAAACACTGTAACCAGCATCTTTCTCAGAAAAAAAACTGTAACCAGCTTCTTCCTCAGAAAGACACAGTAAACAGCTTCTTTCTCAGAAAATACTCTGTAGCAGCTTATTTCTCAGAAATACACTGTAATCAACTTTTTCTCAGTAACCAGCTTCTTTCTGAGAAAAACACTGCAACCAGCTTCTTGCTTAGAAAAACATTGTAACCAGCTTCTTTCTGAGAAAAACACTGCAACCAGCTTCTTGCTTAGAAAAACACTGTAACCAGCTTCTTTCTCAGAAATGCACTGTAAACAGCGTCTTTCTCAGAAGAAAATGTAATTAGCTTCTTTCTCAGAAGAACACTGTAACCAGCTTCTTGCTCAGAATTACACTGTAAGCAGCTTCTTTCTCAGAAAAACACTGTAACCATCATCATTCTCAGAAAAACACTGTAACCAGCTTCTCTCTCAGAAAAGCACTGTAACCAGCTTCTTTCTCAGAAAAACATTGCAACGAGCTTCTTTCTCAGAAAAACACTGTAACCAGCTTCTTTCTCAGAAATACACTGTAACCAGCTTTTTTCGGAAAACCACTGTAATCAGCTTCTTTCTCAGAAAAACACTGTAAGCACTTTCTTCCTCAGAAATACACTGTAACCAGTTTCTTTCTCAGAAAAACACTGTAACCAGTTTCTTTCTCAGAAAAACACTGTAAACAGCTTCTTTCTCAAAAAAACACTGTAAACAGCTTCTTTCTCAAAAAAACACTGTAACCAGCTTCTTTCTCAGAAAAACACTGTAACCAGCTTCTTTCTCAAAAAAACACTGTTACCAGCGCCTTTTTCAGAAAAACATTGTAAGCAGTTTCTTCCTCAGAAAACCACTATAACCAGCTTCTCTCTCACTCATGCACTGTAATCAGCTTCTCTCTCACACACACTCTGTAATCAGCTTCTCTCTCAAGAAAACAATGTAAACAGCTTGTCTCGTGCACACACTCTATAATCAGCTTCTATCTCACACATACATTGTTACCAGCTTCTCTATCACTCATACACATATTAATCAGCTTCTCTCTCATACGCACACTGTCATCAGCTTCTATGTCAGAAAAACACTAATCAGCTTTTCTCTCACTCACGCACTGTAGTCAGCTTCTTTCTCAGAAAAACATTGTAACCAGCTTCTTTCTCAGAAAAACACTGTTACCAGCTTCATATCAGAAATACACAATGATAAGCTTCTTTCTCAGAAAAGCACTGTAAACAGCATCTTTCTCAGAAATTCACTGTAACCAGATTCTTTCTCGGAAATACACTGTAACCAGCTTCTTTCTCATAAATACACGGTAACCAGCATTTTTCAGAAAACCACTGTAATCAGCTTCTTTCTCAGAAAAACACTGTAAGCACTTTCTTCCTCAGAAAGACACGAAGCAGTTTCTATCTCAAAATATACTGTAATCTGCTTATTTCTCAGAAAAGCACTGTAAGCAACTTCCTTCTCAGAAATACGATGTAACCAGCTTTTTACTCAGAAAAACACAGTATATAGCTTCTTCCTCAGAAATTTACTGTAACCAGCTTCTTTCTCAGAAATACACTGTAACCAGCTTCTTTCTCAGAAATACACTGTAACCAGTTTCTTTTCAGAAATACACTGTAACCCGCATTTTTCAGAAAATGACTGTAATCAGCTTCTTTCTCAGAAAAAAAAAACTGTAACCAGCTTCTTCCTCAGAAAGACACAGTAAACAGCTTCTTTCTCAGAAAAAACACTGTAGCAGCTTATTTCTCAGAAATACACTGTAATCAACATTTTCTCAGAAAAACATTGTAACCAGCTTCTTTCTCAGAAAAACACTGCAACCAGCTTCTTGCTCAGAAAAACACTGTAACCAGCTTCTTTCTCAGAAAAAAAAACTGTAACCAGCTTCTTCCTCAGAAAGACACAGTAAACAGTTTCTTTCTCAGAAAATACACTGTAGCAGCTTATTTCTCAGAAATACACTGTAATCAACTTTTTCTCAGAAAAACATTGTAACCAGCTTCTTTCTGAGAAAAACACTGCAACCAGCTTCTTGCTTAGAAAAACACTGTAACCAGCTTCTTTCTCAGAAATGCACTGTAAACAGCGTCTTTCTCAGAAGAAAATGTAATTAGCTTCTTTCTCAGAAGAACACTGTAACCAGCTTCTTGCTCAGAATTACACTGTAAGCAGCTTCTTTCTCAGAAAAACACTGTAACCATCATCATTCTCAGAAAAACACTGTAACCAGCTTCTCTCTCAGAAAAGCACTGTAACCAGCTTCTTTCTCAGAAAAACATTGCAACGAGCTTCTTTCTCAGAAAAACACTGTAAGCACTTTCTTCCTCAGAAATACACTGTAACCAGTTTCTTTCTCAGAAAAACACTGTAACCAGTTTCTCTCTCAGAAAAACACTGTAAACAGCTTCTTTCTCAGAAAAACACTGTAACCAGCTTCTTTCTCAAAAAAACACTGTTACCAGCGTCTTTCTCAGAAAAACATTGTAACCAGTTTCTTCCTCAGAAAACCACTATAACCAGCTTCTCTCTCACTCATGCACTGTAATCAGCTTCTCTCTCACACACATTCTTTAATCAGCTTCTCTCTCAGGAAAACAATGTAAACAGCTTGTCTCGTGCACACACTCTATAATCAGCTTCTATCTCACACATACATTGTTACCAGCTTCTCTATCACTCATACACATATTAATCAGCTTCTCTCTCATACGCACACTGTCATCAGCTTGTATGTCAGAAAAACACTAATCAGCTTTTCTCTCACTCACGCACTGTAGTCAGCTTCTTTCTCAGAAAAACATTGTAACCAGCTTCTTTCTCAGAAAAACACTGTTTCCAGCTTCATATCAGAAATACACAATGATAAGCTTCTTTCTCAGAAAAGCACTGTAAACAGCATCTTTCTCAGAAATACACTGTAACCAGATTCTTTCTCGGAAATACACTGTAACCAGCTTCTTTCTCATAAATACACGGTAACCAGCATTTTTCAGAAAACCACTGTAATCAGCTTCTTTCTCAGAAAAACACTGTAAGCACTTTCTTCCTCAGAAAGACACGAAGCAGTTTCTATCTCAGAAATATACTGTAATCTTCTTATTTCTCAGAAAAGCACTGTAACCAACTTCCTTCTCAGAAATACGATGTAACCAGCTTTTTACTCAGAAAAACACAGAATATAGCTTCTTCCTCAGAAATTTACTGTAACCAGCTTCTTTCTCAGAAATACACTGTAACCAGCTTCTTTCTCAGAAATACACTGTAACCAGTTTCTTTTCAGAAATACACTGTAACCAGCATTTTTCAGAAAATGACTGTAATCAGCTTCTTTCTAAGAAAAAGACTGTAAGCACTTTCTTCCTCAGAAATACATTGCAACCAGTTTCTTTCTCAGAAAAAAAAACTGTAACCAGCTTCATCCTCAGAAAGACACAGTAAACAGCTTCTTTCTCAGAAAAAACACTGTAGCAGCTTATTTCTCAGAAATACACTGTAATCAACATTTTTCTCAGAAAAACACTGCAACCAGCTTCATTCTCAGAAAAACACTGTAACCAGCTTCTTGCTCAGAAATGCATTGTAAACAGCTTCTTGCTCAGAAAAACACTGTAACCATCATCATTCTCAGAAAAACACTGTAACCAGCTTCTCTCTCAGAAAAGCACTGTAACCAGCTTCTTTCAGAAAAAAATTGCAACAAGCTTCTTTCTCAGAAATACACTGTAACCAGCTTCTTTCTCAGAAATACACTGTAGCAGCTTATTTCTCAGAAATACATTGTAATCAACTTTTTCTCAGAAAAACATTGTAACCAGCTTCTTTCTGAGAAATACACTGTAATCAGCTTCTTGCTCAGAAAAACACTGTAACCAGCATCTTTCTCAGAAAAAAAAACTGTAACCAGCTTCTTCCTCAGAAAGACACAGTAAACAGCTTCTTTCTCAGAAAAAACACTGTAGCAGCTTATTTCTCATAAATACACTGTAATCAACTTTTTCTCAGAAAAACATTGTTACCAGCTTCTTTCTGAGAAAAACACTGCAACCAGCTTCTTGCTCAGAAAAACACTGTAACCAGCTTCTTTCTCAGAAATGCACTGTAAACAGCGTCTTTCTCAGAAGAAAATGTAATTAGCTTCTTTCTCAGAAGAACACAGTAACCAGCTTCTTGCTCAGAATTACACTGTAAGCAGCTTCTTTCTCAGAAAAACACTGTAACCAGCTTCTCTCTCAGAAAAACACTGTAACCAGCTTCTCTCTCAGAAAAGCACTGTAACCAGCTTCTTTCTCAGAAAAACATTGCAACGAGCTTCTTTCTCAGAAATACACTGTAACCATCTTATTTCTCAGAAATACACTGTAACCAGCTTTTTTCTCAGAAATACACTGTAACCAGCTTTTTTCGGAAAACCACTGTAATCAGCTTCTTTCTCAGAAAAACACTGTAAGCACTTTCTTCCTCAGAAATACACTGTAACCAGTTTCTTTCTCAGAACAACACTGTAACCAGCTTCTTTCTCAGAAAAACACTGTGAACAGCTTCTTTCTCAAAAAAACACTGTAAACAGCTTCTTTCTCAAAAAAACACTGTAACCAGCTTCTTTCTCAGAAAAACACTGTAACCAGCTTCTTTCTCAAAAAAACACTGTTACCAGCATCTTTCTCAGAAAAACATTGTAACCAGTTTCTTCCTCAGAAAACCACTATAACCAGCTTCTCTCTCACTCATGCACTGTAATCAGCTTCTCTCTCACACACACTCTTTAATCAGCTTCTCTCTCAGGAAAACAATGTAAACACTCTATATTCAAATTCTATCTCACACATACATGGTTACCAGCTTTTCTATCACTCATACACATATTAATCAGCTTCTCTCTCACACGCACAATGTCATCAGCTTCTATGTCAGAAAAACACTAATCAGCTTTTCTCTCACTCATGCACTGTAGTCAGCTTCTTTCTCAGAAAAACATTGTAACCAGCTTCTTTCTCAGAAAAACACTGTTACCAGCTTCATATCAGAAATACACAATGATAAGCTTCTTCTCAAAAAAGCACTGTAAACAGCATCTTTCTCAGAAGTACACTGTAACCAGTTTCTTTCTCGGAAATACACTGTAACCAGCTTCTTTCTCATAAATACACGGTAACCAGCATTTTTCAGAAAACCACTGTAATCAGCTTCTTTCTCAGAAAAACACTGTAAGCACTTTCTTCCTCAGAAATACACTGTAACCAGTTTCTTTCTCAGAAAAACACTGTAACCAGCTTCCATCTCAGAAAAAAAAACTGTAACAAGCTTCTTCCTCAGAAAGACACAGTAAACAGCTTCTTTCTCAGAAAAAACACTGTAGCAGCTTATTTCTCAGAAATACATTGTAATCAACTTTTTCTCAGAAAAACATTGTAACCAGCTTCTTTCTCAGAAAAACACTGCAACCAGCTTCTTGCTCAGAAAAACACTGTAAACAGCTTCGTTCTCAGAAATGCACTGTAAACAGCGTCTTTCTCAGAAGAAAATGTAATTAGCTTCTTTCTCAGAAGAACACTGTAACCAGCTTCTTGCTCAGAATTACACTGTAAGCAGCGTCTTTCTCAGAAAAACACTGTAACCATCATCATTCTCAGAAAAACACTGCAACCAGCTTCTCTCTCAGAAAAACACAGTGTATAGCTTCTTCCTCAGAAATTTACTGTAACCAGCTTCTTTCTCATAAAAACATTGCAACGAGCTTCGTTCTCAGAAATACACTGTAACCAGCTTCTTCTCAGAAATACACTGTAAACAGCTTTTTTCGGAAGACCACTGTAATCAACTTCTTTCTCAGAAAAACACTGTAGGCACTTTCTTCCTCAGGAATACACTGTAACCAGTTTCTTTCTCAGAAAAACACTGTAATCAGCTTCTTTCTCAGAAAAACACTGTAAACAGCTTCTTTCTCAAAAAAACACTGTAAACAGCTTCTTTCTCAAAAAACACTGTAACCAGCTTCTTTCTCAAAAAAACACTGTAACCAGCTTCTTGCTCAGAAAAACACTGTAACCAGCTTCTTTCTCAGAAATGCACTGTAAACAGCGTCTTTCTCAGAAGAAAATGTAATTAGCTTCTTTCTCAGAAGAACATTGTAACCAGCTTCTTGCTCAGAATTACACTGTAAGCAGCTTCTTGCTCAGAAAAACACTGTAACCATCATCATTCTCAGAAAAACACTGTAACCAGCTTCTCTCTCAGAAAAGCACTGTAACCAGCTTCTTTCTCAAAAAAAACATTGCAACAAGCTTCTTTCTCAGAAATACACTGTAACCAGCTTCTTTCTCAGAAATACACTGTAACCAGCTTTTTTCGGAAAACCACTGTAATCAGCTTCCTTCTCAGAAAAACACTGTAAGCACTTTCTTCCTCAGAAATACACTGTAACCAGTTTCTTTCTCAGAAAAACACTGTAACCAGCTTCTATCTCAGAAAAAAAACTGTAACAAGCTTCTTCCTCAGAAAGACACAGTAAACAGCTTCTTTCTCAGAAAAAACACTGTAGCAGCTTATTTCTCAGAAATACATTGTAATCAACTTTTTCTCAGAAAAGCATTGTAACCAGCTTCTTTCTGAGAAATACACTGTAATCAGCTTCTTGCTCAGAAAAACACTGTAACCAGCATCTTTCTCAGAAAAAAAAACTGTAACCAGCTTCTTCCTCAGAAAGACACAGTAAACAGCTTCTTTCTCAGAAAAAACACTGTAGCAGCTTATTTCTCATAAATACACTGTAATCAACTTTTTCTCAGAAAAACATTGTTACCAGCTTCTTTCTGAGAAAAACACTGCAACCAGCTTCTTGCTCAGAAAAACACTGTAACCAGCTTCTTTCTCAGAAATGCAATGTAAACAGCGTCTTTCTCAGAAGAAAATGTAATTAGCTTCTTTCTCAGAAGAACACTGTAACCAGCTTCTTGCTCAGAATTACACTGTAAGCAGCTTCTTGCTCAGAAAGACACTGTAACCATCATCATTCTCAGAAAAACACTGTAACCAGCTTCACTCTCAGAAAAGCACTGTAACCAGCTTCTTTCTCAAAAAAACATTGCAAAAAGCTTCTTTCTCAGAAAAGCACTGTAAACAGCATCTTTCTCAGAAATACACTGTAACCAGATTCTTTCTCGGAAATACACTGTAACCAGCTTCTTTCTCATAAATACACGGTAACCAGCATTTTTCTGAAAACCACTGTAATCAGCTTCTTTCTCAGAAAAACACTGTAAGCACTTTCTTCCTCAGAAAGACACGAAGCAGTTTCTATCTCAGAAATATACTGTAATCTGCTTATTTCTCAGAAAAGCACTGTAACCAACTTCCTTCTCAGAAATGTGATGTAAGCAGCTTTTTACTCAGAAAAACACATTATATAGCTTCTTCCTCAGAAATTTACTGTAACCAGCTTCTTTCTCAGAAATGCACTGTAACCAGCTTCTTTCTCAGAAATACACTGTAACCAGTTTCTTTTCAGAAATACACTGTAACCAGCATTTTTCAGAAAATGACTGTAATCAGCTTCTTTCTCAGAAAAAGACTGTAAGCACTTTCTTCCTCAGAAATACACTGCAACCAGTTTCTTTCTCAGAAAAAAAACTGTAACCAGCTTCTTCCTCAGAAAGACACAGTAAACAGCTTCTTTCTCAGAAAACACACTGTAGCAGCTTATTTCTCAGAAATACACTGTAATCAACTTTTTTCTCAGAAAAACATTGTAACCAGCTTCTTTCTCAGAAAAACACTGCTACCATCTTCTTGCTCAGAAAAACACTGTAACCAGCTTCTATATAAGAAATGCACTGTAAACAGCGTCTTTCTCAGAAGAAAATGTAATTAGCTTTTTTCTCAGAAGAACACTGTAACCAGCTTCTTGCTCAGAATTACACTGTAAGCAGCTTCTTTCTCAGAAAAACACTGTAACCAGCTTCTCTCTCAGAAAAGCACTGTAACCAGCTTCTTTCTCAAAAAAACATTGCAACAAGCTTCTTTCTCAGAAATACACTGTAACCAGCTTCATTCTCAGCAATACACTGTAACCAGCTTTTTTCGGAAAACCACTGTAATCAGCTTTTTTCTCAGATAAACACTAAGCACTTTCTTCCTCAGAAATACACTGTAACCAGCTTCTTTCTCAGGAATACACTGTAACCAATTTCTTTTCAGAAATACACTGTAACCAGCTTTTTTCAGAAAATGACTGTAATCAGCTTCTTTCTCAGAAAAAGACTGTGAGCACTTTCTTCCTCAGAAATACACTGCAACCAGTTTCTTACTCAGAAAAAAAACTGTAACCAGTTTCTTCCTCAGAAAGTCACAGTAAACAGCTTCTTTCTCAGAAAAAACACTGTAGCAGCTTATTTCTCAGAAATACACTGTAATCAACTTTTTTCTCAGAAAAACATTGTAACCAGCTTCTTTCTCAGAAAAACACTGCTACCAGCTTCTTGCTCAGAAAAACACTGTAACCAGCTTCTTTCTCAGAAATGCACTGTAAACAGCTTCTTTCTCAGAAGAAAATGTAATTAGCTTCTTTCTCAGAAGAACACTGTAACCAGCTTCTTGCTCAGAGTTACACTGTAAGCAGCTTCTTTCTCAGAAAAACACTGTAACCATCATCATTCTCAGAAAAACACTGTAACCAGCTTCTCTCTCAGAAAAGCACTGTAACCAGCTTCTTTCTCAAAAAAACATTGCAACAAGCTTCTTTCTCAGAAATACACTGTAACCAGCTTCTTTCTCAGAAATACACTGTAACCAGCTTTTTTCGGAAAACCACTGTAATCAACTTCTTTCTCAGATAAACACTGTAAGCACTTTCTTCCTCAGAAATACACTGTAACCAGTTTCTTTCTCAGAAAAACACTGTAACCAGCTTCCATCTCAGAAAAAAAAACTGTAACAAGCTTCTTCCTCAGAAAGACACAGTAAACAGCTTCTTTCTCAGAAAAAACACTGTAGCAGCTTATTTCTCAGAAATACATTGTAATCAACTTTTTCTCAGAAAAACATTGTAACCAGCTTCTTTCTCAGAAAAACACTGCAACCAGCTTCTTGCTCAGAAAAACACTGTAAACAGCTTCGTTCTCAGAAATGCACTGTAAACAGCGTCTTTCTCAGAAGAAAATGTAATTAGCTTCTTTCTCAGAAGAACACTGTAACCAGCTTCTTGCTCAGAATTACACTGTAAGCAGCGTCTTTCTCAGAAAAACACTGTAACCATCATCATTCTCAGAAAAACACTGCAACCAGCTTCTCTCTCAGAAAAACACAGTGTATAGCTTCTTCCTCAGAAATTTACTGTAACCAGCTTCTTTCTCATAAAAACATTGCAACGAGCTTCGTTCTCAGAAATACACTGTAACCAGCTTCTTTCTCAGGAATACACTGTAAACAGCTTTTTTCGGAAAACCACTGTAATCAACTTCTTTCTCAGAAAAACACTGTAGGCACTTTCTTCCTCAGGAATACACTGTAACCAGTTTCTTTCTCAGAAAAACACTGTAATCAGCTTCTTTCTCAGAAAAACACTGTAAACAGCTTCTTTCTCAAAAAAACACTGTAAACAGCTTCTTTCTCAAAAAAACACTGTAACCAGCTTCTTTCTCAAAAAAACACTGTAACCAGCTTCTTGCTCAGAAAAACACTGTAACCAGCTTCTTTCTCAGAAATGCACTGTAAACAGCGTCTTTCTCAGAAGAAAATGTAATTAGCTTCTTTCTCAGAAGAACATTGTAACCAGCTTCTTGCTCAGAATTACACTGTAAGCAGCTTCTTGCTCAGAAAAACACTGTAACCATCATCATTCTCAGAAAAACACTGTAACCAGCTTCTCTCTCAGAAAAGCACTGTAACCAGCTTCTTTCTCAAAAAAACATTGCAACAAGCTTCTTTCTCAGAAATACACTGTAACCAGCTTCTTTCTCAGAAATACACTGTAACCAGCTTTTTTCGGAAAACCACTGTAATCAGCTTCTTTCTCAGAAAAACACTGTAAGCACTTTCTTCCTCAGAAATACACTGTAACCAGTTTCTTTCTCAGAAAAACACTGTAACCAGCTTCCATCTCAGAAAAAAAAACTGTAACAAGCTTCTTCCTCAGAAAGACACAGTAAACAGCTTCTTTCTCAGAAAAAACACTGTAGCAGCTTATTTCTCAGAAATACATTGTAATCAACTTTTTCTCAGAAAAACATTGTAACCAGCTTCTTTCTGAGAAATACACTGTAATCAGCTTCTTGCTCAGAAAAACACTGTAACCAGCATCTTTCTCAGAAAAAAAAACTGTAACCAGCTTCTTCCTCAGAAAGACACAGTAAACAGCTTCTTTCTCAGAAAAAACACTGTAGCAGCTTATTTCTCATAAATACACTGTAATCAACTTTTTCTCAGAAAAACATTGTTACCAGCTTCTTTCTGAGAAAAACACTGCAACCAGCTTCTTGCTCAGAAAAACACTGTAACCAGCTTCTTTCTCAGAAATGCACTGTAAACAGCGTCTTTCTCAGAAGAAAATGTAATTAGCTTCTTTCTCAGAAGAACACTGTAACCAGCTTCTTGCTCAGAATTACACTGTAAGCAGCTTCTTGCTCAGAAAAACACTGTAACCATCATCATTCTCAGAAAAACACTGTAACCAGCTTCACTCTCAGAAAAGCACTGTAACCAGCTTCTTTCTCAAAAAAACATTGCAAAAAGCTTCTTTCTCAGAAAAACACTGTTACCAGCTTCATATCAGAAATACACAATGATAAGCTTCTTTCTCAGAAAAGCACTGTAAACAGCATCTTTCTCAGAAATACACTGTAACCAGATTCTTTCTCGGAAATACACTGTAACCACCTTCTTTCTCATAAATACACGGTAACCAGCATTTTTCAGAAAACCACTGTAATCAGCTTCTTTCTCAGAAAAACACTGTAAGCACTTTCTTCCTCAGAAAGACACGAAGCAGTTTCTATCTCAGAAATATACTGTAATCTGCTTATTTCTCAGAAAAGCACTGTAACCAACTTCCTTCTCAGAAATGTGATGTAAGCAGCTTTTTACTCAGAAAAACACATTATATAGCTTCTTCCTCAGAAATTTACTGTAACCAGCTTCTTTCTCAGAAATGCACTGTAACCAGCTTCTTTCTCAGAAATATACTGTAACCAGTTTCTTTTCAGAAATACACTGTAACCAGCTTTTTTCAGAAAATGACTGTAATCAGCTTCTTTCTCAGAAAAAGACTGTAAGCACTTTCTTCCTCAGAAATACACTGCAACCAGTTTCTTTCTCAGAAAAAAAACTGTAACCAGCTTCTTCCTCAGAAAGACACAGTAAACAGCTTCTTTCTCAGAAAACACACTGTAGCAGCTTATTTCTCAGAAATACACTGTAATCAACTTTTTTCTCAGAAAAACATTGTAACCAGCTTCTTTCTCAGAAAAACACTGCTACCAGCTTCTTGCTCAGAAAAACACTGTAACCAGCTTCTTTCTCAGAAAAACACTGTAACCAGCTTCTTTCTCAAAAAAACACTGTTACCAGCGCCTTTCTCAGAAAAACATTGTAACCAGTTTCTTCCTCAGAAAACCACTATAACCAGCTTCTCTCTCACTCATGCACTGTAATCAGCTTCTCTCTCACACACACTCTGTAATCAGCTTCTCTCTCAAGAAAACAATGTAAACAGCTTGTCTCGTGCACACACTCTATAATCAGCTTCTATCTCACACATACATTGTTACCAGCTTCTCTATCACTCATACACATATTAATCAGCTTCTCTCTCATACGCACACTGTCATCAGCTTCTATGTCAGAAAAACACTAATCAGCTTTTCTCTCACTCACGCACTGTAGTCAGCTTCTTTCTCAGAAAAACATTGTAACCAGCTTCTTTCTCAGAAAAACACTGTTACCAGCTTCATATCAGAAATACACAATGATAAGCTTCTTTCTCAGAAAAGCACTGTAAACAGCATCTTTCTCAGAAATACACTGTAACCAGATTCTTTCTCGGAAATACACTGTAACCAGCTTCTTTCTCATAAATACACGGTAACCAGCATTTTTCAGAAAACCACTGTAATCAGCTTCTTTCTCAGAAAAACACTGTAAGCACTTTCTTCCTCAGAAAGACACGAAGCAGTTTCTATCTCAAAATATACTGTAATCTGCTTATTTCTCAGAAAAGCACTGTAAGCAACTTCCTTCTCAGAAATACGATGTAACCAGCTTTTTACTCAGAAAAACACAGTATATAGCTTCTTCCTCAGAAATTTACTGTAACCAGCTTCTTTCTCAGAAATACACTGTAACCAGCTTCTTTCTCAGAAATACACTGTAACCAGTTTCTTTTCAGAAATACACTGTAACCCGCATTTTTCAGAAAATGACTGTAATCAGCTTCTTTCTCAGAAAAAAAAACTGTAACCAGCTTCTTCCTCAGAAAGACACAGTAAACAGCTTCTTTCTCAGAAAAAACACTGTAGCAGCTTATTTCTCAGAAATACACTGTAATCAACATTTTTCTCAGAAAAACATTGTAACCAGCTTCTTTCTCAGAAAAACACTGCAACCAGCTTCTTGCTCAGAAAAACACTGTAACCAGCTTCTTTCTCAGAAAAAAAAACTGTAACCAGCTTCTTCCTCAGAAAGACACAGTAAACAGTTTCTTTCTCAGAAAATACACTGTAGCAGCTTATTTCTCAGAAATACACTGTAATCAACTTTTTCTCAGAAAAACATTGTAACCAGCTTCTTTCTGAGAAAAACACTGCAACCAGCTTCTTGCTTAGAAAAACACTGTAACCAGCTTCTTTCTCAGAAATGCACTGTAAACAGCGTCTTTCTCAGAAGAAAATGTAATTAGCTTCTTTCTCAGAAGAACACTGTAACCAGCTTCTTGCTCAGAATTACACTGTAAGCAGCTTCTTTCTCAGAAAAACACTGTAACCATCATCATTCTCAGAAAAACACTGTAACCAGCTTCTCTCTCAGAAAAGCACTGTAACCAGCTTCTTTCTCAGAAAAACATTGCAACGAGCTTCTTTCTCAGAAAAACACTGTAAGCACTTTCTTCCTCAGAAATACACTGTAACCAGTTTCTTTCTCAGAAAAACACTGTAACCAGTTTCTTTCTCAGAAAAACACTGTAAACAGCTTCTTTCTCAAAAAAGCACTGTAACCAGCTTCTTTCTCAAAAAAGCACTGTAACCAGCTTCTTTCTCAAAAAAACACTGTAACCAGCTTCTTTCTCAGAAAAACAATGTAACCAGCTTCTTTCTCAAAAAAACACTGTTACCAGCGTCTTTCTCAGAAAAACATTGTAACCAGTTTCTTCCTCAGTAAACCACTATAACCAGCTTCTCTCTCACTCATGCACTGTAATCAGCTTCTCTCTCACACACATTCTTTAATCAGCTTCTCTCTCAGGAAAACAATGTAAACAGCTTGTCTCGTGCACACACTCTATAATCAGCTTCTATCTCACACATACATTGTTACCAGCTTCTCTATCACTCATACACATATTAATCAGCTTCTCTCTCATACGCACACTGTCATCAGCTTGTATGTCAGAAAAACACTAATCAGCTTTTCTCTCACTCACGCACTGTAGTCAGCTTCTTTCTCAGAAAAACATTGTAACCAGCTTCTTTCTCAGAAAAACACTGTTTCCAGCTTCATATCAGAAATACACAATGATAAGCTTCTTTCTCAGAAAAGCACTGTAAACAGCATCTTTCTCAGAAATACACTGTAACCAGATTCTTTCTTGGAAATACACTGTAACCAGCTTCTTTCTCATAAATACACGGTAACCAGCATTTTTCAGAAAACCACTGTAATCAGCTTCTTTCTCAGAAAAACACTGTAAGCACTTTCTTCCTCAGAAAGACACGAAGCAGTTTCTATCTCAGAAATATACAGTAATCTTCTTATTTCTCAGAAAAGCACTGTAACCAACTTCCTTCTCAGAAATACGATGTAACCAGCTTTTTACTCAGAAAAACACAGTATATAGCTTCTTCCTCAGAAATTTACTGTAACCAGCTTCTTTCTCAGAAATACACTGTAACCAGCTTCTTTCTCAGAAATACACTGTAACCAGTTTCTTTTCAGAAATACACTGTAACCAGCATTTTTCAGAAAATGACTGTAATCAGCTTCTTTCTAAGAAAAAGACTGTAAGCACTTTCTTCCTCAGAAATACATTGCAACCAGTTTCTTTCTCAGAAAAAAAAACTGTAACCAGCTTCATCCTCAGAAAGACACAGTAAACAGCTTCTTTCTCAGAAAAAACACTGTAGCAGCTTATTTCTCAGAAATACACTGTAATCAACATTTTTCTCAGAAAAACACTGCAACCAGCTTCTTGCTCAGAAAAACACTGTAACCAGCTTCTTTCTCAGAAATGCATTGTAAACAGCGTCTTTCTCAGAAGAAAATGTAATTAGCTTCATTCTCAGAAGAACACTGTAACCAGCTTCTTGCTCAGAATTACACTGTAAGCAGCTTCTTTCTCAGAAAAACACTGTAACCATCATCATTCTCAGAAAAACACTGTAACCAGCTTCTCTCTCAGAAAAGCACTGTAACCAGCTTCTTTCAGAAAAAAATTGCAACAAGCTTCTTTCTCAGAAATACACTGTAACCAGCTTCTTTCTCAGAAATACACTGTAACCAGCTTTTTTCGGAAAGACACTGTAATCAGCTTCTTTCTCAGAAAAAAACTTTAAGCACTTTCTTCCTCAGAAATACACTGTAACCAGTTTCTTTCTCAGAAAAACACTGTAACCAGCATCTTTCTCAGAAAAAAAAACTGTAACCAGCTTCTTGCTCAGAAAGACACAGTAAACAGCTTCTTTCTCAGAAAATACACTGTAGCAGCTTATTTCTCAGAAATACACTGTAATAAACTTTTTCTCAGAAAAACATTGTAACCAGCTTCTTTCTGAGAAAAACACTGCAACCAGCTTCTTGCTCAGAAAAACACTGTAACCAGCTTCTTTCTCAGAAATGCACTGTAAACAGCGTCTTTCTCAGAAGAAAATGTAATTAGCTTCTTTCTCAGAAGAACACAGTAACCAGCTTCTTGCTCAGAATTACACTGTAAGCAGCTTCTTTCTCAGAAAAACACTGTAACCAGCTTCTCTCTCAGAAAAACACTGTAACCAGCTTCTCTCTCAGAAAAGCACTGTAACCAGCTTCTTTCTCAGAAAAACATTGCAACGAGCTTCTTTCTCAGAAATACACTGTAACCATCTTATTTCTCAGAAATACACTGTAACCAGCTTTTTTCTCAGAAATACACTGTAACCAGCTTTTTTCGGAAAACCACTGTAATCAGCTTCTTTCTCAGAAAAACACTGTAAGCACTTTCTTCCTCAGAAATACACTGTAACCAGTTTCTTTCTCAGAACAACACTGTAACCAGCTTCTTTCTGAGAAAAACACTGTGAACAGCTTCTTTCTCAAAAAAACACTGTAAACAGCTTCTTTCTCAAAAAAACACTGTAACCAGCTTCTTTCTCAGAAAAACACTGTAACCAGCTTCTTTCTCAAAAAAACACTGTTACCAGCATCTTTCTCAGAAAAACATTGTAACCAGTTTCTTCCTCAGAAAACCACTATAACCAGCTTCTCTCTCACTCATGCACTGTAATCAGCTTCTCTCTCACACACACTCTTTAATCAGCTTCTCTCTCAGGAAAACAATGTAAACACTCTATATTCAAATTCTATCTCACACATACATGGTTACCAGCTTTTCTATCACTCATACACATATTAATCAGCTTCTCTCTCACACGCACAATGTCATCAGCTTCTATGTCAGAAAAACACTAATCAGCTTTTCTCTCACTCATGCACTGTAGTCAGCTTCTTTCTCAGAAAAACATTGTAACCAGCTTCTTTCTCAGAAAAACACTGTTACCAGCTTCATATCAGAAATACACAATGATAAGCTTCTTTCTCAGAAAAGCACTGTAAACAGCATCTTTCTCAGAAATACACTGTAACCAGATTCTTTCTCGGAAATACACTGTAACCAGCTTCTTTCTCATAAATACACGGTAACCAGCATTTTTCAGAAAACCACTGTAATCAGCTTCTTTCTCAGAAAAACACTGTAAGCACTTTCTTCCTCAGAAAGACACGAAGCAGTTTCTATCTCAGAAATATACTGTAATCTGCTTATTTCTCAGAAAAGCACTGTAACCAACTTCCTTCTCAGAAATGTGATGTAAGCAGCTTTTTACTCAGAAAAACACATTATATAGCTTCTTCCTCAGAAATTTACTGTAACCAGCTTCTTTCTCAGAAATGCACTGTAACCAGCTTCTTTCTCAGAAATACACTGTAACCAGTTTCTTTTCAGAAATACACTGTAACCAGCTTTTTTCAGAAAATGACTGTAATCAGCTTCTTTCTCAGAAAAAGACTGTAAGCACTTTCTTCCTCAGAAATACACTGCAACCAGTTTCTTTCTCAGAAAAAAAACTGTAACCAGCTTCTTCCTCAGAAAGACACAGTAAACAGCTTCTTTCTCAGAAAACACACTGTAGCAGCTTATTTCTCAGAAATACACTGTAATCAACTTTTTTCTCAGAAAAACATTGTAACCAGCTTCTTTCTCAGAAAAACACTGCTACCAGCTTCTTGCTCAGAAAAACACTGTAACCAGCTTCTTTCTCAGAAATGCACTGTAAACAGCGTCTTTCTCAGAAGAAAATGTAATTAGCTTTTTTCTCAGAAGAACACTGTAACCAGCTTCTTGCTCAGAATTACATTGTAAGCAGCTTCTTTCTCAGAAAAACACTGTAACCATCATCATTCTCAGAAAAACACTGTAACCAGCTTCTCTCTCAGAAAAGCACTGTAACCAGCTTCTTTCTCAAAAAAACATTGCAACAAGCTTCTTTCTCAGAAATACACTGTAACCAGCTTCATTCTCAGCAATACACTGTAACCAGCTTTTTTCGGAAAACCACTGTAATCAGCTTTTTTCTCAGATAAACACTAAGCACTTTCTTCCTCAGAAATACACTGTAACCAGCTTCTTTCTCAGGAATACACTGTAACCAATTTCTTTTCAGAAATACACTGTAACCAGCTTTTTTCAGAAAATGACTGTAATCAGCTTCTTTCTCAGAAAAAGACTGTGAGCACTTTCTTCCTCAGAAATACACTGCAACCAGTTTCTTTCTCAGAAAAAAAACTGTAACCAGTTTCTTCCTCAGAAAGTCACAGTAAACAGCTTCTTTCTCAGAAAAAATACTGTAGCAGCTTATTTCTCAGAAATACACTGTAATCAACTTTTTTCTCAGAAAAACATTGTAACCAGCTTCTTTCTCAGAAAAACACTGCTACCAGCTTCTTGCTCAGAAAAACACTGTAACCAGCTTCTTTCTCAGAAATGCACTGTAAACAGCTTCTTTCTCAGAAGAAAATGTAATTAGCTTCTTTCTCAGAAGAACACTGTAACCAGCTTCTTGCTCAGAGTTACACTGTAAGCAGCTTCTTTCTCAGAAAAACACTGTAACCATCATCATTCTCAGAAAAACACTGTAACCAGCTTCTCTCTCAGAAAAGCACTGTAACCAGCTTCTTTCTCAAAAAAACATTGCAACAAGCTTCTTTCTCAGAAATACACTGTAACCAGCTTCTTTCTCAGAAATACACTGTAACCAGCTTTTTTCGGAAAACCACTGTAATCAACTTCTTTCTCAGATAAACACTGTAAGCACTTTCTTCCTCAGAAATACACTGTAACCAGTTTCTTTCTCAGAAAAACACTGTAACCAGCTTCCATCTCAGAAAAAAAAACTGTAACAAGCTTCTTCCTCAGAAAGACACAGTAAACAGCTTCTTTCTCAGAAAAAACACTGTAGCAGCTTATTTCTCAGAAATACATTGTAATCAACTTTTTCTCAGAAAAACATTGTAACCAGCTTCTTTCTCAGAAAAACACTGCAACCAGCTTCTTGCTCAGAAAAACACTGTAAACAGCTTCGTTCTCAGAAATGCACTGTAAACAGCGTCTTTCTCAGAAGAAAATGTAATTAGCTTCTTTCTCAGAAGAACACTGTAACCAGCTTCTTGCTCAGAATTACACTGTAAGCAGCGTCTTTCTCAGAAAAACACTGTAACCATCATCATTCTCAGAAAAACACTGCAACCAGCTTCTCTCTCAGAAAAACACAGTGTATAGCTTCTTCCTCAGAAATTTACTGTAACCAGCTTCTTTCTCATAAAAACATTGCAACGAGCTTCGTTCTCAGAAATACACTGTAACCAGCTTCTTTCTCAGAAATACACTGTAAACAGCTTTTTTCGGAAGACCACTGTAATCAACTTCTTTCTCAGAAAAACACTGTAGGCACTTTCTTCCTCAGGAATACACTGTAACCAGTTTCTTTCTCAGAAAAACACTGTAATCAGCTTCTTTCTCAGAAAAACACTGTAAACAGCTTCTTTCTCAAAAAAACACTGTAAACAGCTTCTTTCTCAAAAAAACACTGTAACCAGCTTCTTTCTCAAAAAAACACTGTAACCAGCTTCTTTCTCAAAAAAACACTGTAACCTGCTTCTTGCTCAGAAAAACACTGTAACCAGCTTCTTTCTCAGAAATGCACTGTAAACAGCGTCTTTCTCAGAAGAAAATGTAATTAGCTTCTTTCTCAGAAGAACATTGTAACCAGCTTCTTGCTCAGAATTACACTGTAAGCAGCTTCTTGCTCAGAAAAACACTGTAACCATCATTATTCTCAGAAAAACACTGTAACCAGCTTCTCTCTCAGAAAAGCACTGTAACCAGCTTCTTTCTCAAAAAAACATTGCAACAAGCTTCTTTCTCAGAAATACACTGTAACCAGCTTCTTTCTCAGAAATACACTGTAACCAGCTTTTTTCGGAAAACCACTGTAATCAGCTTCTTTCTCAGAAAAACCCTGTAAGCACTTTCTTCCTCAGAAATACACTGTAACCAGTTTCTTTCTCAGAAAAACACTGTAACCAGCTTCTATCTCAGAAAAAAAAACTGTAACAAGCTTCTTCCTCAGAAAGACACAGTAAACAGCTTCTTTCTCAGAAAAAACACTGTAGCAGCTTATTTCTCAGAAATACATTGTAATCAACTTTTTCTCAGAAAAACATTGTAACCAGCTTCTTTCTGAGAAATACACTGTAATCAGCTTCTTGCTCAGAAAAACACTGTAACCAGCATCTTTCTCAGAAAAAAAAAACTGTAACCAGCTTCTTCCTCAGAAAGACACAGTAAACAGCTTCTTTCTCAGAAAAAACACTGTAGCAGCTTATTTCTCATAAATACACTGTAATCAACTTTTTCTCAGAAAAACATTGTTACCAGCTTCTTTCTGAGAAAAACACTGCAACCAGCTTCTTGCTCAGAAAAACACTGTAACCAGCTTCTTTCTCAGAAATGCACTGTAAACAGAGTCTTTCTCAGAAGATAATGTAATTAGCTTCTTTCTCAGAAGAACACTGTAACCAGCTTCTTGCTCAGAATTACATTGTAAGCAGCTTCTTTCTCAGAAAAACACTGTAACCATCATCATTCTCAGAAAAACACTGTAACCAGCTTCTCTCTCAGAAAAACACTGTAACCAGCTACTCTCTCAGAAAAGCACTGTAACCAGCTTCTTTTTCAGAAAAACATTGCAACGAGCTTCTTTCTCAGAAATACACTGTAACCAGCTTCTTTCTCAGAAATACACTGTAAACAGCTTTTTTCAGAAAACCACTGTAATCAGCTTCTTTCTCAGAAAAACACTGTAAGCACTTTCTTCCTCAGAAATACACTGTAACCAGTTTCTTTCTCAGAAAAACACTGTATCCAGCTTCTTTCTCAGTAAAACACTGTAAACAGCTTCTTTCTCAAAAAAAACACTGTAACCAGCTTCTTTCTCAGAAAAACACTGTAACCAGCTTCTTTCTCAGAAAAACACTGTAACCAGCTTCTTTCTCAAAAAAACACTGTTACCAGCGTCTTTCTCAGAAAAACATTGTAACCAGTTTCTTCCTCAGAAAACCACTGTAACCAGCTTCTCTCTCACTCATGCACTGTAATCAGCTTCTCTCTCACACACACTCTTTAATCAGCTTCTCTCTCAAGAAAACAATGTAAACAGCTTGTCTCGTGCACACACTCTATAATCAGCTTCTATCTCACAAATACATTGTTACCAGCTTCTCTATCACTCATACACATATTAATCAGCTTCTCTCTCACACGCACACTGTCATCAGCTTCTATGTCAGAAAAACACTAATCAGCTTTTCTCTCACTCACACACTGTAGTCAGCTTCTTTCTCAGAAAAACATTGTAACCAGCTTCTTTCGCAGAAAAACACTGTTACCAGCTTCATATCAGAAATACACAATGATAAGCTTCTTTCTCAGAAAAGCACTGTAAACAGCATCTTTCTCAGAAATACACTGTAACCAGCTTCTTTCTGATAAATACACGGTAACCAGCATTTTTCAGAAAACCACTGTAATCAGCTTCTTTCTCAGAAAAACACTGTAAGCACTTTCTTCTTCAGAAAGACACGAAGCAGTTTCTATCTCAGAAATATACTGTAATCTGCTTATTTCTCAGAAAAACACTGTAACCAACTTCTTTCTCAGAAAAACAGTGTTACCAGCTTCATATCAGAAATACACAATGATAAGCTTCTTTCTCAGAAAAGCACTGTAAACAGCATCTTTCTCAGAAATACACTGTAACCAGATTCTTTCTCGGAAATACACTGTAACCAGCTTCTTTCTCATAAATACACGGTAACCAGCATTTTTCAGAAAACCACTGTAATCAGCTTCTTTCTCAGAAAAACACTGTAAGCACTTTCTTCCTCAGAAAGACACGAAGCAGTTTCTATCTCAGAAATATACTGTAATCTGCTTATTTCTCAGAAAAGCACTGTAACCAACTTCCTTCTCAGAAATGTGATGTAAGCAGCTTTTTACTCAGAAAAACACATTATATAGCTTCTTCCTCAGAAATTTACTGTAACCAGCTTCTTTCTCAGAAATGCACTGTAACCAGCTTCTTTCTCCGAAATACACTGTAACCAGTTTCTTTTCAGAAATACACTGTAACCAGCTTTTTTCAGAAAATGACTGTAATCAGCTTCTTTCTCAGAAAAAGACTGTAAGCACTTTCTTCCTCAGAAATACACTGCAACCAGTTTCTTTCTCAGAAAAAAAACTGTAACCAGCTTCTTCCTCAGAAAGACACAGTAAACAGCTTCTTTCTCAGAAAACACACTGTAACCATCATCATTCTCAGAAAAACACTGCAACCAGCTTCTCTCTCAGAAAAACACAGTGTATAGCTTCTTCCTCAGAAATTTACTGTAACCAGCTTCTTTCTCATAAAAACATTGCAACGAGCTTCGTTCTCAGAAATACACTGTAACCAGCTTCTTTCTCAGAAATACACTGTAAACAGCTTTTTTCGGAAAACCACTGTAATCAACTTCTTTCTCAGAAAAACACTGTAGGCACTTTCTTCCTCAGGAATACACTGTAACCAGTTTCTTTCTCAGAAAAACACTGTAATCAGCTTCTTTCTCAGAAAAACACTGTAAACAGCTTCTTTCTCAAAAAAACACTGTAAACAGCTTCTTTCTCAAAAAAACACTGTAACCAGCTTCTTTCTCAAAAAAACACTGTAACCAGCTTCTTGCTCAGAAAAACACTGTAACCAGCTTCTTTCTCAGAAATGCACTGTAAACAGCGTCTTTCTCAGAAGAAAATGTAATTAGCTTCTTTCTCAGAAGAACATTGTAACCAGCTTCTTGCTCAGAATTACACTGTAAGCAGCTTCTTGCTCAGAAAAACACTGTAACCATCATCATTCTCAGAAAAACACTGTAACCAGCTTCTCTCTCAGAAAAGCACTGTAACCAGCTTCTTTCTCAAAAAAACATTGCAACAAGCTTCTTTCTCAGAAATACACTGTAACCAGCTTCTTTCTCAGAAATACACTGTAACCAGCTTTTTTCGGAAAACCACTGTAATCAGCTTCCTTCTCAGAAAAACACTGTAAGCACTTTCTTCCTCAGAAATACACTGTAACCAGTTTCTTTCTCAGAAAAACACTGTAACCAGCTTCTATCTCAGAAAAAAAACTGTAACAAGCTTCTTCCTCAGAAAGACACAGTAAACAGCTTCTTTCTCAGAAAAAGCACTGTAGCAGCTTATTTCTCAGAAATACATTGTAATCAACTTTTTCTCAGAAAAACATTGTAACCAGCTTCTTTCTGAGAAATACACTGTAATCAGCTTCTTGCTCAGAAAAACACTGTAACCAGCATCTTTCTCAGAAAAAAAACTGTAACCAGCTTCTTCCTCAGAAAGACACAGTAAACAGCTTCTTTCTCAGAAAAAACACTGTAGCAGCTTATTTCTCATAAATACACTGTAATCAACTTTTTCTCAGAAAAACATTGTTACCAGCTTCTTTCTGAGAAAAACACTGCAACCAGCTTCTTGCTCAGAAAAACACTGTAACCAGCTTCTTTCTCAGAAATGCAATGTAAACAGCGTCTTTCTCAGAAGAAAATGTAATTAGCTTCTTTCTCAGAAGAACACTGTAACCAGCTTCTTGCTCAGAATTACACTGTAAGCAGCTTCTTGCTCAGAAAGACACTGTAACCATCATCATTCTCAGAAAAACACTGTAACCAGCTTCTCTCTCAGAAAAGCACTGTAACCAGCTTCTTTCTCAAAAAAACATTGCAACAAGCTTCTTTCTCAGAAATACACTGTAACCAGCTTCTTTCTCAGAAATACACTGTAACCAGCTTTTTTCGGAAAACCACTGTAATCAACTTCTTTCTCAGATAAACACTGTAAGCACTTTCTTCCTCAGAAATACACTGTAACCAGTTTCTTTCTCAGAAAAACACTGTAACCAGCTTCCATCTCAGAAAAAAAAACTGTAACAAGCTTCTTCCTCAGAAAGACACAGTAAACAGCTTCTTTCTCAGAAAAAACACTGTAGCAGCTTATTTCTCAGAAATACTTTGTAATCAACTTTTTCTCAGAAAAACATTGTAACCAGCTTCTTTCTTAGAAAAACACTGCAACCAGCTTCTCTCTCAGAAAAACACAGTGTATAGCTTCTTCCTCAGAAATTTACTGTAACCAGCTTCTTTCTCATAAAAACATTGCAACGAGCTTCGTTCTCAGAAATACACTGTAACCAGCTTCTTTCTCAGAAATACACTGTAAACAGCTTTTTTCGGAAAACCACTGTAATCAACTTCTTTCTCAGAAAAACACTGTAGGCACTTTCTTCCTCAGGAATACACTGTAACCAGTTTCTTTCTCAGAAAAACACTGTAATCAGCTTCTTTCTCAGAAAAACACTGTAAACAGCTTCTTTCTCAAAAAAACACTGTAAACAGCTTCTTTCTCAAAAAAACACCGTAACCAGCTTCTTTCTCAAAAAAACACTGTAACCAGCTTCTTGCTCAGAAAAACACTGTAACCAGCTTCTTTCTCAGAAATGCACTGTAAACAGCGTCTTTCTCAGAAGAAAATGTAATTAGCTTCTTTCTCAGAAGAACATTGTAACCAGCTTCTTGCTCAGAATTACACTGTAAGCAGCTTCTTGCTCAGAAAAACACTGTAACCATCATCATTCTCAGAAAAACACTGTAACCAGCTTCTCTCTCAGAAAAGCACTGTAACCAGCTTCTTTCTCAAAAAAACATTGCAACAAGCTTCTTTCTCAGAAATACACTGTAACCAGCTTCTTTCTCAGAAATACACTGTAACCAGCTTTTTTCGGAAAACCACTGTAATCAGCTTCCTTCTCAGAAAAACACTGTAAGCACTTTCTTCCTCAGAAATACACTGTAACCAGTTTCTTTCTCAGAAAAACACTGTAACCAGCTTCTATCTCAGAAAAAAAACTGTAACAAGCTTCTTCCTCAGAAAGACACAGTAAACAGCTTCTTTCTCAGAAAAAGCACTGTAGCAGCTTATTTCTCAGAAATACATTGTAATCAACTTTTTCTCAGAAAAACATTGTAACCAGCTTCTTTCTGAGAAATACACTGTAATCAGCTTCTTGCTCAGAAAAACACTGTAACCAGCATCTTTCTCAGAAAAAAAAACTGTAACCAGCTTCTTCCTCAGAAAGACACAGTAAACAGCTTCTTTCTCAGAAAAAACACTGTAGCAGCTTATTTCTCATAAATACACTGTAATCAACTTTTTCTCAGAAAAACATTGTTACCAGCTTCTTTCTGAGAAAAACACTGCAACCAGCTTCTTGCTCAGAAAAACACTGTAACCAGCTTCTTTCTCAGAAATGCAATGTAAACAGCGTCTTTCTCAGAAGAAAATGTAATTAGCTTCTTTCTCAGAAGAACACTGTAACCAGCTTCTTGCTCAGAATTACACTGTAAGCAGCTTCTTGCTCAGAAAGACACTGTAACCATCATCATTCTCAGAAAAACACTGTAACCAGCTTCACTCTCAGAAAAGCACTGTAACCAGCTTCTTTCTCAAAAAAACATTGCAAAAAGCTTCTTTCTCAGAAAAACACTGTTACCAGCTTCATATCAGAAATACACAATGATAAGCTTCTTTCTCAGAAAAGCACTGTAAAGAGCATCTTTCTCAGAAATACACTGTAACCAGATTCTTTCTTGGAAATACACTGTAACCAGCTTCTTTCTCATAAATACACGGTAACCAGCATTTTTCAGAAAACCACTGTAATCAGCTTCTTTCTCAGAAAAACACTGTAAGCACTTTCTTCCTCAGAAAGACACGAAGCAGTTTCTATCTCAGAAATATACTGTAATCTGCTTATTTCTCAGAAAAGCACTGTAACCAACTTCCTTCTCAGAAATGTGATGTAAGCAGCTTTTTACTCAGAAAAACACATTATATAGCTTCTTCCTCAGAAATTTACTGTAACCAGCTTCTTTCTCAGAAATGCACTGTAACCAGCTTCTTTCTCAGAAATACACTGTAACCAGTTTCTTTTCAGAAATACACTGTAACCAGCTTTTTTCAGAAAATGACTGTAATCAGCTTCTTTCTCAGAAAAAGACTGTAAGCACTTTCTTCCTCAGAAATACACTGCAACCAGTTTCTTTCTCAGAAAAAAAACTGTAACCAGCTTCTTCCTCAGAAAGACACAGTAAACAGCTTCTTTCTCAGAAAACACACTGTAGCAGCTTATTTCTCAGAAATACACTGTAATCAACTTTTTTCTCAGAAAAACATTGTAACCAGCTTCTTTCTCAGAAAAACACTGCTACCAGCTTCTTGCTCAGAAAAACACTGTAACCAGCTTCTTTCTCAGAAATGCACTGTAAACAGCGTCTTTCTCAGAAGAAAATGTAATTAGCTTTTTTCTCAGAAGAACACTGTAACCAGCTTCTTGCTCAGAATTACACTGTAAGCAGCTTCTTTCTCAGAAAAACACTGTAACCATCATCATTCTCAGAAAAACACTGTAACCAGCTTCTCTCTCAGAAAAGCACTGTAACCAGCTTCTTTCTCAAAAAAACATTGCAACAAGCTTCTTTCTCAGAAATACACTGTAACCAGCTTCATTCTCAGCAATACACTGTAACCAGCTTTTTTCGGAAAACCACTGTAATCAGCTTTTTTCTCAGATAAACACTAAGCACTTTCTTCCTCAGAAATACACTGTAACCAGCTTCTTTCTCAGGAATACACTGTAACCAATTTCTTTTCAGAAATACACTGTAACCAGCTTTTTTCAGAAAATGACTGTAATCAGCTTCTTTCTCAGAAAAAGACTGTGAGCACTTTCTTCCTCAGAAATACACTGCAACCAGTTTCTTTCTCAGAAAAAAAACTGTAACCAGTTTCTTCCTCAGAAAGTCACAGTAAACAGCTTCTTTCTCAGAAAAAACACTGTAGCAGCTTATTTCTCAGAAATACACTGTAATCAACTTTTTTCTCAGAAAAACATTGTAACCAGCTTCTTTCTCAGAAAAACACTGCTACCAGCTTCTTGCTCAGAAAAACACTGTAACCAGCTTCTTTCTCAGAAATGCACTGTAAACAGCTTCTTTCTCAGAAGAAAATGTAATTAGCTTCTTTCTCAGAAGAACACTGTAACCAGCTTCTTGCTCAGAGTTACACTGTAAGCAGCTTCTTTCTCAGAAAAACACTGTAACCATCATCATTCTCAGAAAAACACTGTAACCAGCTTCTCTCTCAGAAAAGCACTGTAACCAGCTTCTTTCTCAAAAAAACATTGCAACAAGCTTCTTTCTCAGAAATACACTGTAACCAGCTTCTTTCTCAGAAATACACTGTAACCAGCTTTTTTCGGAAAACCACTGTAATCAACTTCTTTCTCAGATAAACACTGTAAGCACTTTCTTCCTCAGAAATACACTGTAACCAGTTTCTTTCTCAGAAAAACACTGTAACCAGCTTCCATCTCAGAAAAAAAAACTGTAACAAGCTTCTTCCTCAGAAAGACACAGTAAACAGCTTCTTTCTCAGAAAAAACACTGTAGCAGCTTATTTCTCAGAAATACATTGTAATCTACTTTTTCTCAGAAAAACATTGTAACCAGCTTCTTTCTCAGAAAAACACTGCAACCAGCTTCTGGCTCAGAAAAACACTGTAAACAGCTTCGTTCTCAGAAATGCACTGTAAACAGCGTCTTTCTCAGAAGAAAATGTAATTAGCTTCTTTCTCAGAAGAACACTGTAACCAGCTTCTTGCTCAGAATTACACTGTAAGCAGCGTCTTTCTCAGAAAAACACTGTAACCATCATCATTCTCAGAAAAACACTGCAACCAGCTTCTCTCTCAGAAAAACACAGTGTATAGCTTCTTCCTCAGAAATTTACTGTAACCTGCTTCTTTCTCATAAAAACATTGCAACGAGCTTCGTTCTCAGAAATACACTGTAACCAGCTTCTTTCTCAGAAATACACTGTAAACAGCTTTTTTCGGAAGACCACTGTAATCAACTTCTTTCTCAGAAAAACACTGTAGGCACTTTCTTCCTCAGGAATACACTGTAACCAGTTTCTTACTCAGAAAAACACTGTAATCAGCTTCTTTCTCAGAAAAACACTGTAAACAGCTTCTTTCTCAAAAAAACACTGTAACCAGCTTCTTGCTCAAAAAAACACTGTAACCAGCTTCTTTCTCAGAAATGCACTGTAAACAGCGTCTTTCTCAGAAGAAAATGTAATTAGCTTCTTTCTCAGAAGAACATTGTAACCAGCTTCTTGCTCAGAATTACACTGTAAGCAGCTTCTTGCTCAGAAAAACACTGTAACCATCATTATTCTCAGAAAAACACTGTAACCAGCTTCTCTCTCAGAAAAGCACTGTAACCAGCTTCTTTCTCAAAAAAACATTGCAACAAGCTTCTTTCTCAGAAATACACTGTAACCAGCTTCTTTCTCAGAAATACACTGTAACCAGCTTTTTTCGGAAAACCACTGCAATCAGCTTCTTTCTCAGAAAAACACTGTAAGCACTTTCTTCCTCAGAAATACACTGTAACCAGTTTCTTTCTCAGAAAAACACTGTAACCAGCTTCTATCTCAGAAAAAAAAACTGTAACAAGCTTCTTCCTCAGAAAGACACAGTAAACAGCTTCTTTCTCAGAAAAAACACTGTAGCAGCTTATTTCTCATAAATACACTGTAATCAACTTTTTCTCAGAAAAACATTGTTACCAGCTTCTTTCTGAGAAAAACACTGCAACCAGCTTCTTGCTCAGAAAAACACTGTAACCAGCTTCTTTCTCAGAAATGCACTGTAAACAGCGTCTTTCTCAGAAGAAAATGTAATTAGCTTCTTTCTCAGAAGAACACTGTAACCAGCTTCTTGCTCAGAATTACACTGTAAGCAGCTTCTTGCTCAGAAAAACACTGTAACCATCATCATTCTCAGAAAAACACTGTAACCAGCTTCACTCTCAGAAAAGCACTGTAACCAGCTTCTTTCTCAAAAAAACATTGCAAAAAGCTTCTTTCTCAGAAAAACACTGTTACCAGCTTCATATCAGAAATAGACAATGATAAGCTTCTTTCTCAGAAAAGCACTGTAAACAGCATCTTTCTCAGAAATACACTGTAACCAGATTCTTTCTCGGAAATACACTGTAACCAGCTTTTCTCATAAATACACGGTAACCAGCATTTTTCAGAAAACCACTGTAATCAGCTTCTTTCTCAGAAAAACACTGTAAGCACTTTCTTCCTCAGAAAGACACGAAGCAGTTTCTATCTCAGAAATATACTGTAATCTGCTTATTTCTCAGAAAAGCACTGTAACCAACTTCCTTCTCAGAAATGTGATGTAAGCAACTTTTTACACAGAAAAACACATTATATAGCTTCTTCCTCAGAAATTTACTGTAACCAGCTTCTTTCTCAGAAATGCACTGTAACCAGCTTCTTTCTCAGAAATACACTGTAACCAGTTTCTTTTCAGAAATACACTGTAACCAGCTTTTTTCAGAAAATGACTGTAATCAGCTTCTTTCTCAGAAAAAGACTGTAAGCACTTTCTTCCTCAGAAATACACTGCAACCAGTTTCTTTCTCAGAAAAAAAACTGTAGCAGCTTATTTCTCAGAAATACACTGTAATCAACTTTTTCTCAGAAAAACATTGTAACCAGCTTCTTACTCAGAAAAACACTGTTAGCACTTTCTCCTCAGAAAGACACAAAGCAGTTTCTATCTCAGAAATATACTGTAATCTGCTTATTTCTCAGAAAAGCACTGTAACCAGCTGCCTTCTCAGAAATACGATGTAACCAGCTTTTTACTCAGTAAAACACAGTATATAGCTTCTTCCTCAGAAATTTACTGTAACCAGCTTCTTTCTCAGAAATACACTGTAACCAGCTTCTTTCTCAGAAATACACTGTAACCAGCTTCTTTCTCAGAAATACACTGTAACCAGTTTCTTGTCAGAAATACACTGTAACCAGTTTCTTGTCAGAAATACACTGTAACCAGCTTTTTACAGAAAATGACTGTAATCAGCTTCTTTCTCAGAAAAAGACTGTAAGCACTTTCTTCCTCAGAAATACACTGCAACCAGTTTCTTTCTCAGAAAAAAAACTGTAACCAGCTTCTTCCTCAGAAAGACACTGTAAACAGCTTCTTTCTCAGAAAAAACACTGTAGCAGGTTATTTCTCAGAAATACACTGTAATCAACTTTTTCTCAGAAAAACATTGTAACCAGCTTCTTTCTCAGAAAAACACTGCAACCAGCTTCTTGCTCAGAAAAACACTGTAACCAGCTTCTTTCTCAGAAATGCACTGTAAACAGCGTCTTTCTCAGAAGAAAATGTAATTAGCTTCTTTCTCAGAAGAACACTGTAACCAGCTTCTTTCTCAAAATTACACTGTAAGCAGCTTCTTTCTCAGAAAAACACTGTAACCATCATCATTCTCAGAAAACACTGTAACCAGCTTCTCTCTCAGAAAAACACTGTAACCAGCTTCTTTCACAGAAAAACATTGCAACGAGCTTCTTTCTCAGAAATTTACTGTAACCAGCTTCTTTCTCAGAAATACACTGTAACCAGCTTTTTTTTGAAAACCACTGTAATCAGCTTCTTTCTCAGAAAAACACTGTAAGCACTTTCCTCCTCAGAAATACGCTGTAACCAGTTTCTTTCTCAGAAAAACACTGTAACCAGCTTCTTTCTCAGAAAAACACTGTAAACAGCTTCTTTCTCAAAAAAACACTGTAACCAGCTTCTTTCTCAGAAAAACACTGTAATCAGCTTCTTTCTCAGAAAAACATTGCAACGAGCTTCTTTCTCAGAAATTTACTGTAACCAGCTTCTTTCTCAGAAATACACTGTAAACAGCTTTTTTTGGAAAACCAATGTAATCAGCTTCTTTCTCAGAAAAACACTGTAAGCACTTTCTTCCTCAGAAATACACTGTAACCAGTTTCTTTCTCAGAAAAACACTGTAACCAGCTTCTTTCTCAGAAAAACACTGTAAACAGCTTCTTTATCAAAAAAACACTGTAAACAGCTTCTTTCTCAAAAAAACACTGTAACCAGCTTCTTTCTCAGAAAAACACTGTAACCAGCTTCTTTCTCAAAAAAACACTGTTACCAGCGTCTTTCTCAGAAAAACATTGTAACCAGTTTCTTCCTCAGAAAACCACTATAACCAGCTTCTCTCTCACTCATGCACTGTAATCAGCTTCTCTCTCACACACACTCTTTAATCAGCTTCTCTCTCAGGAAAACAATGTAAACAGTTTGTCTCGTGCACACACTCTATAATCAGCTTCTATCTCACACATACATTGTTACCAGCTTCTCTATCACTCATACACATATTAATCAGCTTCTCTCTCATATGCACACTGTCATCAGCTTCTATGTCAGAAAAACACTAATCAGCTTTTCTCTCACTCACACACTGTATTCAGCTTCTTTCTCAGAAAAACATTGTAACCAGATTCTTTCTCAGAAATACACTCTACCAGCTTCATATCAGAAATATACAATGATAAGCTTCTTTCTCAGAAAAGCACTGTAAACAGCATCTTTCTCAGAAATACACTGTAACCAGTTTCTTTCTCGGAAATACACTGTAACCAGATTCTTTCTCATAAATACACGGTAACCAGCATTTTTCAGAAAACCACTGTAATCAGCTTCTTTCTCAGAAAAACACTGTAAGCACTTTCTTCCTCAGAAAGACACAAAGCAGTTTCTATCTCAGAACTATACTGTAATCGGCTTATTTCTCAGAAAAGCACTGTAACCAACTTCCTTCTCAGAAATACGATGTAACCAGCTTTTTACTCAGAAAAACACAGTATATAGCTTCTTCCTCAGAAATTTACTGTAACCAGCTTCTTTCTCAGAAATACACTGTAACCAGCTTTCTCAGAAATACACTGTAACCAGTTTCTTTTCAGAAATACACTTTAACCAGCTTTTTTCAGAAAATGACTGTAATCAGCTTCTTTCTCAGAAAAAGACTGTAAGCACATTCTTCCTCAGAAATACACTGCAACCAGTTTCTTTCTCAGAAAAAAAACTGTAACCAGCTTCTTCCTCAGAAAGACACAGTAAACAGCTTCTTTCTCAGGAAAAACACTGTAGCAGCTTATTTCTCAGAAATACACTGTAATCAACTTTTTTCTCAGAAAAACATTGAAACCAGCTTCTTTCTGAGAAAAACACTGCAACCAGCTTCTTGTTCAGAAAAACACTGTAACCAGCTTCTTTCTCAGAAATGCACTGTAAACAGCGTCTTTCTCAGAAGAAAATGTAATTAGCTTCTTTCTCAGAAGAACACTGTAACCAGCTTCTTGCTCAGAATTACACTGTAAGCAGCTTCTTTCTCAGAAAAACACTGTAACCATCATCATTCTCAGAAAAACACTGTAACCAGCTTCTCTCTCAGAAAAGCACTGTAACCAGCTTATTTCTCAGAAAAACATTGCAACAAGCTTCTTTCTCAGAAATACACTGTAACCAGCTTCTTTCTCAGAAATACACTGTAACCAGCTTTTTTCGGAAAACCACTGTAATCAGCTTCTTTCTCAGAAAAACACTGTAAGCACTTTCTTCCTCAGAAATACACTGTAACCATTTTCTTTCTCAGAAAAACAATGTAACCAGCTTCTAACTCAGAAAAAAAACTGTAACAAGCTTCTTCCTCAGAAAGACACAGTAAACAGCTTCTTTCTCAGAAAAAACACTGTAGCAGCCTATTTCTCAGAAATACATTGTAATCTTTTTTTCTCAGAAAAACATTGTAACCAGCTTCTTTCCCAGAAATGCACTGTAACCAGCTTCTTTCTCAGAAATACACTGTAACCAGTTTCTTTTCAGAAATACACTGTAACCAGCTTTTTTCAGAAAATGACTGTAATCAGCTTCTTTCTCAGAAAAAGACTGTAAGCACTTTCTTCCTCAGAAATACACTGCAACCAGTTTCTTTCTCAGAAAAAAAACTGTAACCAGCTTCTTCCTCAGAAAGACACAGTAAACAGCTTCCTCCTCAGAAAAAACACTGTAGCAGCTTATTTCTCAGAAATACACTGTAATCAACTTTTTTCTCAGAGAAACATCGTAACAGGCTTCTTTCTCAGAAAAACACTGCAACCAGCTTCTTGCTCAGAAAAACACTGTAACCAGCTTCTTTCTCAGAAATGCAATGTAAACAGAGTCTTTCTCAGAAGAAAATATAATTAGCTTCTTTCTCAGAAGAACACTGTAACCAGCTTCTTGCTCAGAATTACAGTGTAAGCAGCTTCTTTCTCAGAAAAACACTGTAACCATCATCATTCTCAGAAAAACACTGTAACCAGCTTCTCTCACAGAAAAGCACTGTAACCAGCTTCTTTCTCTGAAAAACATTGCAACAAGCTTCTTTCTCAGAAATACACTGTAACCAGCTTCTTTCTCAGAAATACACTGTAACCAGGTTTTTTCAGAAAACCACTGTAATCATCTTCTTTATCAGAAAAACACTGTAAGCACTTTCTTCCTCAGAAATACACTGTAACCAGTTTCTTTCTCAGAAAAACACTGTAAACAGCTTCTTTCTCAGAAAAAAAAACTGTAACAAGCTTCTTCCTCAGAAAGACACAGTAAACAGCTTCTTTCTCAGAAAAAACACTGCAGCAGCTTATTTCTCAGAAAAACACTGTAACCATCATCATTCTCAGAAAAACACTGTAACCAGCTTCTCTCTCAGAAAAACACTGTAACCAGCTACTCTCTCAGAAAAGCACTGTAACCAGCTTCTTTTTCAGAAAAACATTGCAACGAACTTCTTTCTCAGAAATACACTGTAACCAGCTTCTTTCTCAGATATACACTGTAACCAGCTTTTTTCAGAAAACCACTGTAATCAGCTTCTTTCTCAGAAAAACACTGTAAGCACTTTCTTCCTCAGAAATACACAAAGCAATTTCTATCTCAGAAATATACTGTAATCGGCTTATTTCTCAGAAAAGCACTGTAACCAACTTCCTTCTCAGAAATGCGATGTAACCAGCTTTTTACTCAGAAAAAGACAGTATATAGCTTCTTCCTCAGAAATTTACTGTAACCAGCATCTTTCTCAGAAATACACTGTAACCAGCTTCTTTCTCAGAAATACACTGTAACCAGTTTCTTTTCAGAAATACACTGTAACCAGCTTTTTTCAGAAAATGACTGTAATCAGCTTCTTTCTCAGAAAGACTGTAAGCACTTTCTTCCTCAGAAATACACTGCAACCAGTTTCTTTCTCAGAAAAAAAACTGTAACCAGCTTCTTCCTCAGAAAGACACAGTAAACAGCTTCCTCCTCAGAAAAAACACTGTAGCAGCTTATTTCTCAGAAATACACTGTAATCAACTTTTTTCTCAGAAAAACATCGTAACAGGCTTCTTTCTCAGAAAAACACTGCAACCAGCTTCTTGCTCAGAAAAACACTGTAACCAGCTTCTTTCTCAGAAATGCACTGTAAACAGAGTCTTTCTCAGAAGATAATGTAATTAGCTTCTTTCTCAGAAGAACACTGTAACCAGCTTCTTGCTCAGAATTACATTGTAAGCAGCTTCTTTCTCAGAAAAACACTGTAACCATCATCATTCTCAGAAAAACACTGTAACCAGCTTCTCTCTCAGAAAAACACTGTAACCAGCTACTCTCTCAGAAAAGCACTGTAACCAGCTTCTTTTTCAGAAAAACATTGCAACGAGCTTCTTTCTCAGAAATACACTGTAACCAGCTTCTTTCTCAGAAATACACTGTAAACAGCTTTTTCAGAAAACCACTGTAATCAGCTTCTTTCTCAGAAAAACACTGTAAGCACTTTCTTCCTCAGAAATACACTGTAACCAGTTTCTTTCTCAGAAAAACACTGTATCCAGCTTCTTTCTCAGTAAAACACTGTAAACAGCTTCTTTCTCAAAAAAAACACTGTAACCAGCTTCTTTCTCAGAAAAACACTGTAACCAGCTTCTTTCTCAGAAAAACACTGTAACCAGCTTCTTTCTCAAAAAAACACTGTTACCAGCGTTCTTTCTCAGAAAAACATTGTAACCAGTTTCTTCCTCAGAAAACCACTATAACCAGCTTCTCTCTCACTCATGCACTGTAATCAGCTTCTCTCTCACACACACTCTTTAATCAGCTTCTCTCTCAAGAAAACAATGTAAACAGCTTGTCTCGTGCACACACTCTATAATCAGCTTCTATCTCACAAATACATTGTTACCAGCTTCTCTATCACTCATACACATATTAATCAGCTTCTCTCTCACACGCACACTGTCATCAGCTTCTATGTCAGAAAAACACTAATCAGCTTTTCTCTCACTCACACACTGTAGTCAGCTTCTTTCTCAGAAAAACATTGTAACCAGCTTCTTTCGCAGAAAAACACTGTTACCAGCTTCATATCAGAAATACACAATGATAAGCTTCTTTCTCAGAAAAGCACTGTAAACAGCATCTTTCTCAGAAATACACTGTAACCAGCTTCTTTCTGATAAATACACGGTAACCAGCATTTTTCAGAAAACCACTGTAATCAGCTTCTTTCTCAGAAAAACACTGTAAGCACTTTCTTCTTCAGAAAGACACGAAGCAGTTTCTATCTCAGAAATATACTGTAATCTGCTTATTTCTCAGAAAAACACTGTAACCAACTTCCTTCTCAGAAATACGATGTAACCAGCTTTTTACTCAGAAAAACACAGTATATAGCTTCTTCCTCAGAAATTTACTGTAACCAGCTTCTTTCTCAGAAATACACTGTAACCAGCTTCTTTCTCAGAAAAACACTGCAACCAGCTTCTTGCTCAGAAAATCACTGTAACCAGCTTCTTTCTCAGAAATGCACTGTAAACAGCGTCTTTCTCAGAGGAAAATGTAATTAGCTTCTTTCTCAGAAGAACACTTTAACCAGCTTCTTGCTCAGAATTACACTGTAAGCAGCTTCGTTCTCAGAAAAACACTGTAACCATCATCATTCTCAGAAAAACACTGTAACCAGCTTCTCTCTCAGAAAAGCACTGTAACCAGCTTCTTTCTCAGAAAAACATTGCAACGAGCTTCTTTCTCAGAAATACACTGTAACCAGCTTCTTTCTCCGAAATACACTGTAACCAGCTTTTTTCGGAAAACCACTGTAATCAGCTTCTTTCTCAGAAAAACACTGTAAGCACTTTCTTCCTCAGAAATACACTGTAACCAGTTTCTTTCTCAGAAAAACACTGTAACCAGCTTCTTTCTCAGAAAAGCACTGTAAGCACTTTCTTCCTCAGAAAGACACGAAGCAGTTTCTATCTCAGAAATATACTGTAATCTGCTTATTTCTCAGAAAAGCACTGTAAGCAACTTCCTTCTCAGAAATACAATGTAACCAGCTTTTTACTCAGAAAAACACAGTATATAGCTTCTTCCTCAGAGATTTACTGTAACCAGCTTCTTTCTCAGAAATACACTGTAACCAGTTTCTTTTCAGAAATACACTGTAACCAGCATTTTTCAGAAAATGACTGTAATCAGCTTCTTCCTCAGAAAAAGACTGCAAGCACTTTCTTCCTCAGAAATACACTGCAACCAGTTTCTTTCTCAGAAAAAAAACTGTAACCAGCTTCTTCCTCAGAAAGACACTGTAAACAGCTTCTTTCTCAGAAAAAACACTGTAGCAGCTTATTTCTCAGAAATACACTGTAATCAACTTCTTCTCAGAAAAACATTGTAACCAGCTTCTTTCTCAGAAAAACACTGTAAGCACTTTCTTCCTCAGAAAGACACAAAGCAGTTTCTATCTCAGAAATATACTGTAATCTGCTTATTTCTCAGAAAAGCACTGTAACCAGCTTCCTTCTCAGAAATACGATGTAACCAGCTTTTTACTCAGAAAAACACAGTATATAGCTTCTTCCTCAGACATTTACTGTAACCAGCTTCTTTCTCAGAAATACACTGTAACCAGTTTCTTTTCAGAAATACACTGTAACCAGCTTTTTTCAGAAAATGACTGTAATCAGCTTCTTTCTCAGAAAAAGACTGTAAGCACTTTCTTCCTCAGAAATACACTGTAACCAGTTTCTTTCTCAGAAAAACACTGTAACCAGCTTCTTTCTCAGAAAAACACTGTAAGCACTTTCTTCCTCAGAAAGACACGAAGCACTTTCTATCTCAGAAATATACTGTAATCTGCTTATTTCTCAGAAAAGCACTGTAAGCAACTTCCTTCTCAGAAATACGATGTAACCAGCTTTTTACTCAGAAAAACACAGTATATAGCTTCTTCCTCAGAAATTTACTGTAAAGAGTTCCTTTCTCAGAAAAACACTGCAACCAGCTTCTTGCTCAGAAAAACACTGTAACCAGCTTCTTTCTCAGAAATGCACTGTAAACAGCGTCTTTCTCAGAAGAAAATGTAATTAGCTTCTTTCTCAGAAGAACACTGTAACCAGCTTCTTGCTCAGAATTACACTGTAAGCAGCTTTCTTTCTCAGAAAAACACTGTAACCATCATCATTCTCAGAAAAACACTGTAACCAGCTTCTCTCTCAGAAAAACACTGTAACCAGCTACTCTCTCAGAAAAGCACTGTAACCAGCTTCTTTTTCAGAAAAACATTGCAACGAGCTTCTTTCTCAGAAATACACTGTAACCAGCTTCTTTCTCAGAAATACACTGTAACCAGCTTTTTTTAGAAAACCACTGTAATCAGCTTCTTTCTCAGAAAAACACTGTAAGCACTTTCTTCCTCAGAAATACACTGTAACCAGTTTCTTTCTCAGAAAAACACTGTAACCAGCTTCTTTCTCAGAAAAACACTGTAAACAGCTTCTTTCTCAAAAAAAACACTGTAACCAGCTTCTTTCTCAGAAAAACACTGTAACCAGCTTCTTTCTCAGAAAAACACTGTAACCAGCTTCTTTCTCAAAAAAACACTGTTACCAGCGTCTTTCTCAGAAAAACATTGTAACCAGTTTCTTCCTCAGAAAACCACTATAACCAGCTTCTCTCTCACTCATGCACTGTAATCAGCTTCTCTCTCTCACACACTCTTTAATCAGCTTCTCTCTCAAGAAAACAATGTAAACAGCTTGTCTCGTGCACACACTCTATAATCAGCTTCTATCTCACAAATACATTGTTACCAGCTTCTCTATCACTCATACACATATTAATCAGCTTCTCTCTCACACGCACACTGTCATCAGCTTCTATGTCAGAAAAACACTAATCAGCTTTTCTCTCACTCACACACTGTAGTCAGCTTCTTCTCAGAAAAACATTGTAACCAGCTTCTTTCGCAGAAAAACACTGTTACCAGCTTCATATCAGAAATACACAATGATAAGCTTCTTTCTCAGAAAAGCACTGTAAACAGCATCTTTCTCAGAAATACACTGTAACCAGCTTCTTTCTGATAAATACACGGTAACCAGCATTTTTCAGAAAACCACTGTAATCAGCTTCTTTCTCAGAAAAACACTGTAAGCACTTTCTTCTTCAGAAAGACACGAAGCAGTTTCTATCTCAGAAATATACTGTAATCTGCTTATTTCTCAGAAAAACACTGTAACCAACTTCCTTCTCAGAAATACGATGTAACCAGCTTTTTACTCAGAAAAAACACAGTATATAGCTTCTTCCTCAGAAATTTACTGTAACCAGCTTCTTTCTCAGAAATACACTGTAACCAGCTTCTTTCTCAGAAAAACACTGCAACCAGCTTCTTGCTCAGAAAATCACTGTAACCAGCTTCTTTCTCAGAAATGCACTGTAAACAGCGTCTTTCTCAGAGGAAAATGTAATTAGCTTCTTTCTCAGAAGAACACTGTAACCAGCTTCTTGCTCAGAATTACACTGTAAGCAGCTTCGTTCTCAGAAAAACACTGTAACCATCATCATTCTCAGAAAAACACTGTAACCAGCTTCTCTCTCAGAAAAGCACTGTAACCAGCTTCTTTCTCAGAAAAACATTGCAACGAGCTTCTTTCTCAGAAATACACTGTAACCAGCTTCTTTCTCCGAAATACACTGTAACCAGCTTTTTTCGGAAAACCACTGTAATCAGCTTCTTTCTCAGAAAAACACTGTAAGCACTTTCTTCCTCAGAAATACACTGTAACCAGTTTCTTTCTCAGAAAAACACTGTAACCAGCTTCTTTCTCAGAAAACACTGTAAGCACTTTCTTTCTCAGAAAGACACGAAGCAGTTTCTATCTCAGAAATATACTGTCATCTGCTTATTTCTCAGAAAAGCACTGTAAGCAACTTCCTTCTCAGAAATACAATGTAACCAGCTTTTTACTCAGAAAAACACAGTATATAGCTTCTTCCTCAGAAATTTACTGTAACCAGCTTCTTTCTCAGAAATACACTGTAACCAGTTTCTTTTCAGAAATACACTGTAACCAGCATTTTTCAGAAAATGACTGTAATCAGCTTCTTTCTCAGAAAAAGACTGTAAGCACTTTCTTCCTCAGAAATACACTGCAACCAGTTTCTTTCTCAGAAAAAAAACTGTAACCAGCTTCTTCCTCAGAAAGACACTGTAAACAGCTTCTTTCTCAGAAAAAACACTGTAGCAGCTTATTTCTCAGAAATACACTGTAATCAACTTTTTCTCAGAAAAACATTGTAACCAGCTTCTTTCTCAGAAAAACACTGTAAGCACTTTCTTCCTCAGAAAGACACAAAGCAGTTTCTATCTCAGAAATATACTGTAATCTGCTTATTTCTCAGAAAAGCACTGTAACCAGCTTCCTTCTCAGAAATACGATGTAACCTTCTTTTTACTCAGAAAAACACAGTATATAGCTTCTTCCTCAGAAATTTACTGTAACCAGCTTCTTTCTCAGAAATACACTGTAACCAGTTTCTTTTCAGAAATACACTGTAACCAGCTTTTTTCAGAACATGACTGTAATCAGCTTCTTTCTCAGAAAAAGACTGTAAGCACTTTCTTCCTCAGAAATACACTGCAACCAGTTTCTTTCTCAGAAAAAAAAAACTGTAACCAGCTTCTTCCTCAGAAAGACACAGTAAACAGCTTTTTTCTCAGAAAAAACACTGTAGCAGCTTATTTCTCAGAAATACACTGTAGTCAACTTTTTCTCAGAAAAACATTGTAACCAGCTTCTTTCTCAGAAAACACTGCAACCAGCTTCTTGCTCAGAAAAACACTGTAACCAGCTTCTTGCTCAGAAATGCACTGTAACAGCGTCTTTCTCAGAAGAAAATGTAATTAGCTTCTTTCTCAGAAGAACACTGTAACCAGCTTCTTGCTAATAATTACACTGTAAGCAGCTTCTTTCTCAGAAAAACACTGTAACCATCATCATTCTTAGAAAAACACTGTAACCAGTTTCTCTCTCAGAAAACACTGTAACCAGCTTCTTTCTCAGAAAAACATTGCAATGAGCTTCTTTCTCAGAAATACACTGTAACCAGCTTCTTTCTCAGAAATACACTGTAACCAGCTTTTTTTCGGAAAACCACTGTAATCAGCTTCTTTCTCAGAAAAACACTGTAAGCACTTTCTTCCTCAGAAATACACTGTAACCAGTTTCTTTCTCAGAAAAACACTGTAACCAGCTTCTTTCTCAGAAAAACACTGTAAACAGCTTCTTTCTCAAAAAAACACTGTAACCAGCTTCTTTCTCAGAAAAACACTGTAACCAGCTTCTTTCTCAGAAAAACACTGTAACCAGCTTCTTTCTCAAAAAAAACACTGTTACCAGCGTCTTTCTCAGAAAAACATTGTAACCTGTTTCTTCCTCAGAAAACCACTATAACCAGCTTCTCTCTCACTCATGCACTGTAATCAGCTTCTCTCTCACACACGCTCTTTAATCAGCTTCTCTCTCAGGAAAACAATGTAAACAGCTTGTCTCATGCACACACTCTATAATCAGCTTCTATCTCACACATACATTGTTACCAGCTTCTCTATCACTCATACACATATTAATCAGCTTCTCTCTCACACGCACACTGTCATCAGCTTCTATGTCAGAGAAACACTAATCAGCTTTTCTCTCACTCACGCACTGTAGTCAGCTTCTTTCTCAGAAAAACATTGTAACCAGCTTCTTTCTCAGAAAAACACTGTTACCAGCTTCATATCAGAAATACACAATGATAAGCTTCTTTCTCAGAAAAGCACTGTAAACAGCATCTTTCTCAGAAATACACTGCAACCAGTTTCTTTCTTAGAAAAAAAAACTGTAACCAGCTTCTTCCTCAGAAAGACACAGTAAACAGCTTTTTTCTCAGAAAAAAACACTGTAACCAGCTTCTTTCTCAGAAAAACACTGTAAACAGCTTCTTTCTCAAAAAAAGACTATAACCAGCTGCTTTCTCAGAAAAACACTGTAACCAGCTTCTCTCTCACTCAAGCACTGTAATCAGCTTCTCTCTCACACACACTCTTTAATCAGCTTCTCTCTCAGGAAAACAATGTAAACAGCTTGTCTCGTGCACACACTCTATAATCAGCTTCTATCTCACACATACATTGTTACCAGCTTCTCTCTCACTCATACACATATTAATCAGCTTCTCTCTCACATCTTCTTTGTCCGAAAAACACTAATCAGCTTTTCTCTAACTCACACACTGTAGTCAGCTTCTTTCTCAGAAAAAAAACTGTAACCATCTTCTTTCTTGGATAAACACTGTATTCAGCGTCTTTCTCAGAAAAACAAGGTAACCAGCTTCTTGCTCAGAAGAACACTGTAACCAGCTTCTTTCTCAGAAATACACTGTAATCAGCTTCTTGCTCAGAAAATCACTGTAACCAGCTTCTTGCTCAGAAAAACACTGTAACCTGCTTCTTTCTCAGAAATACACTGTAACCAACGTCTTTCTCAGAAAAACACTGTAACCAACGTCTTTCTCAGAAAAAAAATGTAATTATCTTCTTTCTCAGAAAAACACTGTAACCAGCTTCTTGCTCAGAATTACACTGTAACCAGCTTCTTTCTCAGAAAAACACTGTAACCAGCTTCTTTCTCAGAAATACACTGTAACCTGCTTCATTCTCAGCAAAACACTGTAACCAGCTTCTTTCAAAGAAAAACACTGTAACCAGCTTCTTTCTCAGAAATACACTGTAACCTGCTTCATTCTCAGCAAAACACTGTAACCAGCTTCTTTCAAAGAAAAACACTGTAACCAGCTTCTTTCTCAGAAAAACACTGTAACCAGCTTCTTTCTCAGAAAAAACACTGTAACCAGCTCCTTTCTCAGAAATACACTGTAATCAGTTTCTTTCTCAGAAAAACACTGTAACCAGCTTCTTTCTCAGAAAAACACTGTAAGCACTTTCTTCCTCAGAAAGACACGAAGACACTTTCTATCTCAGAAATATACTGTAATCTGCTTATTTCTCAGAAAAGCACTGTAAGCAACTTCCTTCTCAGAAATACGATGTAACCAGCTTTTTACTCAGAAAAACACAGTATATAGCTTCTTCCTCAGAAATTTACTGTAAAGAGTTCCTTTCTCAGAAAAACACTGCAACCAGCTTCTTGCTCAGAAAAACACTGTAACCAGCTTCTTTCTCAGAAATGCACTGTAAACAGCGTCTTTCTCAGAAGAAAATGTAATTAGCTTCTTTCTCAGAAGAACACTGTAACCAGCTTCTTGCTCAGAATTACACTGTAAGCAGCTTTCTTTCTCAGAAAAACACTGTAACCATCATCATTCTCAGAAAAACACTGTAACCAGCTACTCTCTCAGAAAAGCACTGTAACCAGCTTCTTTTCAGAAAAACATTGCAACGAGCTTCTTTCTCAGAAATACACTGTAACCAGCTTCTTTCTCAGAAATACACTGTAACCAGCTTTTTTTAGAAAACCACTGTAATCAGCTTCTTTCTCAGAAAAACACTGTAAGCACTTTCTTCCTCAGAAATACACTGTAACCAGTTTCTTTCTCAGAAAAACACTGTAACCAGCTTCTTTCTCAGAAAAACACTGTAAACAGCTTCTTTCTCAAAAAAAACACTGTAACCAGCTTCTTTCTCAGAAAAACACTGTAACCAGCTTCTTTCTCAGAAAAACACTGTAACCAGCTTCTTTCTCAAAAAAACACTGTTACCAGCGTCTTTCTCAGAAAAACATGTAACCAGTTTCTTCCTCAGAAAACCACTATAACCAGCTTCTCTCTCACTCATGCACTGTAATCAGCTTCTCTCTCTCACACACTCTTTAATCAGCTTCTCTCTCAAGAAAACAATGTAAACAGCTTGTCTCGTGCACACACTCTATAATCAGCTTCTATCTCACAAATACATTGTTACCAGCTTCTCTATCACTCATACACATATTAATCAGCTTCTCTCTCACACGCACACTGTCATCAGCTTCTATGTCAGAAAAACACTAATCAGCTTTTCTCTCACTCACACACTGTAGTCAGCTTCTTTCTCAGAAAAACATTGTAACCAGCTTCTTTCGCAGAAAAACACTGTTACCAGCTTCATATCAGAAATACACAATGATAAGCTTCTTTCTCAGAAAAGCACTGTAAACAGCATCTTTCTCAGAAATACACTGTAACCAGCTTCTTTCTGATAAATACACGGTAACCAGCATTTTTCAGAAAACCACTGTAATCAGCTTCTTTCTCAGAAAAACACTGTAAGCACTTTCTTCTTCAGAAAGACACGAAGCAGTTTCTATCTCAGAAATATACTGTAATCTGCTTATTTCTCAGAAAAAACACTGTAACCAACTTCCTTCTCAGAAATACGATGTAACCAGCTTTTTACTCAGAAAAACACAGTATATAGCTTCTTCCTCAGAAATTTACTGTAACCAGCTTCTTTCTCAGAAATACACTGTAACCAGCTTCTTTCTCAGAAAACACTGCAACCAGCTTCTTGCTCAGAAAATCACTGTAACCAGCTTCTTTCTCAGAATGCACTGTAAACAGCGTCTTTCTCAGAGGAAAATGTAATTAGCTTCTTTCTCAGAAGAACACTGTAACCAGCTTCTTGCTCAGAATTACACTGTAAGCAGCTTCGTTCTCAGAAAAACACTGTAACCATCATCATTCTCAGAAAAACACTGTAACCAGCTTCTCTCTCAGAAAAGCACTGTAACCAGCTTCTTTCTCAGAAAAACATTGCAACGAGCTTCTTTCTCAGAAATACACTGTAACCAGCTTCTTTCTCCGAAATACACTGTAACCAGCTTTTTTCGGAAAACCACTGTAATCAGCTTCTTTCTCAGAAAAACACTGTAAGCACTTTCTTCCTCAGAAATACACTGTAACCAGTTTCTTTCTCAGAAAAACACTGTAACCAGCTTCTTTCTCAGAAAAAACACTGTAAGCACTTTCTTTCTCAGAAAGACACGAAGCAGTTTCTATCTCAGAAATATACTGTCATCTGCTTATTTCTCAGAAAAGCACTGTAAGCAACTTCCTTCTCAGAAATACAATGTAACCAGCTTTTTACTCAGAAAAACACAGTATATAGCTTCTTCCTCAGAAATTTACTGTAACCAGCTTCTTTCTCAGAAATACACTGTAACCAGTTTCTTTTCAGAAATACACTGTAACCAGCATTTTTCAGAAAATGACTGTAATCAGCTTCTTTCTCAGAAAAAGACTGTAAGCACTTTCTTCCTCAGAAATACACTGCAACCAGTTTCTTTCTCAGAAAAAAAACTGTAACCAGCTTCTTCCTCAGAAAGACACTGTAAACAGCTTCTTTCTCAGAAAAAACACTGTAGCAGCTTATTTCTCAGAAATACACTGTAATCAACTTTTTCTCAGAAAAACATTGTAACCAGCTTCTTTCTCAGAAAAACACTGTAAGCACTTTCTTCCTCAGAAAGACACAAAGCAGTTTCTATCTCAGAAATATACTGTAATCTGCTTATTTCTCAGAAAAGCACTGTAACCAGCTTCCTTCTCAGAAATACGATGTAACCTTCTTTTTACTCAGAAAAACACAGTATATAGCTTCTTCCTCAGAAATTTACTGTAACCAGCTTCTTTCTCAGAAATACACTGTAACCAGTTTCTTTTCAGAAATACACTGTAACCAGCTTTTTTCAGAACATGACTGTAATCAGCTTCTTTCTCAGAAAAAGACTGTAAGCACTTTCTTCCTCAGAAATACACTGCAACCAGTTTCTTTCTCAGAAAAAAAAAACTGTAACCAGCTTCTTCCTCAGAAAGACACAGTAAACAGCTTTTTTCTCAGAAAAAACACTGTAGCAGCTTATTTCTCAGAAATACACTGTAGTCAACTTTTTCTCAGAAAAACATTGTAACCAGCTTCTTTCTCAGAAAAACACTGCAACCAGCTTCTTGCTCAGAAAAACACTGTAACCAGCTTCTTGCTCAGAAATGCACTGTAAACAGCGTCTTTCTCAGAAGAAAATGTAATTAGCTTCTTTCTCAGAAGAACACTGTAACCAGCTTCTTGCTAATAATTACACTGTAAGCAGCTTCTTTCTCAGAAAAACACTGTAACCATCATCATTCTTAGAAAAACACTGTAACCAGTTTCTCTCTCAGAAAAACACTGTAACCAGCTTCTTTCTCAGAAAAACATTGCAATGAGCTTCTTTCTCAGAAATACACTGTAACCAGCTTCTTTCTCCGAAATACACTGTAACCAGCTTTTTTCGGAAAACCACTGTAATCAGCTTCTTTCTCAGAAAAACACTGTAAGCACTTTCTTCCTCAGAAATACACTGTAACCAGTTTCTTTCTCAGAAAAACACTGTAACCAGCTTCTTTCTCAGAAAAACACTGTAAACAGCTTCTTTCTCAAAAAAACACTGTAACCAGCTTCTTTCTCAGAAAAAACACTGTAACCAGCTTCTTTCTCAGAAAAACACTGTAACCAGCTTCTTTCTCAAAAAAACACTGTTACCAGCGTCTTTCTCAGAAAAACATTGTAACCTGTTTCTTCCTCAGAAAACCACTATAACCAGCTTCTCTCTCACTCATGCACTGTAATCAGCTTCTCTCTCACACACGCTCTTTAATCAGCTTCTCTCTCAGGAAAACAATGTAAACAGCTTGTCTCATGCACACACTCTATAATCAGCTCTATCTCACACATACATTGTTACCAGCTTCTCTATCACTCATACACATATTAATCAGCTTCTCTCTCACACGCACACTGTCATCAGCTTCTATGTCAGAGAAACACTAATCAGCTTTTCTCTCACTCACGCACTGTAGTCAGCTTCTTTCTCAGAAAAACATTGTAACCAGCTTCTTTCTCAGAAAAACACTGTTACCAGCTTCATATCAGAAATACACAATGATAAGCTTCTTTCTCAGAAAAGCACTGTAAACAGCATCTTTCTCAGAAATACACTGCAACCAGTTTCTTTCTTAGAAAAAAAAACTGTAACCAGCTTCTTCCTCAGAAAGACACAGTAAACAGCTTTTTTCTCAGAAAAAACACTGTAACCAGCTTCTTTCTCAGAAAAACACTGTAAACAGCTTCTTCTCAAAAAAGACTATAACCAGCTGCTTTCTCAGAAAAACACTGTAACCAGCTTCTCTCTCACTCAAGCACTGTAATCAGCTTCTCTCTCACACACACTCTTTAATCAGCTTCTCTCTCAGGAAAACAATGTAAACAGCTTGTCTCGTGCACACACTCTATAATCAGCTTCTATCTCACACATACATTGTTACCAGCTTCTCTCTCACTCATACACATATTAATCAGCTTCTCTCTCACATCTTCTTTGTCCGAAAAACACTAATCAGCTTTTCTCTAACTCACACACTGTAGTCAGCTTCTTTCTCAGAAAAAAACTGTAACCATCTTCTTTCTTGGATAAACACTGTATTCAGCGTCTTTCTCAGAAAACAAGGTAACCAGCTTCTTGCTCAGAAGAACACTGTAACCAGCTTCTTTCTCAGAAATACACTGTAATCAGCTTCTTGCTCAGAAAATCACTGTAACCAGCTTCTTGCTCAGAAAAACACTGTAACCTGCTTCTTTCTCAGAAATACACTGTAACCAACGTCTTTCTCAGAAAAACACTGTAACCAACGTCTTTCTCAGAAAAAAAATGTAATTATCTTCTTTCTCAGAAAAACACTGTAACCAGCTTCTTGCTCAGAATTACACTGTAACCAGCTTCTTTCTCAGAAAAACACTGTAACCAGCTTCTTTCTCAGAAATACACTGTAACCTGCTTCATTCTCAGCAAACACTGTAACCAGCTTCTTTCAAAGAAAAACACTGTAACCAGCTTCTTTCTCAGAAATACACCTGTAACCTGCTTCATTCTCAGCAAAACACTGTAACCAGCTTCTTTCAAAGAAAAACACTGTAACCAGCTTCTTTCTCAGAAAAACACTGTAACCAGCTTCTTTCTCAGAAAAAACACTGTAACCAGCTCCTTTCTCAGAAATACACTGTAATCAGTTTCTTTCTCAGAAAAACACTGTAACCAGCTTCTTTCTCAGAAAAACACTGTAAGCACTTTCTTCCTCAGAAAGACACGAAGACACTTTCTATCTCAGAAATATACTGTAATCTGCTTATTTCTCAGAAAAGCACTGTAAGCAACTTCCTTCTCAGAAATACGATGTAACCAGCTTTTTACTCAGAAAAACACAGTATATAGCTTCTTCCTCAGAAATTTACTGTAAAGAGTTCCTTTCTCAGAAAAACACTGCAACCAGCTTCTTGCTCAGAAAAACACTGTAACCAGCTTCTTTCTCAGAAATGCACTGTAAACAGCGTCTTTCTCAGAAGAAAATGTAATTAGCTTCTTTCTCAGAAGAACACTGTAACCAGCTTCTTGCTCAGAATTACACTGTAAGCAGCTTTCTTTCTCAGAAAAACACTGTAACCATCATCATTCTCAGAAAAACACTGTAACCAGCTACTCTCTCAGAAAAGCACTGTAACCAGCTTCTTTTTCAGAAAAACATTGCAACGAGCTTCTTTCTCAGAAATACACTGTAACCAGCTTCTTTCTCAGAAATACACTGTAACCAGCTTTTTTTAGAAAACCACTGTAATCAGCTTCTTTCTCAGAAAAACACTGTAAGCACTTTCTTCCTCAGAAATACACTGTAACCAGTTTCTTTCTCAGAAAAACACTGTAACCAGCTTCTTTCTCAGAAAAACACTGTAAACAGCTTCTTTCTCAAAAAAAACACTGTAACCAGCTTCTTTCTCAGAAAAACACTGTAACCAGCTTCTTTCTCAGAAAAACACTGTAACCAGCTTCTTTCTCAAAAAAACACTGTTACCAGCGTCTTTCTCAGAAAAACATTGTAACCAGTTTCTTCCTCAGAAAACCACTATAACCAGCTTCTCTCTCACTCATGCACTGTAATCAGCTTCTCTCTCTCACACACTCTTTAATCAGCTTCTCTCTCAAGAAAACAATGTAAACAGCTTGTCTCGTGCACACACTCTATAATCAGCTTCTATCTCACAAATACATTGTTACCAGCTTCTCTATCACTCATACACATATTAATCAGCTTCTCTCTCACACGCACACTGTCATCAGCTTCTATGTCAGAAAAACACTAATCAGCTTTTCTCTCACTCACACACTGTAGTCAGCTTCTTTCTCAGAAAAACATTGTAACCAGCTTCTTTCGCAGAAAAACACTGTTACCAGCTTCATATCAGAAATACACAATGATAAGCTTCTTTCTCAGAAAAGCACTGTAAACAGCATCTTTCTCAGAAATACACTGTAACCAGCTTCTTTCTGATAAATACACGGTAACCAGCATTTTTCAGAAAACCACTGTAATCAGCTTCTTTCTCAGAAAAACACTGTAAGCACTTTCTTCTTCAGAAAGACACGAAGCAGTTTCTATCTCAGAAATATACTGTAATCTGCTTATTTCTCAGAAAAACACTGTAACCAACTTCCTTCTCAGAAATACGATGTAACCAGCTTTTTACTCAGAAAAACACAGTATATAGCTTCTTCCTCAGAAATTTACTGTAACCAGCTTCTTTCTCAGAAATACACTGTAACCAGCTTCTTTCTCAGAAAAACACTGCAACCAGCTTCTTGCTCAGAAAATCACTGTAACCAGCTTCTTTCTCAGAAATGCACTGTAAACAGCGTCTTTCTCAGAGGAAAATGTAATTAGCTTCTTTCTCAGAAGAACACTGTAACCAGCTTCTTGCTCAGAATTACACTGTAAGCAGCTTCGTTCTCAGAAAAACACTGTAACCATCATCATTCTCAGAAAAACACTGTAACCAGCTTCTCTCTCAGAAAAGCACTGTAACCAGCTTCTTTCTCAGAAAAACATTGCAACGAGCTTCTTTCTCAGAAATACACTGTAACCAGCTTCTTTCTCCGAAATACACTGTAACCAGCTTTTTTCGGAAAACCACTGTAATCAGCTTCTTTCTCAGAAAAACACTGTAAGCACTTTCTTCCTCAGAAATACACTGTAACCAGTTTCTTTCTCAGAAAAACACTGTAACCAGCTTCTTTCTCAGAAAAACACTGTAAGCACTTTCTTTCTCAGAAAGACACGAAGCAGTTTCTATCTCAGAAATATACTGTCATCTGCTTATTTCTCAGAAAAGCACTGTAAGCAACTTCCTTCTCAGAAATACAATGTAACCAGCTTTTTACTCAGAAAAACACAGTATATAGCTTCTTCCTCAGAAATTTACTGTAACCAGCTTCTTTCTCAGAAATACACTGTAACCAGTTTCTTTTCAGAAATACACTGTAACCAGCATTTTTCAGAAAATGACTGTAATCAGCTTCTTTCTCAGAAAAAGACTGTAAGCACTTTCTTCCTCAGAAATACACTGCAACCAGTTTCTTTCTCAGAAAAAAAACTGTAACCAGCTTCTTCCTCAGAAAGACACTGTAAACAGCTTCTTTCTCAGAAAAAACACTGTAGCAGCTTATTTCTCAGAAATACACTGTAATCAACTTTTTCTCAGAAAAACATTGTAACCAGCTTCTTTCTCAGCAAAACACTGTAAGCACTTTCTTCCTCAGAAAGACACAAAGCAGTTTCTATCTCAGAAATATACTGTAATCTGCTTATTTCTCAGAAAAGCACTGTAACCAGCTTCCTTCTCAGAAATACGATGTAACCTTCTTTTTACTCAGAAAAACACAGTATATAGCTTCTTCCTCAGAAATTTACTGTAACCAGCTTCTTTCTCAGAAATACACTGTAACCAGTTTCTTTTCAGAAATACACTGTAACCAGCTTTTTTCAGAACATGACTGTAATCAGCTTCTTTCTCAGAAAAAGACTGTAAGCACTTTCTTCCTCAGAAATACACTGCAACCAGTTTCTTTCTCAGAAAAAAAAAACTGTAACCAGCTTCTTCCTCAGAAAGACACAGTAAACAGCTTTTTTCTCAGAAAAAACACTGTAGCAGCTTATTTCTCAGAAATACACTGTAGTCAACTTTTTCTCAGAAAAACATTGTAACCAGCTTCTTTCTCAGAAAAACACTGCAACCAGCTTCTTGCTCAGAAAAACACTGTAACCAGCTTCTTGCTCAGAAATGCACTGTAAACAGCGTCTTTCTCAGAAGAAAATGTAATTAGCTTCTTTCTCAGAAGAACACTGTAACCAGCTTCTTGCTAATAATTACACTGTAAGCAGCTTCTTTCTCAGAAAAACACTGTAACCATCATCATTCTTAGAAAAACACTGTAACCAGTTTCTCTCTCAGAAAAACACTGTAACCAGCTTCTTTCTCAGAAAAACATTGCAATGAGCTTCTTTCTCAGAAATACACTGTAACCAGCTTCTTTCTCAGAAATACACTGTAACCAGCTTTTTTCGGAAAACCACTGTAATCAGCTTCTTTCTCAGAAAAACACTGTAAGCACTTTCTTCCTCAGAAATACACTGTAACCAGTTTCTTTCTCAGAAAAACACTGTAACCAGCTTCTTTCTCAGAAAAACACTGTAAACAGCTTCTTTCTCAAAAAAACACTGTAACCAGCTTCTTTCTCAGAAAAACACTGTAACCAGCTTCTTTCTCAGAAAAACACTGTAACCAGCTTCTTTCTCAAAAAAACACTGTTACCAGCGTCTTTCTCAGAAAAACATTGTAACCTGTTTCTTCCTCAGAAAACCACTATAACCAGCTTCTCTCTCACTCATGCACTGTAATCAGCTTCTCTCTCACACACGCTCTTTAATCAGCTTCTCTCTCAGGAAAACAATGTAAACAGCTTGTCTCATGCACACACTCTATAATCAGCTTCTATCTCACACATACATTGTTACCAGCTTCTCTATCACTCATACACATATTAATCAGCTTCTCTCTCACACGCACACTGTCATCAGCTTCTATGTCAGAGAAACACTAATCAGCTTTTCTCTCACTCACGCACTGTAGTCAGCTTCTTTCTCAGAAAAACATTGTAACCAGCTTCTTTCTCAGAAAAACACTGTTACCAGCTTCATATCAGAAATACACAATGATAAGCTTCTTTCTCAGAAAAGCACTGTAAACAGCATCTTTCTCAGAAATACACTGCAACCAGTTTCTTTCTTAGAAAAAAAAACTGTAACCAGCTTCTTCCTCAGAAAGACACAGTAAACAGCTTTTTTCTCAGAAAAAACACTGTAACCAGCTTCTTTCTCAGAAAAACACTGTAAACAGCTTCTTTCTCAAAAAAAGACTATAACCAGCTGCTTTCTCAGAAAAACACTGTAACCAGCTTCTCTCTCACTCAAGCACTGTAATCAGCTTCTCTCTCACACACACTCTTTAATCAGCTTCTCTCTCAGGAAAACAATGTAAACAGCTTGTCTCGTGCACACACTCTATAATCAGCTTCTATCTCACACATACATTGTTACCAGCTTCTCTCTCACTCATACACATATTAATCAGCTTCTCTCTCACATCTTCTTTGTCCGAAAAACACTAATCAGCTTTTCTCTAACTCACACACTGTAGTCAGCTTCTTTCTCAGAAAAAAAAACTGTAACCATCTTCTTTCTTGGATAAACACTGTATTCAGCGTCTTTCTCAGAAAAACAAGGTAACCAGCTTCTTGCTCAGAAGAACACTGTAACCAGCTTCTTTCTCAGAAATACACTGTAATCAGCTTCTTGCTCAGAAAATCACTGTAACCAGCTTCTTGCTCAGAAAAACACTGTAACCTGCTTCTTTCTCAGAAATACACTGTAACCAACGTCTTTCTCAGAAAAACACTGTAACCAACGTCTTTCTCAGAAAAAAAATGTAATTATCTTCTTTCTCAGAAAAACACTGTAACCAGCTTCTTGCTCAGAATTACACTGTAACCAGCTTCTTTCTCAGAAAAACACTGTAACCAGCTTCTTTCTCAGAAATACACTGTAACCTGCTTCATTCTCAGCAAAACACTGTAACCAGCTTCTTTCAAAGAAAAACACTGTAACCAGCTTCTTTCTCAGAAATACACTGTAACCTGCTTCATTCTCAGCAAAACACTGTAACCAGCTTCTTTCAAAGAAAAACACTGTAACCAGCTTCTTTCTCAGAAAAACACTGTAACCAGCTTCTTTCTCAGAAAAAACACTGTAACCAGCTCCTTTCTCAGAAATACACTGTAAACAGCTTCTTTCTCAGAAAAACACTGTAACCAGTTTCTACCTCAGAAAAACACTATAACCAGCTTCTCTCTCACTCATGCACTGTAATCACCTTCTCTCTCAGGAAAACAGTGTAAACAGCTTCTCTCTCACACACAGACACTATAATCAATTAGCTTCTCTCTCACACACACTCTGTAATAAGCTTCTCTCTCTCACACACACACTATAATCAGCTTCTTTCTCACACACACACTGTAATCAGCTTTTGTCTCTCACACACACACCATATTAAGCTTCTTTCTCACACACACACTGTATTCAGCTTCTCTCTCTAACACACACCGTGATCAGCTTTTCTCCCTCTATAATCAGCTACTGTCTCACACGTGCACTATAATCAGCTTCTATCTCACACATACATTGTTACCAGCTTCTCTCTCACTCCTACTCATATTAATCAGCATCTCTCTCACACGCACACTGTCATCAGCTTCTATGTTAGAAAAACACTAATCAGCTTTTCTCTCACTCAGGCACTGTATTCAGCTTCTTTATCAGAAAAACACTGTAACCAGCTTCTTTCTCAGAAAAACACTGTAACCAGCTTCTTTCTCAGAGAATCACTGTCACCAGCGTCTTTTTCATAAAAACACTGTAAGCAGCTTCTTTCTCAGAAAAACACTGTAATGAGCTTCTTTCTCAGAAATACACTGTAATCAGATACTTTGTCAGAAAAACACTGTAACCAGTTTCTTCCTCAGAAAAACACTATAACCAGCTTCTCTCTCACTCATACACATATTAATCAGCTTCTCTCTCACATGCACACTGTCATCATCTTCTTTGTCCGAAAAACACTAATCAGCTTTTCTCTCACTCACACACTGTAGTCAGCTTCTTTCTCAGAAAAAATACTGTAACCATCTTCTTTCTCAGAAAAACTCTGTATTCAGCGTCTTTCTCAGAAAAACACTGTAACCAGCTTCTTGCTCAGAAGAACATTGTAACCAGCTTCTTGCTCAGAAGAACACTGTAACCAGCTTCTTCATCAGAAAAAACTGTAACCAGCTTCTTTCTCAGAAGAACACTGTAACCAACGTCTTTCTCAGAAAAACACTGTAACCAACGTCTTTCTCAGAAAAAAATGTAATTAGCTTCTTTCTCAGAAAAACACTGTAACCAGCTTCTTGCTCAGAATTACACTGTAACCAGCTTCTTTCTCAATAAACACTGTAACCAGCTTCTTTCTCAGAAATACACTGCAACCTGCTTCTTTCTCAGAAATATACTGTAACTAGCTTCCTGCTCAGAAATACACTGTAACCGGCTTCTTTCTCAGAAATACACTGTAATCAGATTCTTTCTCAGAAATACACCGTAATCAGCTTCTTGCTCAGGAAATCACTGTAACCAGCTTCTTGCTCAGAAAAACACTGTAACCAGCATCTTTCTCATAGAAGCACTGTCACCAGCTGCTTTCTCAGAAAAACACTGTAACCAGCTTCTTGCTCAGAATTACACTGTAACCAGCTTCTTTCTCAGAAAAACACTGTAACCAGCTTCTTTCTCAGAAATACACTGTAATCAGATTCTTTCTCAGAAAAATGACTGTAACCGGCTTGTTGCTCAGAAAAACACTGTAACCAGCTTCATTCTCAGAAATACACTGTAACCAGCTTCTTTCTCAGAAATACACTGTAATCAGATTCTTTCTCAAGAAGATGACTGTAACCGGCTTCTTGCTCAGAAAAACACCTTAATGAGCTTCTTTCTCAGAAATACACTGTAACCAGTGTCTTCCTCAGAAAAACACTATAACCAGCATCTCTCTCACTCATACACATATTCTCTCTATCACACGCACACTGTCATCATCTTCTATGTCCGAAAAACACTAATCAGCTTTTCTCTAACTCACACACTGTAGTCAGCTTCTTTCTCAGAAAAAAAACTGTAACCATCTTCTTTCTCAGAAAAACACTGTATTCAGTGTCTTTTTCATAAAAACAATGTAACCAGCTCCTTGCTCAGAAGAACACTGTAACCAGCTTCTTTCTCAGAAGAACACTGTAACCAGCTTCTTTCTCAGAAGTACACTGTAATCAGCTTCTTGCTCAGAAAAACAATGTAACCAGCTTCTTTCTCAGAGAAACACTGTCACCAGCTGCTTTCGCAGAAAAACACTGTAACCAGCTTCTTTCTCAGAAAAACACAGTAACCAATGTCTTTCTCAGAAACAAATGTAATTAGCTTCTTTTCAGAAAAACACTGTAACCAGCTTCTTGCTCAGAATTACACTGTAACCAGCTTCTTTCTCAGAAAAAACACTGTAACCAGCTTCTTTCTCAGAAATACACTGTAACCTGCTTCTTTCTCAGAAATACACTGTAACCTGCTTCTTTCTCAGAAATACACTGTAATCAGATTCTTTCTCAGAAAAATGACTGTAACCGGCTTGTTTCTCAGAAAAACACTGTAACCAGCTTCATTCTCAGAAAAACACTGTAACCAGCTTCTTGCTCAGAAAAACACTGTAACCAGCTTCTTGCTCAGAAAAACACTGAAACCAGCTTCTTTCTCAGAAAAACACCATAACCAGCTTCTCTCTCACTCATGCACTGTAATCACCTTCTCTCTCAGGAAAACAATGTAAACAGCTTCTCTCTCACACACAGACACTATAATCAATTAGCTTCTCTCTCACACACACTCGGTAATAAGCTTCTCTCTCTCACACACACACACTATAATCAGCTTCTTTCTCACACACACACTGTAATCAGTTTCTGTCTCTCACACACACACCATATTCAGCTTCTTTTTCACACATACACCGTATTCCGCTTCTCTCTCAAACACACACCGTGATCAGCTTCTCTCCCTCTATAATCAGCTACTGTCTCACACGTGCGTTATAATCAGCTTCTATCTCACACATACATTGTTACCAGCTTCTCTCTCACTCATACTCATATTAATCAGCATCTCTCTCACACGCACACTGTCATCAGCTTCTATGTTAGAAAAACACTAATCAGCTTTTCTCTCACTCAGGCACTGTATTCAGCTTCTTTATCAGAAAAACACTGTAACCAGTTTCTTCCTCAGAAAAACTCTATAACCAGCTTCTCTCTCACTCATACACATATTAATCAGCTTCTCTCTCACACGCACACTGTCATCATCTTCTTTGTCTGAAAAACACTAATCAGCTTTTCTCTCACTCACACACTGTAGTCAGCTTCTTTCTCAGAAAAAAAACTGTAACCATCTTCTTTCTCAGAAAAACTGTATATTCAGCGTCTTTCTCAGAAAAACACTGTAACCAGCTTCTTGCTCAGAGGAACACTGTAACCAGCTTCTTTTTCAGAAAAAACTGTAACCAGCTTCTTTCTCAGAACTACACTGTAATCAGCTTCTTGCTCAGAAAAACACTGTAACCAGCTTCTTGCTCAGAAAAACACTGTAACCAGCTTCTTTCTCAGAGAAACACTGTCACCAGCTGCTTTCTCAAAAAAACACTGTAACCAACGTCTTTCTCAGAAAAACACTGTAACCAACGTCTTTCTCAGAAAAAAATGTAATTAGCTTCTTTCTCAGAACTACACTGTAACCAGCTTCTTGCTCAGAAAAACACTGTAACCCCTTCTTGCTCAGAAAAACACTGTAACCAGCTTCTTTCTCAGAGAAACACTGTCACCAGCTGCTTTCTCAGAAAAACACTGTAACCAACGTCTTTCTCAGAAGAACACTATAACCAACGTCTTTCTCAGAAAAAAATGTAATTAGCTTCTTTCTCAGAAAAACACTGTAACCAGCTTCTTGCTCAATAAACACTGTAACCAGCTTCTTTCTCAGAAATACACTGTAACTAGTTTCTTTCTCAGAAATACACTGTAATTAGATTCTTTCTCAGGAAAATGACTGTAACCGGCTTCTTGCTCAAAAAAACACTGTAATGAGCTTCTTTCTCAGAAATACACTGTAACCAGTTTCTTCCTCAGAAAAACACTATAACCAGCTTCTTTCTCAGAAAAGCTACTGTCTCACACGTGCACTATAAGGAGATTCTATTTCACACATACATTGTTACCAGCTTCTCTCTCACTCATGCACATATTAATCAGCTTCTCTCTCACATGCACACTGTCATCACCTTCTATGTCAGAAAAACACAACCAGCTTTTATCTCACTGTAGTCAGCTTCTTTCTCAGAAAAACACTGTAACCAGCTTCTTGCTCAGAGGAACACTGTAACCAGCTTCTTTATCAGAAAAAACTGTAACCAGCTTCTTTCTCAGAACTACACTGTAATCAGCTTCTTGCTCAGAAAAACACTGTTACCAGCTTCTTGCTCAGAAAAACACTGTAACCAGCTTCTTTCTCAGAGAAACACTGTCACCAGCTGCTTTCTCAAAAAAACACTGTAACCAACGTCTTTCTCAGAAAAACACTGTAACCAACGTCTTTCTCAGAAAAAAATGTAATTAGCTTCTTTCTCAGAACTACACTGTAACCAGCTTCTTGCTCAGAAAAACACTGTAACCAGCTTCTTTCTCAGAGAAACACTGTCACCAGCTGCTTTCTCAGAGAAACACTGTCACCAGCTGCTTTCTCAGAAAAACACTGTAACCAACGTCTTTCTCAGAAGAACACTATAACCAACGTCTTTCTCAGAAAAAAATGTAATTAGCTTCTTTCTCAGAAAAACACTGTAACCAGCTTCTTGCTCAATAAACACTGTAACCAGCTTCTTTCTCAGAAATACACTGTAACCAGTTTCTTTCTCAGAAATACACTGTAATCAGATTATTTCTCAGGAAAATGACTGTAACCGGCTTCTTGCTCAGAAAAACACTGTAATGAGCTTCTTTCTCAGAAATACACTGTAACCAGTTTCTTCCTCAGAAAAACACTATAACCAGCTTCTTTCTCAGAAAAGCTACTGTCTCACATGTGCACTATAAGCAGATTCTATTTCACACATACATTGTTACCAGCTTCTCTCTCACTCATACACATATTAATCAGCTTCTCTCTCACATGCACACTGTCATCACCTTCTATGTCAGAAAAACACAACCAGCTTTTATCTCACTGTAGTCAGCTTCTTTCTCAGAAAAACACTGTAACCAGCTTCTTTCTCAGAAAAGCACTATAACCAGCTTCTTTCTCAGAAATACACTGTAATCAGCTTCTTTCTCAGAAAAACACTGTGACCAGCTTCACTCTCACTCATGCACTGTAAGCAACTTCTCTCTCAGGAAAGACTGTCAACAGCTTGTCTCTCACACACACACTGTTATCAACTTCTCTCTCACTCACGCACAGTAATCAGCTTCTTTCTCAGAAAAACACTGTAACCAGCTTCGTTCTCAGAATAACACTGTAACCAGTTTCTTCTTCAGAAAAACACTATAACCAGCTTCTCTCTCACTCATGCACTGTAATCAGCTTCTCTCTCACACACACACTGTAAGCAACTTCTCTCTCAGGAAAGACTGTAAACAGCTTGTCTCTCTCACACACACTGTTATCAGCTTCTCTCTCACTCATGCACAGTAATCAGCTTCTTTCTCAGAAAAACATTGTGACCAGCTTCTTTCTCAGAATAACACTGTAACCAGCTTCTTTCTCAGAAAAACACTGTAATCAGCTTCTTTCTCAGAAAAACACTGTAATCAGCTTCTTGCTCAGAAAAACACTGTAACCAGCTTCTTGCTCAGAAAAACACTGTAACCAGCTTCTTTCTCAGAAAAACACTGTAACCAACGTCCTTCTCAGAAAAAAATATAATTAGCTTCCTTCTCAGAAAAACACTGTAACCAGCTTATTGCTCAGAAGAACAATGTAACCAGCTTCTTTCTCAGAAAAACACTGTAACCAGCTTCTTTCTCAGAAATACACTGTAATCAGCTTCTTGCTCAGAAAAACACTGTAATCAGCTTCTTGCTCAGAAATACACTGTAACCAGCTTCTTTCTCAGAGAAACACTGTAACCAACGTCATTCTCAGAAAAAAATGTAATTAGCTTCTTTCTCAGAAAAACACTGTAACCAGCTTCTTTTTCAGAAATACACTATAACCAGCTTCGTTCTCAGAATAACACTGTAACCAGTTTCTTCTTCAGAAAAACACTATAACCAGCTTCTCTCTCACTCATGCACTGTAATCAGCTTCTCTCTCACACACACACTGTAAGCAACTTCTCTCTCAGGAAAGACTGTAAACAGCTTGTCTCTCTCACACACACTGTTATCAGCTTCTCTCTCACTCATGCACAGTAATCAGCTTCTTTCTCAGAAAAACATTGTGACCAGCTTCTTTCTCAGAATAACACTGTAACCAGCTTCTTTCTCAGAAAAATACTGTAATGAGCTTCTTTCTCAGAAATACACTGTAATCAGCTTCTTGCTCAGAAAAACACTGTAACCAGCTTCTTGCTCAGAAAAACACTGTAACCAGCTTCTTTCTCAGAAAAACACTGTAACCAACGTCCTTCTCAGAAAAAAATATAATTAGCTTCCTTCTCAGAAAAACACTGTAACCAGCTTGTTGCTCAGAATTACACTGTAACCAGCTTCTTTCTCAGAAAATCACTGTATTCAGCGTCTTTCTCAGAAAAACACTGTAACCAGCTTATTGCTCAGAAGAACACTGTAACCAGCTTCTTTCTCAGAAAAACACTGTAACCAGCTTCTTTCTCAGAAATACACTGTAATCAGCTTCTTGCTCAGAAAAACACTGTAATCAGCTTCTTGCTCAGAAAAACACTGTAATCAGCTTCTTGCTCAGAAAAACACTGCAACCAGCTTCTTTCTCAGAGAAACACTGTAACCAATGTCATTCTCAGAAAAAAATGTAATTAGCTTCTTTCTCAGAAAAACACTGTAAACAGCTTCTTGCTCAGAATTACACTGTAACCAGCTTCTTTCTCAGAAAAACACTGTAAACAGCTTCTTTCTCAGAAAAACGCTGTAACCAGTTTCTTCCTCAGAAAAACACTATAACCAGCTTCTCTCTCACTCATGCACTGTAATCACCTTCTCTCTCAGGAAAACAATGTAAACAGCTTCTCTCTCACACACAGACACTATAATCAATTAGCTTCTCTCTCACACACACTTTAATAAGCTTCTCTCTCTCACACACACACTATAATCAGCTTCTTTCTCACACACACACTGTAATCAGTTTCTGTCTCTCACACACACACCATATTCAGCTTCTTTCTCACACACACACCGTATTCAGCTTCTCTCTCAAACACACACCGTGATCAGCTTCTCTCCCTCTATAATCAGCTAGTGTCTCACACGTGTATTATAAGCAGCTTCTATCTCACACATACATTGTTACCAGCTTCTCTCTCACTCATACACATATTAATCAGCATCTCTCTCACATGCACACTGTCATCAGCTTCTATGTTAGAAAAACACTAATCAGCTTTTCTCTCACTCAGGCACTGTATTCAGCTTCTTTCTCAGAAGAACACTGTAACCAGCTTCGTTCTCAGAGAAACACTGTAACCAGCTTCTTTATCAGAAAAACACTGTAACCAGCTTCATCCTCAGAAAAACACTGTCACTAGCGTCTTTCTCAGAAGAACACTGTAATCAGATTCTTTCTCAGAAAAACACTGCAACCAGTTTCTTCCTCAGAAAAACACTATAACCAGCTTCTCTCTCACTCATACACATATTAATCAGCTTCTCTCTCACACGCACACTGTCATCATCTTCTATGTCAGAAAAACACAATCAGCTTTTCTCTCACTGTAGTCAGCTTCTTTCTCAGAAAAACACTGTAACCAGATTCTTTATCAGAAAAGCACTGTAACCAGCTTCTTTCTCAGAAATACACTGTAATCAGTTTCTTTCTTAGAAAAACACTGTGACCAGCTTCACTCTCACTCATGCACTGTAAGCAACTTCTCTCTCAGGAAAGACTGTAAACAGCTTGTCTCTCACACACACACTGTTATCAACTTCTCTCTCACTCACGCACAGTAATCAGCTTCTTTCTCAGAAAAACACTGTAACCAGCTTCTTTCTCAGAATAACACTCTAAGCAGCTTCTTTCTCAGAAAAACACTGTAATGAGCTTCTTTCTCAGAAAAACACTGTAACCAGTTTCTTCCTCAGAAAAACACTATAACCAGCTTCTCTCTCACTCATGCACTGTAATCAGCTTCTCTCTCAGGAAAACAATGTAATCAGCTTCTCTCTCACACACACACTGTAATCAGTTTCACTCTCTCACACACACTGTAATCAGTTTCACTCTCTCACACACACTGTAATCAGTTTCACTCTCTCACACACACTGTAATCAGTTTCACTCTCTCACACACACTCTATAATCAGCTTCTCTCTCACACACACACTGTAATCAGCTTCTCTCTCAGGATTACAATGTAAACAGCTTCTCTCTCACACACACTCTGTAATCAGCTTCTCTCTCTCACACACACACTATAATCAGCTTCTTTCTCACACACACACCATATTCAGCTTTTGTCTCTCACACACACACCGTATTCAGCTTCTTTCTCACACACATTGTAATCAGCTTCTCTCTCAAACACACACCGTGATCAGCTTCTCTCTCACTCTATAATCAGCTTCTTTCTCACACGAACACTATAATCAGCTTCTTTCTCACACGAACACTATAATCAGCTTCTTTCTCACACATACATTGTTACCAGCTTCTCTCTCACTCATACACATATTAATCAGCTTCTCTCTCACACGCACACTGTCATCAGCTTCTATGTCAGAAAAACACTATTAAGCTTTTCTCTCACTCACACACTGTAGTCAGCTTCTCACCCTGACACATGCACTGTAATCAGCTTCTTTCTCAGAAAAACACTGTGACAAGCTTCACTCACACTCACGCACTGTAAGCAACTTCTCTCTCAGGAAACACTGTAAACATTTTGTCTCTCACACACACACTGTTATCAGCTTCTCTCTCACTCACGCACAGTAACCAGCTTCTTTCTCAGAAAAACATTGTGACCAGCTTCTTTCTCAGAATAACACTGTGAGCAGCTTCTTTCTCAGGAAAACACTGCAATGAGCTTCTTTCTCAGAAATACACTGTAATCAGATTCTTTCTCAGAAAAACACTATAACTAGCTTCTCTCTCAGGAAAACAATGTAAACAGCTTCTCTCTCACTCATGCCCTGTAATCAGCTTCACTCTCACAGACACTCTGTAATCAGTTTCTCTCTCACACACACACTCTATAATCAGCTTCTCTCTCACACACACACTGTTATCAGCTTCTCTCGCACTCACGCACAGTAACCAGCTTCTTTCTCAGAAAAACATTGTGACCAGCTTCTTTCTCAGAATAACACTGTGAGCAGCTTCTTTCTCAGGAAAACACTGCAATGAGCTTCTTTCTCAGAAATACACTGTAATCAGATTCTTTCTCAGAAAAACACTATAACCAGCTTCTCTCTCACTCATGCATTGTAATCAGCTTCTCTCTCACACACACACTGTAATCAGCTTCTCTCTCAGGAAAACAATGTAAACAGCTTCTCTCTCACTCATGCCCTGTAATCAGCTTCACTCTCACAGACACTCTGTAATCAGTTTCTCTCTCACACACACACTCTATAATCAGCTTCTCTCTCACACACACACTGTAATCAGCTTCTCTCTCAGGATAATAATGTAAACAGCTTCTCTCTCACACACACACACACTGTAATTAATCAGCTTCTCTCTCACACACACTCTGTAATCAGCTTCTCTCTCTCACACACACTCTATAATCAGCTTCTTTCTCATACACACACTGTAATAAGCCTCTGTCTCTCACACACACACCGTATTCGGCTTCTTTCTCACACACATTGTAATCAGCTTCTCTCTCAAACAAACACCGTGATCAGCTTCTCTCTCACTCTATAATCAGCTACTTTCCCACACAAACACTATAATCAGCTTCTTTTTCATACATACATTGTTACCAGCTTCTCTCTCACTCATAGAAATATTAATCAGCTTCTCTCTCACACGCAAACTGTCATCATCTTCTATTTCAGAAAAACACAATCAGCTTTACTCTCACTCATGCACTGTAGTCAGCTTCTTTCTCAGAAAAACACTGTAACCAGCTTCTTTCTCAGAAAAACACTGTAACCAGTTTCTTTCTCAGAAAAACACTGTAAATATCTTCTTTCTCAGAAAAACACTGTAACCAGCTTCTTTCTCAGAAAAACACATTAACCAGCTTCTTTCTCAGAAAAACACTGTAACCAGCTTCTTTCACAGAAAAACACTGTATTCAGCTTCGTTCTCAGAAAAAGAATTTAATCAGCTTCTTTCTCAGAATAACACTGTAACCAGCTTCTTTCTCAGAAATACACTGTAACCAGTTTCTTTGTTAGAAAAACGCCGTAATCAGCTTCTTTCTCAGAAAAACACTGTAACTATCTTCTCTATCAGAAAAACACTGTAATCAGCTTCTTTCTCAGAAAAACACTGTAATCAGCTTCTTTTTCAGAAAAACACTGTAACCAGTTTCTTCCTCAGAAATACACTGTAACCAGCTTCTTTCTCAGAAAAACACTGTAAATAGCTTCTTTCTCAGAAAAACACTAACCAGCTTTTTTCTCAGAAAAACACTGTAATGAGTTTCTTTCTCAGTAATACACTGTAATCAGCTTATTTCTCAGAAAAACACTGTAACCAGTTTCAGGCTCAGAAAAACACTGTAACCAGTTTCTTTCTCTGAAAAACACTGTAATCAGCTTCTTTCTCAGAAAAACACTGTAATCAGCTTCTTTCTCAGAAATACACTGTAATCAGCTACTTTCTCAGAAATACACTGTAATCAGCTTCTTTCTCAGGAAAACACTGTAACCAACGTCTTCCTCAGAAAAACACTGTAATCAGCTTCTTTCTCAGAAAAACACTATAACCATCTTCTCTCTCACACACACATTGTAATCAGCTTCTCTCTCACACACTCTCTAATCAGCTTCTCTCTCACACACACACCGTATTCAGCTTCTCTCTCAAACACACACCGTGATCAGCTTCTCTCTCACTCTATAATCAGCTACTGTCTCACATGTGCATTATAATCAGCTTCTATCTCACACATACATTGTTACCAGCTTCTCTCTCACTCATACACACATTAATTAGCTTCTCTCTCCCACGCAAACTGTCATCAGTTTCTATGTCAGAAAAACACTAATCAGCTTTTCTCTCACTCACGCACTGTAGTCAGCTTCTTTCTCAGAAAAACACTGTAACCAGCTTCTATCTCAGAAAAACACTGTAACCAGCTTCTTTCTCAGAAAATCACAGTAACCAGCTTCTTTCTCAGAAAAACACTGTAACCAGCTTCGTTCTGAGAAAAACACTGTTACCAGCTTCTTTCTCAGAAAAACACTGTAAATAGCTTCTTTCTCAGAAAAACACTGTAACCAGCTTTTTTCTCAGAAAAACACTGTAATGAGTTTCTTTCTCAGAAATACACTGTAATCAGATTCTTTCTCAGAAAAACACTGTAACCAGTTTCTTCCTCTGAAAAACACTATAACCAGGTTCTCTCTCACTCATGCACTGTAAACAGCTTCTCTTCTCACACACACTCTGTAATCAGTTTCTCTCTCTCACACACACACACTGCAATCAGCTTCTCTCTCAGGAAAACAATGTAAACAGCTTCTCTCTCACACACACACTGTAGTCAGCTTCTCTCACACACACTCTGTAATCAGCTTCTCTCTCTCACAAACACTATAATCAGCTTCTCTCTCACACACACTGTACTCAGCTTCTCTCTCAGGAAAACAATGTAAACAGCTTCTCTCTCACACACAGACACTGTAATCAATCACTTTCTCTCTCACACACACTCTGTAATCAGCTTCTCTCTCTCACACACACACTATAATCAGCTTCTTTCTCACACACACACTGTAATCAGCTTCTGTCTCTCACACACTGTATTCAGCTTCTTTCTCACATACATTGTAATCAGCTTCTCTCTCAAACACACACCATGACCAGCTTCTCTCTCACTCTATAATCAGCTACTTTCTCACACGTGCACTATAATCAGCTTCTTTCTCACGCATACATTGTTACCAGCTTCTCTCTCACTCATACACACATTAATCAGCTTCTCTCTCACACGCACTCTGGTATCATCTTCTATGTCAGAAAAACACAATCAGCTTTTCTCTCACTGTAGTCAGCTTTTTTCTCAGAAAAACACTGTAACCAGCTTCTTTCTCAGAAAAGCACTGTAACCAGCTTCTTTCTCAGAAATACACTGTAATCAGCTTCTTTCTCAGAAAAACACTGTAATCAGCTTCTTTCTCAGAAAAACACTATAACCAGCTTCTTTCTCACTCATGCACTGTTATCACCTTCTCTCTCAGGCAAACAATGTAAACAGCTTCTCTCTCACACACACATTCTAATCAGCTTCTCTCACACACACTCTGTAATCAGCTTCTCTCTCACACACACACTGTAATCAGCATCTTTCACACACACACTGTAATCAGCATCTTTCACACACACACTGTAATCAGCATCTTTCACACACACACACACCATATTCAGCTTCTTCCACACACACACATTGTAATCAGCTTCTCTCTCAAACACACACCATGATCAGCTTCTCTCTCACTCTATAATCAGCTTCTTTCTCACACGAACACTATAATCATCATCTCTCTCACACATACATTGTTACCAGCTTCTCTCTCACTCGTACACATATTAATCAGCTTCTCTCTCACACGCACACTGTCATCAACTTCTATGTCAGAAAAACACTAATCAGCTTTTCTCTCACTCACATACTGTAGTCAGCTTCTCACCCTGACACATGCACTGTAATCAGCTTCTTTCTCAGAAAAACACTGTGACCAGCTTCACTCTCACTCTAGCACTGTAAGCAACTTCTCTCTCAGGAAACACTGTAAACAGCTTCTCTCTCACACACACACTGTTATCAACTTCTCTCTCACTCATACACAGTAGTCACCTTCTTTCTCAGAAAAACACTGTAACCTGTTTCTTCCTCAGAAAAACACTGTAATCAGCTTCTTTCTCAGAAAAACACTTTAACCAGCTTCTCTCTCACTCATGCACTGTAATCACCTTCTCTCTCAGGAAAACAATGTAATCAGCTTCTTTCTCCCTCACGCACTGTAATCAGCTTCTCTCTCACTCATGCACTGTAATCAGCTTCTCTTTCACTCACGCACTGTTATCAGCTTCTCTCTTAGTCATGCACTGTAATCAGCTTCTCTCTCACTCACACACTCTAATCAGCTTCTCTCTCACTCACGCACTGTAATCTGCTTCTCTCTCTCACACACACACTGTAATCAGATTCTCTCTCTCACACACACACTGTAATCAGATTCTCTCTCTCAGACACACACTGTAATCAGCTTCTCTCTCACTCATGCACTGTAATCAGCTTCTCTCTCACTCACGCACTGTAATCCGCTTCTCTCTCACTCACACACTGTAATCAGCTTCTCTCTCACTCACGCACTGTAATCTGCTTCTCTCTCTCACACACACACTGTAATCAGATTCTCTCTCTCACACACACACTCTAATCAGCTTCTCTCACACTCACTCACACATTAATCAGCATCTCTCTGACATGCACACTGTCATCAGCATCTCTATTAGAAAAACCATGTAATCAGCTTTTCTCTCACTCACGCCCTGTGGTCAGCTTTTCACCTTGAACTGTAATCAGTTTCTTCCTCAGAAATACACTGTAATAAGCTTCTTTCTCAGAAAAACACTGTAATCCATTCTCTCTCAGGAACACAATGTCATCAGCTTCTCTCTCACACACACACTGTAATCAGCTTCTCTCTGACACACAATGTAATCAGAGTCTCTCTCATACACACACTGTAATCAGCTATTCTCTCACACACAGATATGCGTACACACAGTAATGAGCTTCTCTATCCCACACAAACCCACACACACAAACCCACACATTGCAATCAGTTTCTCTCCTCCAACACACAAACTCTCGCACACATTGTCCCCTACCCCCACACACACGTTGAAATAAGACCACGGAGGGCAGATGATTGGTGAGTGGGATTGTTGAGTATTTCTAGTCTCTAAAGTAAAAGTAAGGTCTTTAGTTTCTATTTAGATCTCTAGTCTTTTTTTCTCTCTGTTCCTTAAAGATAGTTTATTAAGTATAAAATCGATACTGGTGTGTATAAAAAATAAATTATAATAAAGTGTAAAGAGTTGGGATACTAGAGTAATGAATTAATAAAGTGAATAAAATATGATAGTGATGGCAGGACGGGTGATGTGTTGCTGCTGCAGCAAGCGGGAGCTGCTGGACACCAAGGTGATCCAGAGCAAAAACATATGTACCAAGTGTTTGCAGCTCGAGAAAATTTGGATTTGAGTTAAGGAGCTGGAGTCCGAGCTGCAGACATTGAGCCACATCAGGGAGGGGGAAAGCTTCCTGGACACTTTGCTCCAGGAGAAGGGCAAACCCCTCAGATTAGGTAATTCAAATTTGTTCTGTGATCAGGGACAGGAGGGAATGACTGCAGTGAAGCAGATTTGGGGACCCAGGAGGTATCGCTTGGGGTCCAACAGTTACAAGATTTTTTGCAAACTATGCAGTTGAGAGCGGACACTGCAAGAAGGAGGAGTGAACTGATCACGGAACTGTGATATAGGGAGACATTCAAGTGAGGGGAGGAAATAGGAATGTAGTAGTGGTAGGGGACAGTATAATTAGAGGGATAGAAACCGTTCTCTGCAGCCGTGAGTGTGAGTCCTGAAGGCTGTGTTGCCTGCCCAGTGCCAGGATTAAGGACGTCTCCTCAGGGCTGGAGAAGAACTTGGAGTGGGAAGGGAGGGAACCAGTTGTCATCGTCCATGTTGGTACCAACATTGATAGGAATAGAAAGGAGGTTCTGCTGAAAGAATTTGAACAGTTAGGAGCTAAATTAAAAAGCAGAACCTCCAAGGTAATAATCTCAGGATTGCTACCTGAGCCACGGGCAAACTGGCATAGGGTAAATAAAGTCAAGGCGTTAAATGGCTCAGAGATTGGTGTGGGAGGAATGGGTTTCAGTTCATGGGGCACTGGCACCAGCGCTGGGGTAGAAGGGAGCTGTTCCAGTGGGACAGGCTTCACTCCAACCGTGCTGGGACCAGTATCCTGGCAGATCGAATAACTAGGGCAGTAGAGAGGGCTTTAAATTAAATAGACAGGGGGTGGGTTCTGGAAAGAGGATATGTAGGCTTACAAAGCAAAAGGGTATGGCAGCCTTGAAGGGCAGCTATTTAGATAATGATACCCAGAGTGTGACAGGAAGGGATGGGGTGTACAAACATTAAAAAACAGCAGCAAACAGGGTAAAAGGGGGGAAAATGGTAAAAAGGCAAAAGTAATGGCTTTTTACTTAAATGCACATAGTATTCAAAACAAAATAAATGAATTAACGGCACAAATAGAGGTTAATGGGTATGAACTTACAGTTGTTACAGAGATGTGGTTACAAGGAGATCAAAGCTGGGAGCTAAATATTCAGGGGTATGTGACTTTTTGAAAGGACAGGCAGGAAGGAAAAGGTGGTGGGGTAGCTTTGTTAGTATGAGATGGAGTACGACAGCAAGAAAGGATCTTGGAGCAGGAGATGTAGAATCCATATGGGTGGAGGTAAGAAATAACAAAGGGAAGAAGACACTGTTGGGAGTAGTCTACAGGCCCCCTGAGAATAGCTATACTGTAGGACAGAGAATAAATCAGGAGATGCTAAGGGCATGTAAGAAAGGCAGTACATTAATCATAGGTGACGTTAATATTCATGTAGATTGGGAAAATCAAATTGGCAGAGGAAGACACGAGCAAGAATTCATAGAGTGTGTTCTGGACAGTCTCCTAGAACAATATGTTGTAAATCCAACTGTGGTGGCCTAGGCAACTGCAGGGAACCCATTTAGTGCTAAAAGAGTTAATGGGGAAATTGAATTATATGCCTAGGCCTAAGAGAAAAATACTGCAGCCTTGAGAACAATACCACCTTGTCTGACCACAGTTGTAGGATGAGCCCGGAGACATTCCATTTTGTTCTTTCTCAGGCCAATGTAATCAGGATTGTGATAAGCATTTGCATAAGCACTATGCCTGTTGTGCTGGGAATGAAAATTTACTGAAATATGGATTGGTCAGTTAACTTATGCAAATAAATAGATAGGCTTGTGCAAAATTTACTGATTGGCTGTAAAAATGCTTTTAACAGGTCTGTGTGTGCTCTGCTACATGATGGTACAATAGCTCTTGTTGTATTGTTCTCCCTTATGCACAAGTAACAAATGGGGTTTCTACGTATTAATAATGCCTTGCTGTGATTAACCTCCAACACAACCAGGGATCAGGCTATTTTGGATCTGGTACTGTGTAATGAGGCAAGTTTAATATGTGATCTCAGAGTAAAAGATACCCTAGGAAACAGTGACCATAATATGGTAGAATTTAGCATTCAGTTGGACAGTGAGAAACTTGGGTTGGAAATAACTGTGCTAAACTTAAATAAGGGTAATTACAAAGGAACGAGGGCAGAGATAAAAACAAAAAAACTGCGGATGCTGGAAATCCAAAACAAAAACAGAATTACCTGGAAAAACTCAGCAGGTCTGGCAGCATCGGCGGAAAAGAAAACAGTTGACGTTTCGAGTCCTCATGACCCTTCAACAGAGGGCAGAGTTGGCTGGAGTGGACTGGGAAAGCAATTTAACAGAAGAGACAGCTGATGAACAATGGCAGACATTTAAGAGCATAGTTCATGATTCTCAACAAAGATATATCCCAGTGAGGAAGAAGGATTCAGGGAAATGGATAAACCAACCATGGTTAACCAAGGAAGTTAAGGGCAGTATCAAATGGAAAGAAAAAACATACAATGTGGCAAAGATTAGTGGTAAAGCAGAGGATTGGGAAAGGTTTAAAAAAACAACAAAAGATGACCAAAAATGATGAAGAGAGAGAAAAAAAACTTTGAGGGTAAACTAGCAAGTGATATAAAAATGGAAAGTAAGAGCTTTTTTAAATATATAAAAAGGAAGAGCGAGGCCAAAGTGAACATAGGCCCCTTAGAGAATGAGACTGGGGAAATAATAATGGGGAACCAGGAAATAGAAGAGGAGTTGAAAAAATATTTTGCTTCAGTCTTCACAGTAGAAGACACAAATAGCATTCCAAAAATACTAAATAATCAAGAGGAAAAAGTGGGGGAGCAAATAAATACACTAACTATCACTAGAGAAAAAGTACTAGGGAAACTAATGGGGCTAAAGGCCAATATGTCCCCTGGACATGATTGGTTCCATCCTAGGAATTAGCTACAGAGATAGTGGATGCAATTGTGGTAATTTTTCAAGAATCCTTAGATTCTGGAAAAGTCCCAGAAGATTGGAGAACAGCCAATATAACACCTTATTCAAAAATGGAGGGGGACAAAAAACAGGTAACTATAGGCCAGCTAGCTTAACATCTGTCATTGGGAAAATGTTGGAGTCTATTACAAAGGATGTAATAGCGGAGCATTTAGAAATACAGAATCTAATCAAGCAGAGTTAATATGGCTTCATGAAGGGGAAATCATGCCTAAGAAATTTATTAGAAATCTTTGAGGAGGTAATAAGCAGGATTGATAAAGGGGAATCAATAGATGTAATATATTTGGATTTCCAAAAGGCATTCTATAAGGTACCACATATAAGGTTACTTAATAAGATGAGTCCATGGTTTTGGGGGTAGTATATTAGCATGGATAGAGGATTGGCTCATGAATAGAAGACAGGGAGTTGGAATAAGGGGGGCATTTTTGGGATGGCAACCTGTAACTAGTGGAGTGCCACAGGGATCAGTGCTTTGGCCACAATTATTTACAATAGATATTAATGATTTAGATGAGGGAAGTGAATGTACTATTGCCAAGTTTGTGGATGACACAAAAATAGGTGGGAAGGCAAGTAGCTAGGATGACACAAGGAATCCACAGAGGGATATAGACAGGTTAAGTGAGTGGATAGAAATTTGGCAGATGGAATATAATGTGGGAAAGTGTGAGGTTATGCACTTTGGCAGGAAGAATAGAGGAGCTGAATATTATTTAAATGGAGAAAGTCTGCAGAAAGCTGCAGCACAGAGGGATTTGGGAGTCCTTGTGTATGATTCCCAAAAAGCTAACGTATAAATTCAGCAGGTAATAGGGAAGGCAAATGGAATGTTGGCCTTTATTTCAAAGGGAATGAAGTATAAAAATAGTGAAGTCTTGCTAAAACTATACAAGGCACTAGTTAGACCACACCCAGAATACTGTGAACAGTTTTGGTCCCCTTATCTAAGGAAAGATAGACTGGTATTGGAGGCAGTCCAGAGAAGGTTTACTAGGTTGATCCTGGGTATGGAGGGATTTTCTTATGAGGAGAGGTTGAGTAGGTAGGGCCTGTACTCATTGGAGTTTAGAAAAATGAGAGACGACCTTATTGAAACATATAAGATTCTTAGGGGGCTTGACAGGGTAGATGCTGAGAGGTTGTTCCCCCTTGTGGGAAAGTCTAGGACCAGAGGGCATAATCTCAGAGTAAGGGGATGTCCATTTAAAACAGAGATGAAGAGGAATTTCTTCTCTCAGAAGGTAGTGAATCTATGGAATGATTTACCACAGAGGGCTGTAGAGGCTGGATCGTTAAGTATATTCAAGGCTGAGATAGACAGATTTTTAATCAGTAAGGGAATCAAGGGTTATGGGCTAAAGGCAAGAAAGTGGAGTTGAGGATTATCAGATCAGCCATGATGTCATTGAATGGGTGGAGCAGGCTCGATGGGCCGAATGGCCTACTTCTGCTCCTACATCTTATGGTCTTATAGTTTCTCTCCCCCAACACACAATGTAATCAGTTTTACTCCACGCATGCGCACACAAACACACACACACACGTATGCGCACACACAGAAATTGTAATCAGGTTCTCTATTGCACACACACATGCATCATCCCAACCCCACCTCTCCTCACATATCACTCATGTCCTCCCTCACTCAATGAACTGCATGGCATTGGACGTTCTGAGGAACAAAGGGTCCTTGGCGTGTGTGTCCATAGATCTCTGAAGGCAGACGGGCATGTTAGTGGGGTAGTGAAAAAGGCATATGGCACACTTGCCTTTATCAATTGAAGCATAGATTACAAAAATAGGGAGGTCATGTTGGAGTTGTATAGAGCCTTGGTGAGGCCACAGCTGTAGTACTGTGTGCAGTTCTGGTCGCCACATTATAGGAAGGATGTGATTTCACTGGAGGGAGTGCAGAGGAGATTCACCAGGATGTTGCCTGGGATGAAACATTTAAGTTATGAAGAGAGGTTGGATACACTTGGGTTGTGTTCGCTGGAGCAGAGAAGACTGAGGGGTGACCTGATCGAGGGGTACAAGATTATGAGGGGCATGGACAGGGTGGATAGGGAGCAGCTGTTCCCCTTAGTTGAAGGGTCAGTCATGAGGGGGCATAAGTTCAAGGTGAGGGGCAGGAAGTTTAGGGGGGAATGTGAGGAAAAACATTTTTACCCAGAGGGTGGTGATGGTCTGGAATGCACTGCCTGGGAGGGTGGTGGAGGTGGGTTGCCTCACATCCTTTAAAAAGTACCTGGATGAGCACTTGGCACGTCATAACATTCAAGGCTATGGGCCAAGTGCTGGTAAATGGGATTAGGTAGGTAGGTCGGGTGTTTCTCACGTGTCGGTGCAGACTCGATGGGCCGAAGGACCTCTTCTGCACTGTGTGAAGCTGTGATTCTGTGATTCCTCCTTCTCCACCCTCCCTTCTGCTCAGATTTCTCCACCTTGCACACAGCTGGGGGGCTGGAGTGAAAAAGCAGCGACAATGATGATGGATAAAAAGGATAAAAGGGAATCATTTTATAAATTAGACTCAAATCCTAAAATTTTATAAAACATTGATCGATGTGGGGAGCATACAATTGAGGAGCAGGATTAGGCTAATCAGCCCCTCGAGCCTGCTCCGCCATTCAGTAAGATCATGCCCGATCTGAATGTGGCCGCAACTCCACTTTCTGCCTACCTCGGCCTTAAAGATATTCAATGGCCCCACCTCCGCCACCCTCTAGGGAAGAGAGCTCCAACGATTCTCGACCCTCGGACGCAAAAGGCTTCTTCTCATCTCCACCTTAAATGGCAGACCCCTTATTTTTAAACTGTGTCCCCTAATTCTATATCCCCACAAGGGGAAACATCCTTTCAGTGTCCACCCTGTTAAGTCCCCTTAGGATCTTATTTGTTTCAATTAGATCAATAAGAGCCCAAACCCCAGCCCTCAGCACCATTCCTCTCTTCCATGAAAGGGGTCTAGACCCTTGAAATGCACGTTTGTCTTTTCAAACCATTAATGTCTGTTTTATACAGATATGAGCTAAGCAGCAATGAGCAAAAACTGGGCTGTGTGGCGGCACAATACTGCTTCATCTAAATATACCTGCCAGTTTTATTGTGGGTGCTGCTGCCAGCCCAGGTCAAGAACAGAGCATTGGGCATAAAGCAAATGAACGGGAATCCGCCTTGGCAGATAATTCCGGCTGGGCTGTCACAGTGCAAGAGCTTTTTGAAATCTGAGCTCTGCTGGCAAGATCAGCATTCATATTATTATCTGCTGCCTCTGGTAGTCTGCTTGACTGGGATTGACTCAGCACAACAATGTTTTATGTGAACCAACCAGATCTGGTGGTAAATGGTTAAGCCAGTTCTCCACCATCTCCTTTCAATTCTGCATCTCATGCACCTAAGGGAGCAGAAATGAGAGCTGAGCCAGGGGGATCAGCCAGGGTGAGACAGAATAATGGTCTTCCTGGGAACCAGGGCATCGAGGGTGGAGGTGAGGGTGTGGTTAAGCAAATCCATAGCTGCAGACATGTTGCAACAAGCAAAAGGCCCAACGGCTAGATAGTTCGAATTTCAAAAGTGCAAACGTGATTGGGGAAGAGATTTTTTGTGGGATGGATAGAGGAGGAGGTAGGATTGGGGTTTGGAAGGGAGTAAGGGTAGAGAGTGATACAAGCAAGTGATAAGCAATGCTCTTATCTGTAATTCATACATTGGGAGTAGGAAGAGCATGTGAGATGGTCAAGGAGTATGGGCTGGAAAGTTTACACAAAGGGAGAGAGTTAGGGAGGATAAGATGGCAGTGAACTCAGAGGAGAGAGAGCTTGACCAGTTAGATGGATGTTGAAACCCCCGAGAATAAGAAGTCAATCAGTGCCGAAGCTGCGGGAGAAAAGCAGTGAAGATGATTCAGTGAGGACATTTTGATTGTACTTGGGAGAGTAGTACAGAATGATGGTTTTGAATGAGAGCTGAGAGAGGTGGAACAAGATGAGATGCTGAAAGGAGGAGAAGGTGCCAGAGGCGTGGGTTGGGTGTGGGGGCGGCGGCGGGGTTGGGGGGGGTGGTCAGGCCGGGCTGTGATCTGGTGAGAAGTGTCACACCGTCACCGCCCTCATCTTAATGAGGAAAGTGTGGAACATACAGCCGGCCGAGGCTTCATTAAGGGGGAAGGTGTCATCACCTCTCAGCCAGCTTTCATCAAGGCCGCAATATCAATGCAATCATCCACAATATCTTCAAGGATAGCAGGGACCTTGTCCACAAGCAAACAGAAATTGTGGAGGGAGCTGCAAAGTAGGGCAGTGAGAGATGCTCCATTGGCAGAGTCTGCATGGTCAGCACTGGAAGAGGTGAATTGGACAGGGAGGAGATTGGTTACACATTGAACAGTATGGGTACACACCTGAATGCTCGAGCCTCAACCAAATTACAGCAGTTACCAACACCACTGCGCCCAAGGGAATATCCAAAGCAAACCCAAAACCTGGGCCTGTTTGCTAACTTTTCTTCTATTATAAGATATATACATAATCTATATGAGCCCAGATCCCTTTATACTTCACCTTGCTGGATAGAATGCCCATCAGTAAAGTGAAAAGAATAGAAAGCATACTGCAGAGCTTTAGCTGCTGATTTTTAGTGACCGATACAACGCAGAACATACTCCTGCTGCCAGCACAGTGCTGGGAGTAGTTTCCTATTGTGCACTTCAGGGTCACACTGTTTTCCTGCACTCCCACACAAGGCCATTGCTACACACCGGAAACAAACACAATCAAGTCACCCACTGCATCATCTGAATCAGCTGTCCATGGGAAGCAAACTCCCGAGTTACACCTTAAATTTAACTCAACACACATCTCAAACTCCCCACTCCCTACAGCACGGCATTTCAAATGGACTGGCTCTCATTTTTAGACTTTATCTCCTAGTCCTAGACTCCCCAACCAGTTCTGTCCACCCTGTCTGTCCCCTATAATAATTTGATGCCTTCGATCAAATCACTGATTAACCTCTAAATTCTAGAGAATGCAACACTATTTGTGTAAATGTCGAGGATTTGTTAACAAACAACAGAGTCGGGATAAATAAGTCACTTTCAGGATGGCAAATTGTTACTAGTGGAGTGCCACTAGTAGGGATCAGTGCTGGGGCCACAAACTAATTACAATCTCTGTAATCTTTTTTAATCTACCATATAACTAAATGACTTGGATGAAGAGACCGAGTGTATTCTGGCCAAATTTGCTGATGATACAAAGTTAAATAGAAAAGCAACTTGTGAGGAGGACACAAGGAGCCTACAGAGGAATATAGACAGGTTAAGTGAGTGGGCAAAAACTTAGATGGAATATAATGTGGGGAAATGTGAGTTTGTCCATTTTGGCAGGAAGAATAGAGGAGCTGAATATTATTTAAATAGAGGGAGATTGCAGAATTCTGAGGCATAGAGGGATCTGGGTGTCCTGGTACATGAATCACAAAAAGTTAGCATGCAGATACAGCAAGTGATTAGGAAGGCAAATAGAATGTTGGCGTTTATTGCAAGGGGAATGGGATATAAAAGTAGGGGAATCTTTCTACAACTGTACAGGTTCTTGGTGAGACTGCACCTAGAGTACTGTGTACAGTTTTAGTCTCCCTGCTTAAGGAGGGATAGACTTGAATTGGAGGCAGTTCAGAGAATGTTCACTAGGCTGATTCCTGGGATGAAGGGGTTGTCTTATGAAGAAAGGTTGATCAAGTCCTTTTTGGAGTTTAGAAGAATGAAAGGTGACCTTATAAGATTCTGAGGGAGCTTGACAGGGTAGATATTGAATCTCTCGTGGGGGAATCTAGGTGGGCACAGTTTAAAAATAAAGGGCCTCCCATTAAATGGGGAGGATTTTTTTCTCTCAGAGTTGTTAGTGTTTGGAATTCTGTTCCTCAGAGATCAGTGAAGCTGGGTCATTAAATGCATTTAAGGCTGAATTAGACAGATTTTTGATGAAAAGGGGATCAAGGGTTATGGGGGACAGGCAAGAAAGTGGAGTTAAGACCATGATCAGAACAGCAATGATCTTATTGAATGGCGAAGCAGGCTTGGGGGTCGAATGGTCTTCTCCTGCTCCTATCTCTTATGATTTTATGAGTCCTTGGATCTAGGTATTGTTCCGTAAATCTATGCTGCACTCCCTCCAAGGTCAATAAATCCTTCTTAAAGAGGGGTGCCACACTGCTCACAGTATTCCAGTGTGGTCTAATTTTTATTTTTTATTTATTCATGGGATGTGGGCATCACTGACTAGGCCAGCATTTATTGCCAATCCCTAACTGCCCTTGTTCAGAAGGCATTTAAGAGTCAACCACATTTCAGTGGGTCTGGAATCACATGAAGGCCAGACCAGGTAAGGACAGCATATTTCCTTCCCTAAAGGGACATTAGTGAACCAGATGCCAACAATACCACTCTGCCACCGCTTCCCCTGATCAGGGCTTTGTGTGGCTCCTTGTATTCCAGTCTTTTGGATATAAAGGCCAGCATTTCATTAACCTGCTCCTGACATGTTAATGATTTTTTATAGCTGGATCTCCAAGTTCCTTTGGACCTCCATTGTTTTGAGCTATTCATCATTTAGAAAGCATTTTGTTTTATCCTTTGTAGGTCCAAAGTGCACACCCTCACATTTGCTGATGCTGATGGTGGCAAAGTGGTAATGTTACTGAACTAGTAATTTAGAGGCCCAGGCCAATGTTCTGGGGACAAGGGTTCAAAACCCACCATGGCAGCTCGTGAAATTTAACTCCAATTAACATTCAGAATTAAAATATAAAAGTCTCAGTAATAGTGACCATGAAACTATTGTCGATTGTCATAAAAATGTCCTTTAGGGAAGGAAATCTGCCAATCTTACCTGGTCTGGCCTACATGGGACTCCAGATTCACAGCAAAGTGGTTGACTCTTAACTGCCCTCTGAAATGGCCTAGCAAACCACTCAGTTCAAGGGCAATTATGAATAGGCAACAAATGCTGGCCTTGCCAGTGACGCCCACATCCCATCAAAGAATAAATAAATTTTCCACAGTTTTGCCTATTCACTTCAAATATCAATACCTCTTTGTGATGTTACGGTTCCATCTACACAGCTCACAATGCCACCTATCTTTGTTTCGCCAGTAACTTTGGATGTGTGACATTCTATCCCATCATCTAAGTTATTAATAAATACAGTGAATAGTTAACTGAGACCCCAACACAAATCCTTGTTGGACACTGCTAGTCACATCTTCCCAATTAGAGTATCTGTATATTATCCCTACTGTCACTCCTGCCATTCAGCCAACTTCTTAGCAATTTCAAGTTTAACTATCAATCTCTTATCAGGGATTTTATTAAGTGCCTTCTGGAAGTCTATATAAATACCATCCAGAGACATTCCCCTGCCTTAGTCACTTCTTTAAAAAAATTCAGTTAGATTTTTCAAGCAAGATCTACCCTTTATATATACATGCTGACTCTCTCTGATCAACTGAAAATTTTCAATCTGTTTAATTACCTGATCCTTAATTATAAACTCTCATAATTTCTGGTAACAGATGTTCCGTTAACTGGTTTATTAATGTTAGCTGGTCCGGGTTTCCTCTTGGTGACTTATTAAATAATGGACTGACGTGCAATTTTCCATTCGATAGGGTTGTCTCTGGATTTGAGAGAATTTTGGAAGATTATAGATAGGACATTTGCAGCTTTTTCATCATCTTCCTTTAAAAACCTGAAATGGAAACCAGCTGGTCCTTGGGATTTGTCACACTTTACTGCCATTATTTTCCTCATTCCTGTAACTTTGCTTATGTTAATTTTGCGAACTCACTGTCCCTGATTCAATATCAGCTTCCTTGTGATATCCAACACACTGATCATTTCCTCTACCATTAATACTAATGTAAAGCAGTTATTGAAAGTGTCCACCATTTTCTCTGACAGTTTCACAGTTATCAGTTGTCAAGGAGACACATAGCTCCTGACCACCCTATGTTTCCTAAGAGAAGTGAAACAAAGGGAATTAGACAACTGGAGATAGTTTGGAGTTTATTCTGAGGTACCAGATAAGGTGCTTTATCACATGGATGGTTTTGTACTGAAAAAACTTTTCATACGGAACTTATAAAACCAGGACAAGGCTGGCTGGGTGATACAGATGTTAGAATGGACTTTCCCACAGCTGGAAAAGTAATCTTAAAAATCTTTCTAGCTCTTTTTAGCAAAAGAAGCAAGTGTGAAGTGAGAAAAAACTTTTTCATGCAACGAGTGGTTCGGGTCTGGAATACTCTGCCTGGAAGTGTGCTGGAGACAGGTTCAATCGAGGGATTCAAGAGGACATTGGATGATTATTGAATAGAAACAATGTGCAGGGTTGCAGGGAAAGGCAGGAGAATGGCACTAGGTCATAACGCTCATTTGGAGAGCTGGTGCAGACACGATGGGCTGAAAGGCCTCCTTCTGTACCGTTAAAATTTTGTTATTCTGACCACATATTTGTGGGAGTGTAGATTAATCAACATAAAAACCTACATTTCTTCAGGTGATATTTTTCACATAAGTGTTTCTGAAACCGCCTAATAAGGCAACAGATTCAGAAGGGAAACGATGGAAACAAAATCAATATGCCTGAGTGATTCTTCCAGTGTATGGTATTTTTAATGAGCTCTGTTCTGCTGGAAATAGCTCATGTTCAACTAAAACCGGATCCCGCCATGTTTTATTGGCATCATAAAGAGAAACTTCCAGGTATCTTCATAACGCATGTTGATGATTTCGTATGGAGTGGTACTGTGTAATTTGAGAAATATGTTTTTAATAAGAGTGAGTAGAATTTAAGATTGGGAGTCAAGCTTGTGGGGCTTTTCCATATATTGGTTTAGATATTAAGCAAAGGAGGTCTGTAATAACTTGAGATCAACATTCCTATTTTGAGAGTCACTGTTACTCCCATCAGTTAATTGTATTAGGTTATGTTATGTCGAAGGAAGATGCAAAGCTATCATGATTTTGATTAGTCAGTTGAACTGGTTGGACACTCGGACTATGCCGGATGTTTGTTTTGATGTGTTGTAGCTATGTACTATGATGAAAAACCCTGAAGTAGAGAATGCTTTAAGGTAAGTAAAACATTAAGAAAATTACAACTAGATGAATACCTACATGATCCAAAGAACATGAAATCAATAATTTTTAAGTGATGCTTCACATGTTAATCTTCCTGATGGGTATTCTAGTGCAGCTGGTTTCATATTTTTTATTAGTGAAAATGAGAAATGTCCTTTAGCTTGGGAAGCTAACAAGATAATAAAGGTTGTTAAATGTACTTTGGCTGCAGAAACATTGGCTTGTGGGAAGGTAGTGGATATGGGATTCTATTTGTCAAACATTTAAAGTGAAATTCTGCCCAATGAGCTCACGGAAAATGGAACACACATTGACTGTGGGTAGGTTTTTGTTTAGTATGGGATAATACACATGCTCCAAAAAGTGTGACTGAGAAAAGGAGATGGATGGACTTTGCTGGCTTGAAACAAATCCTAGAAAGAAAGGAAAGCTCTAAAATTAAATGAATGGATGTAAGTCATCAACTTTCAGATAGTTTTACAAACATAAATGCATATACGAATAAACCTTTGGGGGTCCTAGAGGAGGGGCATCTAGCAATATAATACTTTGTACAAAATATGGATGTTATTGATTTAATTTGTTTCATTTTGGTTGTACATATGCAGACTTTTATTTTTTTAAAAAAGAGAGGGGGAATCCATTAATTGTATATTCAGTGTTTAATTGTATGCAGGTGGTGGGCATTAACAGGGGATTCACTAATCTTCCTATGAATAAACTGTGATTGTTGCATTAGGAGGCACATGTTTTTAATGTGTAATTGTGTAAATAAAAGCTTATAAAAGTGTGTAAAGATTGGCTTCAGTTCTAACCTTCACTACTGGCTTTCTGGAACAGAACACTGCTGATCTACTATTGTTTTTCCCATTAACAGATCTGTCCTGTTTACTGCAGACAGTCTCTGTCTCATCCCATTGAAGTCAGCCTTACTTCAATCTAGGATATTAGCTGTTTCGCATTTCTCCTTTTCAAACACTACATCGAATTCAATCATATTATGATCGTTATTAGGTACATTTAACATGCACCATTCAGTTATTAAGTAAATCTAGATCACTATTCATTGTTAGATCTAATATGGTGAGCTCCGTTGTTGGTTTGAGGACATATTCCTGCAGAAAACTATCAGAGACACACTTAAAACATTCATTAGCCTTCTGACTGGTGCTTGTTTGCTTATCCCAACCTATATACAAGTTCAAATCCCCATTAAAACTACTCTGCATTTGCTACACGCCTGTATAATCTCTGCATTTTTACACGTTCTACCACTTTACACTTGCTACAGAGGACCTTATAACCTGATATCCCAGTCCTGATCGTCTTGCAACTGTGTATCTGTAATGACTACCATGTCAAACAATTCATCAAGTTGAAACTGCAATTGTATTTCATTCAATGTGTTTCTTATACTCTGTGTGTTTGTATTAAGAAAACTTACCGGAGTCACTCTCCCTAACCTGTCCTTCTGGTCTAATGATTTATTCAATGTTTCCAATTTCTGTCTCCTGGCTTAATCATCTTCCTAACAGCACTGTGGGAGTACCCACACCACAGGGACTGGAATGGTTCAAGGGGGCAGCTCACCACCACTTTCTCAAGGGCAATCAGGGATGGGCATTAATGTTGACTTAGTCAGCAATGCCCACACCCCATGAAATATTTTTTTTAAAAAACCCTTTAGTTTTCCCTCTACCTGCAGGGCCTACTGCACAATTTCTGATTGTTACACCACCCTGTTCCCTCTGGTTTGTTTTGGAACTAATATTTATGCTACTTTTCCATCTGAGCCCTCCCCTCCCACACCACCATTTACTAGTTTGAAGTCCTTGTAACTGCCTATTTATCCTTTTTGCTGGGACTCTGGTCCCAGCCTAGACCAGCTGGGGTTTGTCCCAATGCTCCATTCCTTCCTATCCCAGTATTGGTGCCAGTTTCCCATGAAATTAACCCCTCTTTTCCCAAAGCAGTCCTTCAGCTGTGTGTTCATCTCCTTAACCTGCTTATCCCCATACCAATTTACGTGTGGCTCAGTTAATAATTTGGATATTATAACACAAGATCCTGTCCTTTATTAGCCCCTATTCCTGGTACTCTCCAAACAGGATCTCTTGCCTTCTCTTCCCTAGGTTTTAAGCCCAATTCACTAGTTCCCCTGTTAGTAAACTGTGGCTGTTGCCTCCCTCCCTCTATAAGTTTGACAGGTTCCTCACCATGGCACCAACACACCATCGGGGACTCTCAATCCTCCTATTGGTACCCCCAATTACTGAACCTTCTACAATGACCACATTATACTACCCCTTCTACTCCTCACTTTGGACAGCCTCTTGCTCCAAGATGTAATGGTCCAACCTCTGACAGTCCTTAGGACAGTCTTTATCTTTATCCTCAGGAATAGCAATATCATTATAGCCATTGGATAGGATCAGTTTCCAAGAAATCTCATTCGTTATCTCAGCAGTGGGCAGAGGCAGGGGACACGTGCCAGTGGCCGGAGGAAGGGTTGGGGGAGGGGTGGAGTGCCAATGGATTGAGGCAAGGGAACGTGTCAGTGGGCAGAAGCAGGGGAGCGGTGTGGGGGAATGTGCCCGTGGGTGGGGGCAGTAGGGACATGCCAGTGGCCAGAGGCAGAGTGACATGCCAGCTGGTAAACGTGGGGTTGCTGTGTCAGTAGGCAGAAGTAGGGATTGGTGGGGCAGGCTTGATCATCCCAGTGGGGGAGGGGGGCATCATGCCAGCCAAGCAGAAGCAGATCCATACTAGGGTGAATTTGCAGGGTTAGGGGCTTGGGGGGTGATGTTGGGGAGAAGGCGTTTGGGGGAACATGGAAGGAGGGTCTGGGGGATTGGGGAGGTGGGTGTGCAGGAGGGGCTGGGTTCAAAAGAGGTTGGGGTTGGGGGAAGGGGTTGAGAAGCGGGCGGTTTTTCCCATCCTCAGGATTAGGAGTCGGTGACCCCGATGTAAGGGGATTGAGCTGCCCCGTCCCGTCCCGTCTCGCACTCACCCGGCTCCATCCTGGAGCTGCTGCGCTCCTCCAGCTCTCCTTTCCTCTCCTCTCCCACTCTGTGCGCTCACCGATCAGGCTCTGCTCCACGCTGCTCTGAGCCGGGGCTGGAGCTGCTGGGCTGGGTCTACCGGATCGGACACTTCCCTCCGGCTCCTGCAGAGGAAGCTCTTGTGTTGAGGCTCCGGCTCCTGTCCTGTCCTGTCCCACCTCCCCTTAAAGTCACAGCGCTCAGAGCCCAAGGTCAGCAAAGCTCCGGGCACCTCCAGCAAAACATCCGCCCACAGCCACTGGCTGAGTGCCCACCCGGGGAATTCCTCAAACTGAACTTACCGCCCCCACCCCTTCCCTGTCCTGGAATATTCTCCAAATCTCATTCCAGCCTCTACCCAGTTATTCCTGTGTGTGAGGACAGTAGCAACCTGTCCGAGACTCCCACACCAACCAGTGCCTGAGGAACTGCATCTCAAAACAAACCAAAAACACGGCTGGCATGTGGAGTGTACAGCGCCAGAAACAGCGGGTGTGTGAGGAGATCAATCTGCAACTTTGGGAAAATTCACAGACACAGGGACACCGGCAGACACACAGGCAGACACACAGGATCACAGGCAGGGATAGGCAGAGACAGAAAATGAGACACAGAGAGACAGACAGGCAGAGACACAAAGATACAGGCCAAGGCACACAAGCAGATACACAGCCACAGACAGAGATATACACACACGCGTGCACAAATAGACAGACACTTTCAACGATGTGCACACACTGACAGAACCAGCACAGAATCAGAGACAGACACACACACACAAAGACACAGAAACAAACAGACACACACACACACATACGCACAGAGACAAACAAACATACATATAGATACACATGCAGAGAACCACACTTGCAGACAGAGACACTCAAAAAAATGTGCACAGACACACATAGATACACACTCAGGCATTCCCAGAAACACACTAACACAGACAAACCAAGAGACACACACTGATGTGTGCACATAGAGATATGCAGACTGACAGACAATGGATTGCTGGGGTCTGTGTGACTGGGAGGCTAGGTTGGACAGGACAGTCAGTGCCGAGTTTCCTGTACATATAGCTGCTACTCGATTGGAGAAGCCTGGACTCCAAACCTTCATAACAGGATGTGACTGTTCTGCTGCTATGTAACCGCCCTCGGGCACAGCCCTATTGCCAAGGTCAGCACCAGAGTAACTCCCTATGACACCACCCAGAGGTGCCTGGGCTGTGCATGGCAACTTGGCTCATGCATGATAGTCAAAAATCTGCTTTTGCCTTCACAAAAGGAGAGCTTCACGTTACATAGTGTGTGATAAATCAAACAGCTGTGAGGTCTACAGCCAGCCAATGAAAGCTCACAGCAGAACGATGACTCCAACAGCTTAGAACTCAATCACAAAGTGCTCAATGCAACATGGACAGCCACCGTGGCCCCTCCCACATAGCAGAGTAACATGTCATGTAGCTTCTCATCGGACAACAAAGCCCATGTGCCTGGAATGCAGCTTAACACCACTGTTCACCTGAAAATTCGGAATACTTCAGAATGTAAGTATTCAAACCCAAAGTAATTTTCTATATTATTATGTTCCTCATAGACATCTTCTCATGGGCAATTAGGGATGGGCAATAAATGCTGGCCTAGCCAGCGACACCAGCACCCCATAAATGAATAATAAAAATAAAAACTTAAATTCCCAGTGGCCAACTTAAAGGAATTGCTCAACAAGATTTCAAGTTTTAAGACTTTTACTGTAACAAACCAACTAAAAGTAACTATTCATAAACATTACTTAGTAAGCAACTAGTACCCTAAACTACAGAAAAGTTAACTCTTATTTATGTTTTATTGTGATTGATGACCCAATTCCATATTACAGTAAACTCTCCACAGCATTACAGTCTATAGACACTTCCAGCTCCAATGTGTTCATGTCTTCCTGAGTCGGAACATCCAACGACTGTCAAAAGGCATTTCCTTCAGTTTTCGTAGAATTTCCAAACTGACTATCAGCAATAAGGCCCACCCTGGTGATTTCTACTCCTGGCTTCACTAGGGCAAATTTTTAATCAGACCATCCTCCCTCTTGCATTCTGCCTGTTAACTCGTGGAGGACTCAGCTGACTGCACCGGCTGCAGCCTTTTACTGTTGCACAACCTTTTTCTCTCTCTTTCTGTCCAAAAACTTGGAGACAGTAAGTTATCCCAGCTGCTTCTGCCTTTTTCAGTATTCAGTATTTTCAGGTGAACATTATGCACCTTGTTCCCAATAAGCCACAAGCTGGGCCCCCCTGTCCCCGGAGTAACCAAGCCACCCAGGCTTGCTGTTAGCAGCATTCAAAGCAGATCATGTGGACCCCCCTTCATTCCTCCATTTTACCTTGAATTAAAGAGGCAGTCCCAAAACTTAATCATCTTTAAAACCTCACATACATAACAATATTTAAACAATAATAGATACCCCCAACTTATGACGGGGATAATTACTGACACTGAAATAAACTGACTAGGTAGATCCTATTTTGATCTGTGCTGAGTTAACCAATCCCAGCCAGGAAGGACCCAGTAGAAGTCATAATTTTTTAATGCTGGCTAGGCCTGCATTTATTGCCCATCCCCAATTGCCCTTGAGAAGGTGGTGGTGAGCTGCCTTCTTGAACCACTGCAGTCCATGTGGTTTAGGTACACCCACAGTGCTGTTAGGAAGAGAGTTTCAGGATTTTGACCCAGTGACAGTGAAGGAAAAGCGATACATTTCTAAGTCAGGATGGTGAGTGACTTGGAGGGGAACTTGCAGGTGGTGGTGTTCCCATCTATCTGCTGCCCTTGTCCTTCTGATGGTAGTGGTTGTGGGTTTGGAAGGTACTATCGAAGGAGCCTTGGTGATTTCCTGCAGTGCTTCTTGTAGATGGTACACACTGTTGCTACTATGTGTTGGTGGTGGAGGGAGTGAATGTTTGTGGATGGGGTGCCAATCAAATGGGCTGCTTTGTCCTGCATGGTGTCAAGCTTCTTGATCGTTATTGGAGCTGCACTTATCCAGGCAAGTGGAGAGCATTCCATCACACTCCTGACTTGTGCCTTGTAGATAGTGGACAGGCTTTGGGGAGTCAGGAGGTGAGTTACTCATCACATGATACTTAAAATCTGACCTGCTCTTGTAACCACAGTATTTATATGGCTAGTCCAGTTCAGTTTCTGGTCAATGGTAACCCCCAGAATGTTGATAGTGGGGGATTCAGTGATGGTAATGTTATTGAATATGAAGGGGCAATTTAGATTCCCTCTAGTTGGAGATGGTCATTGCCTGGCACTTGTGTGACGTGAATGTTATTTGCCATTTGTCAGCCCAAGCCTGGATATTGTCCAGGTTTTGCTGCATTTGGACACGGACTGCTTCAGTATTTGAGGAGTCATGAATGCTGCTGAACAATGTGCAATCATCAGTGAACATCCCCATTTCTAACCTTATGATGGAAGGAAGGTCATTGATGAAGCAGCTGAAGATGGTGAGGCCGAGGACACGACTCTGAGGAACTCCTGCAGTGATGTCTTGAGATGATTGACCAACAACCACAACCATCTTCCTTTGTGCTGGGTGTGACTCCAACCAACGGAGAGTTTTCCCCCTGATTGCCATTGACTCCAGTTTTGCGAGGGCTCATTGATGCCACACACGGTCAATTGCTGCCTTGATGTCAAGGGACAATTGACCTCTGTGTCCTTACATCATGAGGAAGGAGATGAAATCTACCAGGTTCCTGCTTCTTATCTCCTGTCACCTGTTGGAAACAGTGATAAAGAAAATTCCTGATGTAAACTTGTCACACTGAAATTGCACCTTCCTGGCTGTTATGATGTTGCAGCACCTCCAAGGCAGCAAGGGGGAATTGCAATTTCAACCGAAGTTACTGTAAAAAATGTGGCCATAGAAGTTGATAATGGAGAAAGTTGACAGGAAGTACTTGCTCAAACAGTAGAACCTTAATACATTCCCAGTCAAGCTTCCTTTCCATTCTGCAGTCAGATAGTTGTCTTTCTCTATCTCTCCCTCTCTCCCTGACTCCAGCCTCTTTTGGTCTCCTCCTAAACCCGGTCCCTCTCCTTCCCTTCTCCAGCCCCCAGGCTATCTCTCTCTCTCTTCCTCTCTTCTCCTGACCCTAGCCTCTCTATCTCTCTCTCTCTCTCTCTCTCCCTGGTCCCGGCCTCACTATATCTCTCCCTGGCCCCAGCCTCTCTACCTATCTCTCTCCCTGAATCTCCCTCTCTGTTTCTCTTCCAGTGAAATCAACAAGAAAAGCAACATCTGCAGTTGCAAAGTTACTATAGTGGTGTTCCAAACAGGGAAGTTGTCAATTGGCTGGCAATACTTTGAGATGATGTTTCAGAAAGTAAAGGCATGGCAGGGAACCTCAGCTCTGTGTAATGCACATCCTATGCCATGTGGGAAATCCTGGATGGTTCTCACAGTCTGGATGACTGGTTACTTGTGCAGGAAGTGTCAGTTGCCAGAACAGCTCGAGCTTCAGGTTTCCCAATTTGAGCAGTGGTGAAGTCACTATGGGGCATCTGCAAGGGCTAAGGGTTTCATGAATAGCAGGTTTTTGGGGCTTGTCACCCTGCAGCTTAAAAATGTGCAGACAGAGGAAATAGCCAACTCCCTGAAAGACAAGGGGGAGCAGATAGGAAGGGCAGGCATACCTGAATACATCTCACTCTGCAACTGGTATTCAGTTTTGAACACTGGTGAGCATGATGATTCCCCTGGGGAGTGCAGTCACAGTCAAGTCTACAGCATCGTGAGTGGTTCTGCAGCACAGGCAGGGGAGAAAGAGCAACAATGGGCAGAGATTTGATAGTTTGGAGAACAGACAGATGTTTCTGTAGCTGCAGACATGAATCCAGGAAGGTTTGTTTCCTCCCTGTTGTGAGGGTCAAGAATGTCACGCTGCAGAGAACACTGGGGGTAAGGATGAACAGGTCATGGTTCATATTGATACCAACGACATAGGCAGAAAGGGGAAGGAAGTCCTGCAGGCAGAGTTGGGAGATAAGATATTGAAAAGCAGGACCTCAAAGGTAATAATCTCTGGAGTACTCCTGATGCCATGTGCTAGTGAGTACAGAAACAGGAAGGTAGAGCTGGTAAATATGTGGTGCAGGAGGGATGGAATTTAATGATGTGGTGGCAATGCATAGGTGGTGCAGGAGGGAGGGCTTTAGATTCCTGAGGCATTGACTTCTGGCAGAGGTCCGAGCTGTACAAGCCAGATGGATTCTACCTCAATGTGACCAGGATCAATATCCTCACAGGGGCTTTTCCAGTACTGCTGGGGAGGATTTTAAAAGGCTTGACATGGGAGTGGGAATATGAGAGCGAATTCAGAAATGAGAGAAGAAAAGTTGGAAATAGAAGGCAGAAAATTATTAGGTGTGTTTGGAAGGCAGAGGAAACAAAGGCTAGAAAATAGATCAGAAGGAAGTTTGGCAGTGCTAAATGGTGTATGTTGTAAGATGTTGGCCATAGTTTGGTAGATCATAGGCATTCATAGTCTTAGGTAGTTCAACAATAAGTATTAACTACTTACGTCCACAGCCTTCACTGCTTGTCCATCGTCCTGGGTATGCAATCAATTTTTATATTTTCCAGTAGATCTCCCAGCCCAACCCACTATTGTCGCATCCCTCCAGTTCCTTGATACTCTGGACAATACGAAACCATTTTGGGGGCTTGACTTCTTGCTAAAATAACCCTTTCCTGTTTCATCATGATCAATTTCTCTACCATCCTCTAGCCCTGATCTATCATGTCTTGTCCCTCTGGCTCTACCCTGTGAAATGTATGAGTATATGCTGCACAAGGTGCTTCATCATCCTCTATCACCTCGTCAGTATCCGAAAATGTATAATTCATTCTGATGACTCATGGGGATTTGTTTGATTCCCATGTTGCATAATCACTGTTTTCTCCTCACGTCCTATAACTTTCCCTGGGCCTTTCCTATACCCCTTTCTCTTGTAATAAACCAGATCGCTGTCTACCTCAGTCTTATTTGATGTTACAGTGCTCTGAGATCTTTCCCAAACTTCAGCCTTGATAAAGGCTTCAAACTCTTGCACATATTCTGAAATTTATCATTTGCAAGTTCTTCTCCAGTATTTGTCAAAAATTTCATTGACATTCCTAATCCAGTATCAACCCATTTTTCCATGACTTTGTCTATGATGGCCTGTTTGTCCTTGCCATTCATCACCATAGACAGACTGTATCTAGTTGCCATATCCACAAAGTATAACAAAAAAAATCCTCAATCCTTGTCCCATACCTTTAGGTCCATTGCCACTATGTCATTAAATTCCCTTGCCAGTGGAAGACTCACAACAGGACATGTTGGTGTCCTTTGGTATTTGACAAAAATGTCACATTGAGTCTTAACTTGCTGAATAAGAGTTTCATATTCCCTATCGACTCCAGCATCCCGCAGCAGAGCTTTTGGTTTCTGTGAGGAATGATGTCTATGTAATTTCCAAATAATTCTTTTCCTGTCAACTAAACTCTTATCCCCTGCAGTCAACAATAGTGCCTGGACTCCTCGACAAGAAATATCTGGCTTCCTCAATGGAATGCAATAATGCCCTGATTGAGTGAAATGTAAATCCACTGCTTTCACCAATACAAGTGCTTTGTCATTCTCTATATTTGGTTTCATCTGCACTTTTTTTCATCAAGGATTAGCTCAACATTAAAGATATCTAATTGGAGACCACATCAGAACAAATGAAGAGATTTGTCCCAGCTATTTTGCATGGTTGGCCATTCTTTTGAAAGACTTTAGCATATTGTCATCCCCAAACCTAAAGCAGCTGGAACTTTCATACTCTTTAACCCTATACCGATTCTCCTTGTCTGGAGATTCCAAGTAGCACTGGAGTTAATTCACTCCACACTCTGTAGCGGTACAATCGCTATCCAACACTGCACAGTTGAATGAATTAGTGACCAAAATGCTCATCACCGGACTCAAGCTTCCAGTAACCAAGACGATTCCTTCAGTCCAGTCATCGTCATCATTCTCAGCATTGGAATTGTCCATTTCATGTGTTAACTCAAAGACTCGATCATTGCGTGTTGGGCAGTTCATGGCATAATGATATTTGGAATCACAACAAAAACACCTGTTTAATCATTCCCCATGCATTTCTATAGTCGCCATCCCACCCACTTTCTGTCTTGATTCTCAAATTGGCTAAAAGTGCGACCCTCTTATAGGGTGATAGGCCACCTATCAGCAACTCTGCATTTGTACTGACGCCCACATCTAGTATTCAGGCAATCTCAAAATTCAGCAACCATGGAGTCCTCAGTTTTTTGCATCACTGTGGAGTTGCCTGTATTTAATTTGAAAGTAGCTGGAAATGACAGCCTTCCCAAAAATCTTTTTTAGGGCAGCAGCCATTTGCTCTAAACGAGAATTTATTCCACAAAATTGAACCTCCGTAAGTTCCAGAAGTCTATATGTAAAATCTTTGCACATTCCAGTAACTTGAATGCAAGCACAGGCTCAGGGTTCTCTTATATCAGCCCTCAGAGTGAATACATCTCCCCCATACAGGTACATACTCCCCCATAAACTGATTGCCCCGATTCTTCAACTTGACCGCACTTTATAGGCTTCCAACAGATTATATTTCTTGTAAATCCTATCCATAAGCTGTAATTGAAGAGCTCACCCCCCACTTCAATATTTACATTGCCCACATTCAGCTCAAAGATACTTCACTTCTAACCTTACTGTTCTAAAACCAAAGCCATGCCTTGTTTCCTCTTGGAAAATGATGTAACCCAAGTCCACATTTCCACCTCATTTTTCCACTGCTCATATGGTTCAGAATCTGAAAAAAGCAGTGGATAATCAGAGCTTAAGAATTTGTACCAGGCCTCAGCCATTTTGAACCAGAGGTTGCCAGCTACAGTACTTTTATCAGAAGATAGAGACAAAACTCCCTTACTCAGCTTCTAACCACCACAGTTCAATGTCCATTCTCTGCTACCATGTCACCATTATAATTCACTGCTCATTCACTGAGTAAAAGAGGAATCTTTCCTTAATCGTAGGTTTATTCACAAAACTCAGAGAAACCAGGAGCAGACTCCCTTTTCCTCCCAACACCGGTGGAAACCAGTTCTAATATACTTGAAGATAATGCCCTAACCTTTCCCGAATTCATAACAGCTGGTCTCAGTTACAACTAGAGCATGCGCTTCATTGTGACAGAATTGTAACATTAACAGTAGAGGATTCAGTGATGCTAATGCTGTTCCCAGTGTTTAATGGCCATTAATATCCACCACATAGCATAATAGAGTGGCAGTGTCATTTGAGACCTCAGGGGCAGTGGTCCCTGCCTTTTTGTGAGTTATCCCAGGCCCAGGTAAGGGTATTATGCTCAGGGTTACGAGTCATGGTCGGCAGTGGAACCATTGAATTTTCAGTGGTGATTGTGGAAGAGTGAGAAACTCAGAGGAAAATGCAAGACCACAAGGTGGGGGAAAATGAGGGGAGAACCTGCCCTTGGGCCGATCCCACTACTACTTATTGCAGTAGAATTGATTTGTTCAGATCCAATCCATTCATCTTGAACTGGTCCCTCCTGCCACAGAACTGGGCCCAATGGTCCAGTACCCTGAAGGTCTCCATCTAGCACCTTCAGCCACTGTTAACCTGAAATACCCTTCTGTTTTTATTCTCGCCAGTGTAATCCAGAGATTACTGTCAGGAAGATATAATAATTCTCATAATGTTATTGCAATTTATTGTTAAGTAGTGGGGTGTGTGTGTGTGTCTGTGTGTGTGTCCAGTGGAGTACCACAGGGATCTGTGCTGGGTCCCCTATTATTTGTCATTTATATAAACAACATAGATGACTATGTGAGGGGTAGGATTAGTAAGTTTGCAGATGACACAATGATTGTTAACAGTGAGATTGAGTGTCTTGGGCGACAGGAAGATATAGGCGGGATGGTCAAAAGGGCAGATAAGTGACAGATGGAATTTAACCCTGAAAAGTGTGAGGTGATACACTTTGGAAGGAGTAATTTGACAAGGAAGTATTCAATGAATGGCATGATGCTAGGAAGTTCTGAGGAACAAAGGGACCTTGGCATGTGTGTCCGTAGATCTCTGAAGGCGGAGGGGCATGTTAGTAGGGTGGTGAAAAAGGCATATGGGACACTTGCCTTTATCAACTGAGGCACAGATTACAAAAGTAGGGAGGTCATGTTGGAGTTGTATAGAACCTTGGTGAGGCCACAGCTGGAGTAGTGTGTGCAGTTCTGGTCGCCACATTATAGGAAGGATGTGATTGCACTGGAGGGGGTGCAGAGGAGATTCACCAGGATGTTGCCTGGGATGAAACATTTAAATTATGAAGAGAGGTTGGATAGACTTTGGTTGTTTTCGTTGGAGCAGAGAAGATTGAGGGGCGACCTGATTGAGGTGTACAAGATTGTGAGGGGCGTGGACAGGGTGGATAGGGAACAGCTGTTCCCCTTGGTTGAAGGTCAGTCACGAGGGGGCATAAGTTCAAGGTGAGGGGCAGGAGGTTTAGGGGGAATGTGAGGGAAATTTTTTTACCCAGAGGGTGGTGACAGTCTGGAATACACTGCCTGGGAGGGTGGTGGAGGTGGGTTGCCTCACGTCCTTTAAAAAGTACCTGGATGAACACTTGGCACGTCATAACATTCAAGGTTATGGGCCAAGTGCTGGTAAATGGGATTAGGTAGGTAGGTCAGGTGTTTCTCATATGTTGGTGCAGACTCGATGGGCCAAAGTGCCTCTTCTGCACTGAGAGATTCTGTGTGATTCTGTCTGTGTGTGCATGTGTGCGTATTTGTGACTTAATTGGATTAAAGGCAACTGGTCTGAAGACTTTGATGTAAACATGGGGGAAGTTTAGAATGTAAGGTGTAAAAAGGACATTTGCATTTTGAAATAAACCAGACGAGATTGTTTTCAAAAGAGGTAGTGAAATATTACACTTAGCCAGGTGAAGTTAAGTAACTGTGTGTTTATTTTTCCCAAAGATTACTGGTAAAGTTAATACTATGATAGATTTTATGATCAGGGAGGTAAAGTCCAAAGACATACTGAAAAAATGGTTATTTGCATTCATAGGGAAAATATGTATAAAGGAGCAAAGGCTGTGTGGGCAAGTAATTTAAAATCTTAGAAGTGTGAAAAGACCATAAGACATAGGAGCAGAAATTAGGCAATTCGGCCCATCGAGTCTGCTCTGCCATTCAATCATGGCTGATAAGTTTCTCAACCCCATTCTCCCGCCTTCTCCCTGTAACCTTTGATCCCCTTACCAATCAAGAACCTATCTATAACAAAAACAAAAACAGAATTACGTGGAAAAACTCAGCAGGTCTGGCAGCATCGGCGGAGAAGAAAAGCGTTGACGTTTCGAGTCCTCATGACCCTTCGACAGAACTTGAGTTCGAGTCCAAGAAAAAGATCTTAGAAGTGTGAAAAGACCATAAGACATAGGAGCAGAAATTAGGCAATTCGGCCCATCGAGTCTGCTCCACCATTCAATCATGGCTGATAAGTTTCTCAACCCCATTCTCCCGCCCATTCTTCTTTTTCTTGGACTCGAACTCAAGTTCTGTCGAAGGGTCATGAGGACTCGAAACGTCAACTCTTTTCTTCTCCGCCGATGCTGCCAGACCTGCTGAGTTTTTCCAGGTAATTCTGTTCTTGTTTTTGTTTTGGATTTCCAGCATCCGCAGTTTTTTTGTTTTATTTAAGAACCTATCTATCTCGGTCTTAAATACACTCAATGACCTGGCCTCCACAGCCTTCTGTGGCAATGAATTCCATAGATTCACCACTCTCTGGCTAAAGACGTTTCTCCTCATCTCTGCTCTAAAAGGTCTTCCCTTTACTCTGAGGCTGTGCCCTCGGGTCCTAGTCTCTCCTACTAATGGAAACATCTTCCCCACGTCCACTCTATCCAGACCTTTCAGTATTCTGTAAGTTTCAATCAGACCCCCCCCTCATCTTTCTAAACTCCATCGAGTATAGACCCAGAATCCTCAAATGTTCCTCATATGTTAAGCCTTTCATTCCTGGGATCATTCTCGTGAACCTCCTCTGGACCCTCTCCAGGGCCAGCACATCCTTCCTGAGATACAGGGCCCAAAATTGCTCACAGTATTCTAAATGTGGTTTGACCAAAGCCTTATAAAGCCTCAGCAGCACATCCCTGCTTTTATATTCTAGTCCTCTCGAAATAAATGCCAACATTGCATTTGCCTTCCTAACTACCGACTCAACCTGCAAGTTAACCTTGAGAATCCTGGACTGGGACTCCCAAGTCCCTTTGCACTCCAGATTTCTGAATTCTCTCCCTATTTAGAAAATAGTCTATGCCTCTATTCTTCCTACCAAAGTGCATGACCTCACACTTCCCCACGTTGTATTCCATCTGCCACTTCTTTGCCCATTCTCCTAACCTGTCCAAATCCTTCTGCAGCCTCCCCGCCTCCTCAATACTACCTGTCCCTCCACCTATCTTTGTATCATCTGCAAACTTAGCCAGGATGCCCTCAGTTCCTTCATCTAGATCATTAACGCATAAGGTGAAAAGTTGTGGTCCCAACACTGACCTCTGTGGAACTCCACTAGTCACCAGCTGCCATCCTGAGAAGGACCCCCTTATCCCCACTCTCTGCCTCCTGCCAGACAGCCAATCTTCTATCCATGCTAGTACCTTGCCTCTAACACCATGGGCTCTTATCTTACTGAGCAGCCTCCTGTGCAGCACCTTGTCAAAGGCCTTCTGGAAGTCCAAGTAGATAACATCCATTGGCTCTCCTTTGTCTAACCTACTCGTTACCTCCTCAAAGAATTCTAACAGATTTGTCAGGCATGACCTCCCCTTGATGAAATACCATGCTGACTTTGCCCGATTTTAACATGCACTTCCAAGATTTCTGAAAAGCCTTCAGCATCTATGCCTCAAGCTGATGTTTTCAAAGAACTGAAGTTAAGGAAACTGACTTTGATTTCAACTTGTTCAGGGTGTCATGTTTCTTTGCCTGGGTTTTTTAAAATCTATGAGTCTTACTGTTACCTTAACGAAAGTGTTACTGAGAGTTAGGTTGATTAGAGGATTTTGAAGTTATCACAGTAGTAATTTGTAGATCTATATATGTGTTTAAAATCATTTATCTTATTTATAAATGTTTAAGCTAGCTTTAGAAGAACCTGTAAGACTTGGTGGTCTTATTACTGCTGAATGCAAGGCACACATCTCGAAATTGATACAAATTACAAAACAAGTCGTGGCAGTTGTATCGAGTATCCCTTTCGGATTTGATCAGCTCAGAATTTACCATCAGCTGTGCCATAACAGTACTACCAGTCTGTTCAGCTCCTAATTTTTAAACTACCTCTCTAGATTCTTAAGCTCTGACTCTAGCACCTCAATCAGGGAAAGAGTGGAGGATGAAAGGAGTGAGGAGACTAAAGGAAGTTAGGAGACTGAGATGACGGAAGATGAGCGGATAGATCAAGGTGAAATGTAATTAGTCCCACTTCCTTGCTCCTTTCCCACAGGTCCTGCAATTATTTTCCCTTCCAATTTCTTTTGAAAGTTAATATTGAATCTGCTTCCCTGGTCCTTACAGACAGTTTAGTTCAGGTCACACCAACCTGCTGTGTATAGAAACAATCCTTTTTCAGTCAGTGGACTCTTGTTTAAGGTGGGTAACCTGTTGGCCTCTTGCCTAAAGTGACACACAGTGTGGAATGAGCTGGTACCACACATCTTATTGAACCCTGACTTGTTGAGGAATGAACGCTGCTGACCCATCCTCTGTGTCTGACTCTCACAGTAAGTCCATGTATTGCAGCTATTTAAAGGCACTGCATTTGCAGTCTTTGATTGATAGGTGATGTAATCGCAATGCATCAAGGCCTCTGCTGGGAGAGCTGGTACAGTCTCAGTTGGGAGAGAAGTCAGGCCCCCTGCTGGGAGGAGTGGGGGGGTTGGCGGTGGTGGGAGAAGCAGATCCCTGATTGGTTGAGGACATGTGGGTGGGTCAATCCCCCTGCTGGGAGGAGTGGGGGAATCAGTCCCCCTGCTGGGAGGAGTGGGGGAGTCAGTCCTCCTGCTGGGAGGAGTGGGGGAGTCAGTCCCCCTGCTGGGAGGAGTGGGGGAGTCAGTCCCCCTGCTGGGAGGTGAGGATGGGTCGGTTTCCCATTTGGACGAGGGGGATGGGTCAGTCTCCCAACTTGGGGGAGGGGCTGGATCAGATCCCTGCTGGGAGGAGAGGAGTGGGACAGTCTACCTGCTGGGAGGAGGGTCTGGGTCAGATCACAGGTGGGAGGTGGGGGTAGGCCAGATCCCTGCTAGGAAGTGGAGGTGGGTCAGTCCCTCTGCTATGAGGAGGGTGTGGGTAAGTCCTCTGCTGGGACCAGGGTGTGAGTTAGTCCTCTGCTGGGAGGAGGGTGTGGGTAAGTCACTCTGCTGGGTGAAGTGTGTGGGTAAGTCACTCTGCTAGGAGGAGTGTGTGGGTAATCCAACCTGCTGGGAGGAGGGTGTGGGTAAGTCACTCTGCTGGAAGGAGTGTGTGGGTCAGATTCCTGCTGGGAGGAAGGTGAAGTTCTGTCCCTGTGCTGGGAGGAGGGTGTGGGATAGATCCCTGCTGGGAGGAGAGTGTGGGAAAGATCCCCGCTGGGAGGAGGGTGTGGGAAAGATCTCTGCTGGGAGGACGGTGTGGGAAAGATCTCTGCTGGGAGGAGAGTGTGGGATAGATCCCTGCTGGGAGGAGAGTGTGGGAAAGATTTCTGCTGGGAGGACGGTGTGGGAAAGATCTCTGCTGGGAGGAGAGTGTGGGAAAGATCTCTGCTGGGAGGAGGGTGTGGGACAGATCCCTGCTGGGAGGAGGTTGTGGGAAAGATCCCCGCTGGGAGGAGGTTGTGAGAAAGATCCCTGCTGGGAGGAGGGTGTGGGAAAGATCCCTGCTGGGAGGAGCGTGTGGGAAAGATCCCCGCTGGGAGGAGGGTGTGGGAAAGATCTCTGCTGGGAGGACGGTGTGGGAAAGATCTCTGCTGGGAGGAGAGTGTGGGATAGATCCCTGCTGGGAGGAGAGTGTGGGAAAGATCTCTGCTGTGAGGAGGGTGTGGGAAAGATCCCTGCTGGGAGGAGGTTGTGGGAAAGATCCCCGCTGGGAGGAGGTTGTGGGAAAGATCCCTGCTGGGAGGAGGGTGTGGGAAAGATCCCCGCTGGGAGGAGGGTGTGGGAAAGATCCCCGCTGGGAGGAGGGTGTGGGAAAGATCCCTGCTGGGAGGAGGGTGTGGGAAAGTCCTCTGCAGGGAGGAGGGTGTGAGTTAGTCCTCTGCTGGGAGGAGGGTGTGGGTAAGTCCTCTGCTAGGAGGAGTATGTGGGTAATCCACCCTGCTGGGAAGAGGGTGTGGGTAAGTCACTGTGCTAGAAGGAGTGTGTGGGTAAGTCACTCTGCTTGGAGGAGGGTGTGGGTCAGATCCCTGCTGGTTGGAAGGTGAAGTTCTGTCCCTGTGCTGGGAGGAGGGTGTGGGATAGATCCCTGGTGGGAGGAGGGTGTGGATATGTCACTCTGCTGGGAGCAGGGTGTGGGTCAGATCCCTGCTGGGAGGAAGGTGAAGTTCTGTCCCTGTGCTGGGAGGAGGGTGTGGGATATATCCCTTCTGGGAGGGGGGTGTAGGAAAGATCCCTGCTGGGAGCAGGATGTGGGAAAGATCCCCACTGGGAGGAGGGTGTGGGAAAGATCCCTGCTGGGAGGAGGGTGTGGGAAAGATCCCTGCTGGGAGGAGTGTGTGGGAAAGATCCCCGCTGGGAGGAGGGTGTGGGAAAGATCTCTGCTGGGAGGACGGTGTGGGAAAGATCTCTGCTGGGAGGAGAGTGTGGGATAGATCCCTGCTGGGAGGAGAGTGTGGGAAAGATCTCTGCTGTGAGGAGGGTGTGGGAAAGATCCCTGCTGGGAGGAGGTTGTGGGAAAGATCCCCGCTGGGAGGAGGTTGTGGGAAAGATCCCTGCTGGGAGGAGGGTGTGGGAAAGATCCCCGCTGGGAGGAGGGTGTGGGAAAGATCCCTGCTGGGAGGAGGGTGTGGGAAAGATCCCTGCTGGGAGGAGGGTGTGGGAAAGTCCTCTGCAGGGAGGAGGGAGTGAGTTAGTCCTCTGCTGGGAGGAGGGTGTGGGTAAGTCCTCTGCTAGGAGGAGTATGTGGGTAATCCACCCTGCTGGGAAGAGGGTGTGGGTAAGTCACTCTGCTAGAAGGAGTGTGTGGGTAAGTCACTCTGCTTGGAGGAGGTTGTGGGTCAGATCCCTGCTGGTTGGAAGGTGAAGTTCTGTCCCTGTGCTGGGAGGAGGGTGTGGGATAGATCCCTGGTGGGAGGAGGGTGTGGATATGTCACTCTGCTGGGAGCAGGGTGTGGGTCAGATCCCTGCTGGGAGGAAGGTGAAGTTCTGTCCCTGTGCTGGGAGGAGGGTGTGGGATATATCCCTTCTGGGAGGGGGGTGTAGGAAAGATCCCTGCTGGGAGCAGGATGTGGGAAAGATCCCCACTGGGAGGAGGGTGTGGGAAAGATCCCTGCTGGGAGGAGGGTGTGGGAAAGATCCCTGCTGGGAGGAGGATGTGGGAAAGATCCCCGCTGGGAGGAGGGTGTGGGAAAGTCCTCTGCTGGGAGGAGGGTGTGAGTTAGTCCACTGCTGGGAGCAGGGTGTGAGTTGGTCCTCTGTTGGGAGGAGGGTGTGAGTAAGTCACTCTGCTGGTTGGAGTGTGTGGGTAATCCACCCTGGTGGGAGGAGGGTGTGGGTAAGTCACTCTGCTAGGAGGAGGGTGTGGGAAAGATCTCTGCTGGGAGGTGGGTGTGGGAAAGATCCCCGCTGGGAGGAGGGTGTGGGACAGATCCCGCTGGGAGGAGGGTGAAGATCTGCCCCTGTGCTGGGAGGAGGGTGTGGGATAGAACCCTGCTGGGAGGAGGGTGTGGGACAGATCCCTGCTGGGAGGAGGATATAGGAAAGATCCCTGATGGGAGGAGGGTGTAGGAAAGATACCCGCTGGGAGGAGAATAAAGGAAAGATCCCTACCTGGAGGAGGATATAGGAAAGATCCCTGCAGGCAGGAGGGGGTGGGAAAGATCCCTGCTGGGAGGAGGGTGTGGGAAAGATCCCTGCTGGGAGAAAGGTGTGTGAAAGGTCCCTGCTGGGAGGAGGGTGTGGGAACGATCCCCGCTGGTAGGAGGGTGTGGTTAAGTCACTCTGCTAGGAGGAGTGTGTGAGTAATCCACCCTGCTGGGAGGAGGGTGTGGGTAAGTCACTCTGCTGGAAGGAGTGTGTGGGTCAGATCCCAGCTGGGAGGAAGGTGAAGTTCTGTCCCTGTGCTGGGAGGAGGGTGTGGGATAGATCACTGGTGGGAGGAGGGTGTGGGTAAGTCACTCTGCTGGAAGGAGTGTGTGGGTAAGTCACTCTGCTGGGAGGAGAGTGTGGGATAGATCTCTGCTGGGAGGATGGTGTGGGAAAGATCTCCGCTGGGAGGAGGGTGAAGATCTTTCCCTGTGCTGAGAGGAGGGTGTGGGATAGATCCCTGCTGGGAGGAGGGTGTGGGAAAGATCCCTGCTGGGAGGAGGGTGTGGGATAGATCTCTGCTGGGAAGAGAGTGTGGGAAAGATCCCCGCCGGGAGGAGGATATAGGAAAGATCCCCGCTGGGAGGAGGGTGTGGGAAAGATCCCTGCTGGGAGGAGGGTGTGGGAAAGATCCCTGCTGGGAGGAGGGTATGGGAAACATCCCCGCTGGGAGGAGGTTGTAGGAAAGATCCCTGCTGGGAGGAGGGTGTAGGAAAGATCCCCGCTGGGAGGAGGGTGTGGGAAAGATCCCTGCTGGGAGGAGGGTGTGGATATGTCACTCTGCTGGAAGGAGTGTGTGGGTAAGTCACTCTGCTGGGAGGAGGGCGTGGGTCAGATCCCTGCTGGGAGGAAGGTGTAGTTCTGTCCCTGTGCTGGGAGGAGGGTGTGGGATAGATCCCTGGTGGGAGGAGGGTGTGGATATGTCACTCTGCTGGGAGCAGGGTGTGGGTCAGATCCCTGCTGGGAGGAAGGTGAAGTTCTGTCCCTGTGCTGGGAGGAGGGTGTGGGATATATCCCTTCTGGGAGGGGGGTGTAGGAAAGATCCCTGCTGGGAGCAGGATGTGGGAAAGATCCCCACTGGGAGGAGGGTGTGGGAAAGATCCCTGCTGGGAGGAGGGTGTGGGAAAGATCCCTGCTGGGAGGAGTGTGTGGGAAAGATCCCCGCTGGGAGGAGGGTGTGGGAAAGATCTCTGCTGGGAGGACGGTGTGGGAAAGATCTCTGCTGGGAGGAGAGTGTGGGATAGATCCCTGCTGGGAGGAGAGTGTGGGAAAGATCTCTGCTGTGAGGAGGGTGTGGGAAAGATCCCTGCTGGGAGGAGGTTGTGGGAAAGATCCCCGCTGCGAGGAGGTTGTGGGAAAGATCCCTGCTGGGAGGAGGGTGTGGGAAAGATCCCCGCTGGGAGGAGGGTGTGGGAAAGATCCCTGCTGGGAGGAGGGTGTGGGAAAGATCCCTGCTGGGAGGAGGGTGTGGGAAAGTCCTCTGCAGGGAGGAGGGTGTGAGTTAGTCCTCTGCTGGGAGGAGGGTGTGGGTAAGTCCTCTGCTAGGAGGAGTATGTGGGTAATCCACCCTGCTGGGAAGAGGGTGTGGGTAAGTCACTCTGCTAGAAGGAGTGTGTGGGTAAGTCACTCTGCTTGGAGGAGGTTGTGGGTCAGATCCCTGCTGGTTGGAAGGTGAAGTTCTGTCCCTGTGCTGGGAGGAGGGTGTGGGATAGATCCCTGGTGGGAGGAGGGTGTGGATATGTCACTCTGCTGGGAGCAGGGTGTGGGTCAGATCCCTGCTGGGAGGAAGGTGAAGTTCTGTCCCTGTGCTGGGAGGAGGGTGTGGGATATATCCCTTCTGGGAGGGGGGTGTAGGAAAGATCGCTGCTGGGAGCAGGATGTGGGAAAGATCCCCACTGGGAGGAGGGTGTGGGAAAGATCCCTGCTGGGAGGAGGGTGTGGGAAAGATCCCTGCTGGGAGGAGGATGTGGGAAAGATCCCCGCTGGGAGGAGGGTGTGGGAAAGTCCTCTGCTGGGAGGAGGGTGTGAGTTAGTCCACTGCTGGGAGCAGGGTGTGAGTTAGTCCTCTGTTGGGAGGAGGGTGTGAGTAAGTCACTCTGCTGGTTGGAGTGTGTGGGTAATCCACCCTGGTGGGAGGAGGGTGTGGGTAAGTCACTCTGCTAGGAGGAGGGTGTGGGAAAGATCTCTGCTGGGAGGTGGGTGTGGGAAAGATCCCCACTGGGAGGAGGGTGTGGGACAGATCCCGCTGGGAGGAGGGTGAAGATCTGCCCCTGTGCTGGGAGGAGGGTGTGGGATAGATCCCTGCTGGGAGGAGGGTGTGGGACAGATCCCTGCTGGGAGGAGGATATAGGAAAGATCCCTGATGGGAGGAGGGTGTAGGAAAGATACCCGCTGGGAGGAGAATAAAGGAAAGATCCCTGCCTGGAGGAGGATATAGGAAAGATCCCTGCAGGCAGGAGGGGGTGGGAAAGATCCCTGCTGGGAGGAAGGTGTGGGAAAGATCCCTGCTGGGAGAAAGGTGTGTGAAAGGTCCCTGCTGGGAGGAGGGTGTGGGAACGATCCCCGCTGGTAGGAGGGTGTGGTTAAGTCACTCTGCTAGGAGGAGTGTGTGAGTAATCCACCCTGCTGGGAGGAGGGTGTGGGTAAGTCACTCTGCTGGAAGGAGTGTGTGGGTCAGATCCCAGCTGGGAGGAAGGTGAAGTTCTGTCCCTGTGCTGGGAGGAGGGTGTGGGATAGATCCCTGGTGGGAGGAGGGTGTGGGTAAGTCACTCTGCTGGAAGGAGTGTGTGGGTAAGTCACTCTGCTGGGAGGAGAGTGTGGGATAGATCTCTGCTGGGAGGATGGTGTGGGAAAGATCTCCGCTGGGAGGAGGGTGAAGATCTGTCCCTGTGCTGAGAGGAGGGTGTGGGATTGATCCCTGCTGGGAGGAGGGTGTGGGATAGATCTCTGCTGGGAAGAGAGTGTGGGAAAGATCCCCGCCGGGAGGAGGATATAGGAAAGATCCCCGCTGGGAGGAGGGTGTGGGAAAGATCGCTGCTGGGAGGAGGGTGTGGGAAAGATCCCTGCTGGGAGGAGGGTATGGGAAACATCCCCGCTGGGAGGAGGTTATAGGAAAGATCCCTGCTGGGAGGAAGGTGTAGGAAAGATCCCCGCTGGGAGGAGGGTGTGGGAAAGATCCCTGCTGGGAGGAGGGTGTGGATATGTCACTCTGCTGGAAGGAGTGTGTGGGTAAGTCACTCTGCTGGGAGGAGGGCGTGGGTCAGATCCCTGCTGGGAGGAAGGTGTAGTTCTGTCCCTGTGCTGGGAGGAGGGTGTGGGAAAGATCCCTGCTGGGAGGAGGGTATGGGAAACATCCCCGCTGGGAGGAGAGTGTAGGAAAGATCCCCGCTGGGAGGATTTTGTAGGAAAGATCCCCGCTGGGAGGAGGGTGTAGGAAAGATCCCTGCTGGGAGGAGGGTGTGGGAAAGATCCCTGCTGGGAGGAGGATATAGGAAAGATCACTGCTGGGAAGATGGTGTGGGAAAGATCCCCGCTGGAAGGAGGGTGTGGGAAAGATCCCTGCTGGGAGGAGAGTGTGGGAAAGATATCCGCTGGGAGGAGGGTGTAGGAAAGTCACTCTGCTAGGAGGATGGTGTGGGAAAGATCCCTGTTGGGAGGAGGGTGTGGATAAGTTACTCTGCTGGAAGGAGTGTGTGGGTATGTCTCTCTGTTGTGAGGAGGGTGTGGGTCAGATCCCTGCTGGGAGGAAGGTGAAGTTCTGTCCCTGTGCTGGGAGGAGGCTGTGGGATAGATCCCTGGTGGGAGGACGGTCTGCAAAAGATCTCTGCTGGGAGGACGGTGTGGGAAAGATCCCTGCTGGGAGTAGGGGGTGAGATAGATCCCTGCTGGGAGGAGGGTGTGGGAAAGATCCCTGCTGGGAGGAGGGTGTGGGAAAGATCCCCGCTGGGAGGAGGTTGTGTGAAAGATCCCTGCTGGGAGGAGATTGTGGGAAAGATCCCCGCTGGGAGGAGGGTGTGGGAAAGATCCCTGCTGGGAGGAGGATGTGGGAAAGATCCCCGCTCGGAGGAGGATGTGCGAACGATCCCTGCTGGGAGGAGGGTTTTGGAAAGTCCTCTGCTGGGAGGAGGGTGTGAGTTAGTCCTCTGCTGGGAGGAGTGTGTGGTTAAGTCACTCTGCTGGGAGGAGGGTGTGGGTCAGATTCCTGCTGGGAGGAGAGTGTGGGAAAGATCCCCACTGGGAGGAGGGTGTGGGAAAGATCTCTGCTGGGAGGTGGGTGTGGGAAAGATCCCTGCTGGGAGGAGGATAAAGGAAAGATCCCTGCTGGGAGGAGGGTGTGGGAAAGATCCCCGCTGGGAGGAGGGTGTAGGAAAGATCCCCGCTGGGAGGAGAGTGTAGGAATGATCCCCGCTGGGAGGAGAGTGTAGGAATGATCCCCGCTAGGAGGAGGGCGAAGGAAAGATCCCTGCTGGGTGGCGGATATAGGAAAGATCCCCGCTGGGAGGAGGGTTTGGGAAAGATCCCTGCCGGGAGGATGGTGTGGGTAAGCCACTCTGCTAGGAGGAGGGTGTGGGAAAGATCCCTGTTGGAAGGAGGGTGTGGATAAGTCACTCTGCTGGAAGGAGTGTGTGGTAAGTCACTCTGCTGGGAGGAGGGTGTGGGATAGATCCCTGCTGGGAGGAGGGTGTGGGAAAGATCCCCGCTGGGAGAAGGATGTGTGAAAGATCCCCGCTGGGAGGAGGGTGTGGGAAAGATCCCTGCTGGGAGGAGGGTATGGGAAAGATCCCTGCTGGGAGGAGAGTGTACGAATCATCCCTTCTGGGAGGAGGATATAGGAAAGATCCCTGCTGGGAGGAGGGTGTGGGAAAGATCCCAGCTGGGAGGAGAGCGTGGGAAAGATCCCCGCTGGGAGGAGGGTGTGGGAAAGTCACACTGCTAGGAGGAGGGTGTGGGAAAGATCCCTGTTGGGAGGAGGGTGTGGATAAGTCACTCTGCTGGAAGGAGTGTGTGGCTAGGTCACTCTGCTGTGAGGAGGGTGTGGGTCAGATCCCTGCTGGGAGGAAGGTGAAGTTCTGTCCCTGTGCTGGGAGGAGGGTGTGGGATAGATCCCTGGTGGGAGGACGGTCTGGGAAAGATCTCTGCTGGGAGGACGGTGTGGGAAAGATCCCTGCTGGGAGGAGCGTGTGGGAAAGATCCCCGCTGGGAGGAGGATGTGTGAAAGATCTCTGCTGGGAGGAGATTGTGGGAAAGATCCCCGCTGGGAGGAGGGTGTGGGAAAGATCCCTGCTGGGAGGAGGATGTGGGAAAGATCCCCGCTGGGAGGAGGGTGTGCGAGCGATCCCCGCTGGGAGGAGGATTTTGGAAAGTCCTCTGCTGGGAGGAGGGTGTGAGTTAGTCCTCTGCTGGGAGGAGGGTGTGAGTTAGTCCTCTGCTGGGAGGAGTGTGTGGTTAAGTCACTCTGCTGGGAGGAGGGTGTGGGTCAGATCCCTGCTGGGAGGAGAGTGTGGGAAAGATCCCCACTGGGAGGAGGGTGTGGGAAAGATCTCTGCTGGGAGGTGGGTGTGGGAAAGATCCCTGCTGGGAGGAGGATATAGGAAAGATCCCCGCTGGGAGGAGGGTGTGGGAAAGATCTCTGCTGGGAGGTGGGTGTGGGAAAGATCCCTGCTGGGAGGTGGGTGTGGGAAAGATCCCTGCTCGGAGGAGGGTGTGGGAAAGATCCCCTCTGGGAGAAGGGTGTAGGAAAGATCCCCGCTGGGAGGAGGGTGTAGGAATGATCTCCGCTGGGAGGAGGGCGAAGGAAAGATCCCTGCTGGGTGGAGGGTTTGGGAAAGATCCCTGCTGGGAGGATGGTGTGGGTAAGTCACTCTGCTGGGAGGAGGGTGTGGGTCAGATTCCTGCTGGGAGGAAGGTGAAGTTCTGTCCCTGTGCTGGGAGGAGGGTGTGGGATAGATCCCTGGTGGGAGGACGGTCTGGGAAAGATCTCTGCTGGGAGGAGGGTGTGGGAAAGATCCCCCCTGGGAGGAGGATGTAGGAAAGATCCCTGCCGGGAGGAGGGTGTGGGATAGATCCCTGCTGGGAGGAGGGTGTGGGAAAGATTCCTGCTGGGAGGAGGGTGTGGGAAAGATCCCCGCTGGGAGGAGGGTGTGGGGAAGTCCTCTGCTGGGACGAGGTTGTGAGTTAGTCCTCTGCTGGGTGGAGTGTGCGGGCAAGTCACTCTGCTAGGAGGAGGGTGTGGGAAAGATCCCCACTGGGAGGAGGGTGTGGGAAAGATCCCCACTGGGAGGAGGGTGTGGGAAAGATCCATGCTGCGAGGAGGGTGTGGGAAAGATCCCCACTGGGAGGACGGTGTGGGAAAAATCTCTGCTGGGAGGATGGTGTGGGAAAGATCTCTGCTGGGAGGAGGATATAGGAAAGATCCCTGCTGGGAGGAGGTTGTGGGATAGATCTCTGGTGGGAGGAGGGTGTGGGATAGATATCTGCTAGGAGGATGTTGTGGGAAAGATCCCCGCTGGGAGGAGGGTGAATATCTGTCCCTGTGCTGGTAGGAGGGTGTGGGATAGATCCCTGTTGGGAGGAGGGTGTGGGATAGATCCCTGCTGGGAGGAGGATATAGGAAAGATCCCTGCTGGGAGGAGGGTGTAGGAAAGATCCCCGCTGGGAGGAGAGTGTAGGAATGATCCCTGCTGGGAGGAGGATATAGGAAAGATCCCTGCTGGGAGGAGGGTGTAGGAAAGATCCCCGCTGGGAGGAGAGTGTAGGAATGATCCCCGCTGGGAGGAGTGTGTGGGAAAGATCCCTGCTGCGAGGAGGGTGTGGGAAAGATCCCCACTGGGAGGAGGGTGTGCGAAAGTTCCCTGCTGGGAGGAGTGTGTGGGAAAGATCCCCACTGGGACGAGGTTGTGGGAAAGTTCCCTGCTGGGAGGAGGGTGTGGGAAAGATCCCCGCTGGGAGGAGGATTTGGGAAAGATCCCTGCTGGGGGGAGGGTGTGGGAAAGATCCCTGCTGGGAGGAGGGTGTGGGAAAGATCCCTGCTGGGAGGAGGGTGTGGGAATGATCCCTGATGGGTGGAGGATGTGGGAAATGTCCCCTTAAGGAGGAGTGTGTGGGAAAGATCCCTGCTGGGAGGAGGATATAGGAAAGATCCCCGCTGGGAGCAGGGTGTGGGAAAGATCCCTGCTGGGAGGAGGGTGTGGGATAGATCGCTGCTGGGAGGAGAGTGTGGTAAAGATCCCCGCTGGGAGGAGGGTGTGGGAAAGATCCCTCTGGGAGGAGGCTGTGGGAAAGATCCCCGCTGGGAGGAGAGAGTGGGAAAGATCCCCGCTGGGAGGAGGGTGTGGGAAAGATCCCTGCTGGGAGGAGGATGTGGGAAAGATCCCCACTAGGAGGAGGGTGTGGGAAAGATCCCCGCTGGGAGGAGAGTGTGGGAAAGATCCCCGCTGGGAGGAGGGTGTGGGAAAGATCCCCGCTGGGAGGAGGGTGTGGGAAAGATCTCTGCTGGGAGGACGGTGTGGGAAAGATCTCTGCTGGGAGGAGAGTGTGGGATAGATCCCTGCTGGGAGGAGAGTGTGGGAAAGATCCCCGCTGGGAGGAGGGTGTGGGAAAGATCCCTGCTGGGAGGAGGATGTGGGAAAGATCCCCACTAGGAGGAGGGTGTGGGAAAGATCCCCGCTGGGAGGAGAGTGTGGGAAAGATCCCCGCTGGGAGGAGGGTGTGGGAAAGATCCCTGCTGCGAGGAGGGTGTGGGAAAGATCCCCACTGGGAGGACGGTGTGGGAAAGATCTCTGCTGGGAGGATGGTGTGGGAAAGATCCCTGCTGGGAGGAGGATATAGGAAAGATCCCCGCTGGGAGCAGGGTGTGGGAAAGATCCCTGCTGGGAGGAGGGTGTGGGATAGATCGCTGCTGGGAGGAGAGTGTGGTAAAGATCCCCGCTGGGAGGAGGGTGTGGGAAAGATCCCTCTGGGAGGAGGCTGTGGGAAAGATCCCCGCTGGGAGGAGAGAGTGGGAAAGATCCCCGCTGGGAGGAGGGTGTGGGAAAGATCCCTGCTGGGAGGAGGATGTGGGAAAGATCCCCACTGGGAGGAGGGTGTGGTAAAGATCCTCGCTGGGAGGAGAGTGTGGGAAAGATCCCCCTGGGAGGAGGGTGTGGGAAAGATCCCTGCTGGGACGAGGGTGTGGGAGAGATCCCTGCTAGGAGGAGGATATAGGAAAGATCCCCGCTGGGAGGGGGGTGTGGGAACGATGCCCACTGGGAGGAGAGTGTGGTTAAGTCTCTCTGCTGGGAGGGGAGGCAGTGCTTGCTCGTCATTGTCTGGAGGAGGTCATGGAGTTGCTAACATGAGTCAGGAGACAGTTCCAAACCCCATCCAGCACTGCTCAGGATTCAGCTTCGTTATTTCGTTACAGATATCAAACAGGTCGTCATGTTGTGGAACTGGGTAAGCCTGTCGGGGAGGAGACTGTAAGACTGGCTCCCTGCTCAGAACCACAAACAATAGGCGCACACTCAGTCACCCTCCCCTCATGATTAACTTTTCCTGCGACTAATTGTTTGAGGAGGGCGGGGAACAGGTCCCAGCTTTTACATCCCTGCTCAAGTTCTATAATTAAACCGTCCGTCAATGAGAGGCTGGGACTTTCAGTCAGTATAATGAGGCAAGGTCTGTCTGTCAATGTGTGAGAGGCAAGGTCATTCAGTCAGTGAGTGAGGTGGGGTCTTCCAGTCAGTGTGTGAGAGGCAGAGTCTTTCAGACAGTGTGAGGCAGGGACATTTAGTCAGAGTGTGAGAGGCAGGATCTTTCAGTCAGTGTGTGAGAGGCGGGATCTTTCAGTCAGTGTGAGGCCGGGTCTTTCATTCAGTGTGTGAGAGGCAGGTTCTTTCAGTCAGTGTGTGAGAGGCAGGTTCTTTCAGTCAGTGTGTGAGAGGCAGGATCTTTGAGTCAGTGTGTGTGAGGCAGGATCTTTCAGTCAGTGTGTGAGAGACAGGGTCTTTCAGTCAGTATGTGAGCGGTATGGTTTTTCAGTCATTGTAAGGCACTGCCTTTTAGTTAGTATGTAAGGCAGGGAATTTCAGTCAGTGTGTGAGAGGCAGGTAATTTTAGTCAGTGTTTAAGAGGCACTATCTTTCTATCAATGAATGTGAGGCAGGGTCTTTCAGTCAGTCTGTGTGAGACAGGGTTCTTCAAACCATGTGAGTGAGGCAGGGTGTTTCAGTAAGTCTGTGAGAGGCAGGTAATTTTAGACAGTGTTTAAGAGGCACGGTTCTCAGTTACTGCGTGAGACAGGGTTCTTCAGACCATGCGTGAGAGGCAAGGTCTTTCGGTCAGTGTGTGGGAGACAGGGTCTTTCAGTCAGTGTGTGAGGCAGGGTCTTTCAGTCAGTATGAGAGACAGGGTCTTTCAGTCAGTGTGTGAGAGGCAGGGGCTTTCAGTCAGTGTGAGGCAGAGTCTTTCAGTCAGTATGAGAGAGGTAGGATCTTTCAGTCAGCGTGCGAGAGGCAGGGTCTTTCAGTCAGCGAGTGAGAGACAGCTTCTTTCAGTCAGCATGTGAGAGACAGGGTCTTTCAGTCAGCGTGTGAGAGACAGGGTCTATCAGTCAGTGTGTGCGAGGCAGGATCTTTCAGTCAGTGTGAGGCAGGATCTTTCAGTCAGTGTGAGTGAGGATCTTTCAGTCGATGTGAGGTAGGATCTTTCAGTCAGTATGAGGCAGCGCCTTTCAGTCAGTATGTGGCAGGGTCTCTCATTCAGTGTGTGAAAGGCATTGTGTTTCAGTCAGTGTGTGAATGACAGTGTCTTTCAATCAGTGTGTGAGAGGGAGGGTATTTCAGTCAACAAGTGAGAAGCAGGGTTTTTCAGTCAGTGTGTATGAGGCAGGGTCTTTCAGTCAGTGTGAGAGAGGCAGGGTCTTTCCATCAGTGTGTGAGAGGCAGGTAATTTTAGTCAGTGTTTCAGAGGCAGGATTTTCAGTTACTGTGTTAGACAGGGTACTTCAGACCATGTGAGTGAGGCAGGGTCTATCAGTCAATGTGTGAGAGTCTTTCAGACAGTGTGGCAGGGTCTTTAAGTTTTTGTGTGAGTGGCAGGGTCTTTCAGTCAGCGTAAGGCAGGGTCATTCTTTCCGTGTGTGTGAGGCAGGGTATTTCAGTCAGTGAGTGAAGTCGGGTCTTTCAGCCAGTTTGAGAGAGGCAGGGTATTTCAAGCAATGTGAGAGAGACAGGGTCTTTCTGGAATTGTGGGAGGCAAGCACTTTCGGTCAGTGTTTGAGAGGCAGGGTCATTTAGTCAGTGTGTGAGAGACAGTGTCTTTCAGTCAGCGGGTGAGAGACAGGGTCTTTCAGTCAGTGTGTGAGAGACAGGGTCTTTCAGTCAGTGTGTGAGAGACAGGGTCTTTCACTCAGCGGGTGAGAGACAGGGTCTTTCACTCAGCGGGTGAGAGACAGGGTCTTTCAGTCAGTGTGTGAGAGACAGGGTCTTTCAGTCAGCGTGTGAGAGCCAGGGTCTTTCAGTCAGCGTGTGAGAGACAGGATCTTTCAGTCAGTGTGTGAGAGGCAGGATCTTTAAGTCAGTGTGTGTGAGGCAGGATCTTTCAGTCAGTGTGAGGTAGGATCTTTCAGTCAGTGTGAGGCAGGGTCTTTTAGTCAGGGTTTGAGGGACTGTGTCTTTCAGTCAGCGTGTGAGAGACACGGTCTTTCAGTCAGCGTGTGAGAGACAGGGTCATTCAGTCAGTGTGTGAAAGACAGGGTCATTCAGTCAGTGTGTGAGAGACAGGGTCTTTCAGTCAGTGTGTGAGAGACAGGGTCTTTCAGTCAGTGTGTGAGCGGCAGCGTCTTTCAGTCAGTGTGTGAGAGGCAGGATCTTTCAGTCAGTGTGAAAGAGACAGGGTCTTTCAGTCTGTGTGAGGCAGGGTCTTTCCATCAGTGTGTGAGAGGCAGGTAATTTTAGTCAGTGTTTCAGAAGCAGGGTTTTCAGTTACTGTGTTAGTCAGGGTACTTCAGACCATGTGAGTGAGGAAGTGTCTTTCATTCAATGTGTGAGAGGCAGGGTCTTTCAGACAGTGTGAGGCAGGGTCTTTCAGTCAGTGTGTGAGACAGGGTCCTTCAGACCATGTGAGTGAGTAGGGTCTTTCAGTCTTTGTGTGAGAGGCAGGGTCTTTCAGTCTGTGCCAGGCGGGGTGTTTCAGTCAGTGTAAGGCAGGGTCATTCTTTCCGTGTGTGTGAGGCAGGGTCTTTCAGTCAGTGTGTGAAGTCGGGTCATTCAGCCAGTTTGAGAGAGGCAGGGTATTTCAAGCAATGTGAGAGAGACAGGGTCTTTCTGGAATTGTGGGAGGCAAGCACTTTCGGTCAGTGCGTGAGAGGCAGGGTCATTTAGTCAGTGTGTGAGAGACAGGGTCATTCAGTCAGTGTGTGAGAGGTAGGGTCTTTCAATCAGTGGATGAGAGGCAGCATCTTTCAGTCAGTGTGAGAGAGGCAGGGTCTTTCAGTCAGTGTGAGGCAGGGTCTTTGCGTCAGTGTGTGAGAGGCAGGTAATTTTAGTCAGTGTTTCAGAGGCAGGGTTTTCAGTTACTGTGTTGGACAGGGCACTTCAGACCATGTGAGTGAGGAAGGGTCTTTCAGTCAATGTGTGAGAGGCAGGGTCTTTCAGACAGTGTGAGGCAAGGTCTTTTAGTCAGTGTGTGAGTGGCAGGGTCTTTCAGTCAGTGTGTGAGACAGGGTTCTTCAGACCATGTGAGTGAGGCAGGGTCTTTCAGTCTTTGTGTGAGAGGCAGGGTCTTTCAGTCTGTGCAAGGCGGGGTGTTTCAGTCAGTGTAAGGCAGGGTCATTCTTTCCGTGTGTGTGAGGCAGAGTCTTTCAGTCACTGTCTGAAGTCGGGTCTTTCAGCCAGTTTCAGAGAGGCAGGGTATTTCAAGCAGTGTGAGAGAGACAGGGTCTTTCAGGAATTGTGGGAGGCAAGCACTTTCGGTCAGTGTTTGAGAGGCAGGGTCATTCAGTCAGTGTGTGAGAGACAGGGTCTTTCAGTCAGCGGGTGAGAGACAGGGTCTTTCAGTCAGTGTGTGAGAGACAGGATCTATCAGCAAGCGTGTGAGAGACAGCATCTTTCAGTCAGCGTGTGAGAGACAGCATCTTTCAGTCAGCGTGTGAGAGACGGTCTTTCAGTGAATGTGTGAGAGGGACGATCTTTAAGTCAGTGTGATATAGGCTCTTTCAGTCAGTGTGAGGTGGGATCTTTCAGTCAGTGTGAGGCAGGGTCTTTCTGTCAGTGTGTGAGAGGCAGGTTCTTTCAGTCATCGTGTGAGAGACAGGGTCTTTCAATCAGTGTAAGGCAGGGCCTTTCAGTCAATGTGTGAGAGCAGGTTCTTTCAGTCAGTGTGTGAGAGCCAGGATCTTTCAGTCATTGTGTGAGAGGCAGGGTCTTTCAGTCAGTATGTGAGAGGCAGCTTCTTTCAGTCAGTGTGTGAGAGGCAGGGTCTTTCAGTCAGTGTGTGAGAGGCAGGGTCTTTCAGTCAGTGTGTGAGAGGCAGCTTCTTTCAGTCAGTGTGATTGAGGGTTTTTCAGTCAGTGTGAGAGACAGGGTCTTTCAGTCAGTGTGAGGCAAGATATTTCAGTCAGGGTGTGTGAGGAAGGGTCTTTCAGCCAATGAGTGGGAGGCAGGGTCTTTCAGTCAGTGTTTGAAAGGCAGGGTCTTTGAGTCAGTGTGTGAGGGGGAGAGTCTTTCAGTCTTTCTGTGAGAGACAATTGTATTTTAGTCTGTGTGAGAGGCAGAGTCTTTTAGTCAGTGTGTGAGAGGCAGGGTCTTTCAGTCAGTGTTTAAGAGGCACTGTCTTTCTATCAATGAATGTGAGGCAGAGTCTTTCTGCCAGTCTGTGTGAGACAGAGTTCTTCAGACCATGTGAGTGAGGCAGGGTCTTTCAGTCAGTGTGTGAGAGGCAGGATCTTTCAGTCAGTGTGTGAGAGGCAGGATCTTTCAGTCAGTGTGTGAGAGGCAGGGACTTTTGGTCAGTGTAAGTGAGGCTGGATCCTTCAGTTAGTGTGTGAGAGGCAGGGTCTTTCAGACAGAGGGAGGCAGGGTCTTTCAGACAGTGGGAGGCAGGGTCTTTCAAACAGTGTGAGGCTGGGTCTTTCAGACAGTGGGAGGCAGGGTCTTTCAGACAGTGTGAAGCAGGTCTTTCAGCAAGTGTGTGAGGCAGGGTCTTTCAGTCAGCGAAATGAGTCAGGGTCTGTCTGTCAATGTGTGAGAGACAGGGACTTTCAGTCAGTGTGTGAGAGGCAGGGTCTTCCAGTCAGTGTGTGAGAGGCAGGGTCTTTCAGTAAGTGTATGAGAGGCAGCGGCTTTCAGTCAGTGTGTGAGAGGCAGGATCTTTCAGTCAGTGTGAGGCAGGTTCTTTCAGTCAGCATATGAGAGACAGGGTCTTTCAGTCTGTGTGTGAGAGGCTGGGTCTTTCAGTCAGTGTGTGAGAGGCAGGGTCTCTAATTCAGGGTGTGAATGGCACTGAGTTTCAGTCAGTGTGTGAGAGACAGTGTCTTTCAATCAGTGTGTGAGAGGCACGGTCTTTCAGTCATTGTATGAGAGGCAGCGTCTTTCAGTCAGTGTGAGAGAGGCAGGGTCTTTCCGTCAGTGTGTGAGAGGCAGTTAATTTTAGTCAGTGTTTCAGAGGCAGGGATTTCAGTTCCTGTGTGAGACAGGGTTCTTCAGACCATGTGAGTGAGGCAGGATCTTTCAGTCAGTGTGTGAGATACACTGTCTTTCAGTCAGTGTGGGAGCGACAGAGTCTTTCAGACAGTGTTAGAGAGGCAGGTTCTTTCATTCAGTGTATGAGAGGCAGATTCTTTTAGTCAGTGTGGAAGAGGCAGGTTCTTTCAGTCATTGTGAGAGAGACAGGGTCTTTAAATCAGTGTGTGGGAGAAACAGGGTCTTTCAGTCAGTATGATAGAGACAGTGTCCTTCAGTCAGTATGAGAGAGACAGGGTCTTTCAGTCAATTTGAGAGAGTCATGTTCTTTCAGTCAATTTGTGGGAGGCAGGTTCTTTCAGTCAGTGTTTGTGAGGCAGTTTCTTTCAGTCAGTGTGTGAGAGACAGGTTCTTTCAGTCAGTGTGTGAGAGGCCGGTTCTTTCATTCAGTTTGTGAGAGGCCGGTTCTTTCATTCAGTTTGTGAGAGGCCGGTTCTTTCAGTCAGTGTGTTTGAGGCCGGTTGTTTCATTCAGTGTGTGAGAGGCAGGTTCTTTCATTCAGTGTGTGAAAGGCAGGTTCTTTCAGTCAGTATGAGAGAGACAGGGTCTTTCAGTCAGTAAGAGAGAGACAGGGTCTTTCAGTCAATGCTAGAGAGACAGCTTATTTCAGTCAGTGTTAGAGAGACAGGCTATTTCAGTCAGTGTGAGAGAGACATGGTATTTCAGTCAGTGTGTGAGAGACAGGGTCTTTCATTCAGTATGAGAGACATTGCGTCTTTCAGTCCGTAAGAGAGAGACAGGGCATTTCAGTCAGTGTGTGAGAGACCGAGTCTTTCAGTCAGTGTGTGTGAGGCAGTTTCTTTCAGTCAGTGTGTGAGAGACAGGGTCCTTCAGTCAGTATGAGAGAGACAGGCTCTTTTAGTCAGTGTGAGGGAGACAGGGTCGTTCAGTCGGTGTGTGAGAGAGAGGTGCTTTCAGTCAGTGTGAGAGAGACAGGGTATTTCAGTCAGTATGTGAGGGACAGGATCTTTCACTCATTATATGACGGACAGGCTCTTTCACTCAGTATGAGAGATCAGGGTCTTTCAGTCAGTGGTGTGGGAGACAGAGTCTTTCAGTCAGTGTGTGAGATATAGAGTCTTTCAGACAGTGTTAAGAGAGGCAGGTTCTTTCATTCAGTGTGGGAGAGGCAGGTTCTTACAGTCATTGTGAGAGAGACAGGGTCTTTAACTCAGTGTGTGGGAGAAAAAGGGTCTTTCAGTCAGTATGAGATAGACAGTGTCCTTCAGTCAGTATGAGAGAGACAGGGTCTTTCAGTCAGTGTTTGAGAGGTCAGTGTCGTTCAGTCAGTGTGTGAGAGACAGGTCGTTCAGTCAGTTTGAGAGAGACAGCGTCTTTCAGTCAGTTTAAGAGAGACAGGGTCTTTAAGTCAGTTTGTGGGATAGACAGAGTCTTACAGTCATTATGAGAGAGAGAGTGTCCTTCAGTCAGTATGAGAGAGACAGGGTCTTTCAGTCAGTGTGAGAGAGGCAGGTTCTTTCAGTCAGTGTGTGAGAGGCAGGTTCTTTCAGTCAGTGTGTGAGAGGCAGGTTCTTTCAGTCAGTGTGTGAGAGGCAGGTACTTTCAGTCAGTGTGTGAGAGGCAGGTTCTTTCAGTCAGTGTGTGAGAGGCAGGTTCATTCAGTCAGATTGTGAGAGGCAGATTCTTTCATTCATTGTATGAGAGGCAGATTCTTTCATTCAGTGTGTGAGAGGCAGATTCTTTCATTCAGTGTGTGAGAGGCAGGTTCTTTCATTCATTGTGTGAAGGCAGGTTCTTTCATTAGGTGTGTGAGAGGCAGGTTCTTTCAGTCAGTGTGAGAGATGGACAGGGTCTTTAAGTCAGTGTGATAGAGACAGGATCTTTCAGTCAGTATGACAGAGACAGATTCCTTCAGTCAGTACGAGAGGGACAGGGTCTTTTAGTCAGTGTGAAAGAGACAGGGTCGGTCAGTCAGTGTGTGGGAGACAGAGTCTTCCAGTCAGTGTCTGAGAGACAGTGTCTTTCAGTCAGTGTGTGAAATACCGTGTCTTTCAGTCAGTGTGTGAGAGACAGACTCATCCAGACAGTGTTAGACAGGCAGGTTCTGTCAGTCAGTGTGTGAGAGGCAGGTTCTTACATTCAGTGAGGGAGAGGCAGGTTCTTTCATTCATTGTCAGAGAGACAAGGACCTTCAGTCAGAATGAGAGAGACAGGGTCTTTCAGTCAGTGTGAGAGAGACAGGGTTGATCTGCAAGTGTGTGAGAGACTGGGTCGTTCAGTCAGTGTTTGAGAGACAGGGTCATTCAGAGTGTGTGTGAGAGACACGGTCTTTAAGTCAGTGTGAGAGAGACAGGGTCTTTAAGTCAGTTTGTGGGATAGACAGGGTCTTTTGGTCATTATGAGAGAGACAGTGTCTTTCAGTCATTGTGTGAGATACAGTGTCTTTCAGTCAGTGCGTGTGAGACAGAGACTTTCAGACAGTGTTAGAGAGGCAGGTTCTTTCATTCAGTGTGTGAGAGACAGGTTATTTCAGTCAGTATGAGAGGGACAGGGTCTTTCAGTCATTATATGACGGACAGGCTCTTTCAGTCAGTATGAGAGAGGCAGGTTCTTTCAGTCACTGATGTGGGAGACAGAGTCTTTCAGTCAGTGTGTGAGAGACAGCGTCCTTCAGTCAGTATGAGAGAGACAGGTTCTTTCAGTCAGTGTGTGAGAGGCAGGTACTTTCAGTCAGTGTGTGAGAGGCAGGTTCTTTCAGTCAGTGTGTGAGAGGCAGGTGCTTTCATTCTGTGTGTGAGAGGCAGGTTCTTTCAGTCAGTGTGTGAGAGGCAGGTTCTTTCAGTCAGTGTGTGAGATGCAGGTTCTTTCAGTTAATGTGTGAGAGGCAGGTTCTTTCAGTAAGTGTGAGAGAGACAGGGTCTTTCAGTCAGTGTGAGAGAGACAGGTTCTTTAAGTCAGTGTGACAGATACAGGGTCATTCAGTCAGTATGACAGAAACAGAGTCCTTCAGTCAGTAGGAGAGGGACAGTGTCTTTTAGTCAGTGTGAGAGAGACAAGGTCGTTCAGTCAGTGAGTGAGAGACAGGGTCTTTCAGTCAGTGTGAGAGAGACAGGGTCTTTCAGTCAGTGGTGTGGGAGACTGAGTCTTTCAGTCAGTGTGTGAGATACACTGTCTTTCAATCAGTGTGTGAGCGACAGAGTCTTTCAGACAGTGTTAGAGAGGCAGGTTCTTTCATTCAGTGTATGAGAGGCAAGTTCTTTAAGTCAGTGTGGAAGAGGCAGGTTCTTTCAGTCATTGTGAGAGAGACAGGGTCTTTAAATCAGTGTGTGGGAGAGACAGGGTCTTTCAGTCAGTATGAGAGAGACAGTGTCCTTCAGTCAGTATGAGAGAGAAAGGGTCTTTCAGTCAATTTGAGAGAGTCATGTTCTTTCAGTCAGTGTGAGAGAGGCAGGTTCTTTCAGTCAGTGTTTGTGAGGCAGGTTCTTTCAGTCAGTGTTTGTGAGGCAGGTTCTCTCAGTCAGTGTGTGAGAGGCAGGTGCTTTCATTCAGTGTGTGAGAGGCAGGTTCTTTCATTCAGTGTGTGAGAGGCAGGTGCTTTCATTCAGTGTGTGAGAGGCAGGTTCTTTCAGTCAGTGTGTGAGAGGCAGGTTCTTTCAGTCAGTGTGTGAGAGGCAGGTTCTTTCAGTCAGATTGTGAGAGACAGGGTCTTTCGGTCAGTGTGAGAGAGACAGGGACTTTAAGTCAGTTTGTGGGATAGACAGGGTCTTTTGGTCATTATGAGAGAGACAGTGTCTTTCAGTCATTGTGTGTGATACAATGTTTTTCATTCAGTGTGTGTGACAATGTTAGAGAGGCAGGTTCTTTCATTCAGTCTGTGAGAGGCAGATTCTGTCATTCAGAGTGTGAGAGACGGGTTATTTCAGTCAGTATGAGAGAGAAAGGGTATTTCAGTCAGTATGAGATGGACAGGGTCTTTCAGTCATTATATGACGGACAGGCTCTTTCAGTCAGTATGAGAGAGACAGGGTCTTTCAGTCAGTGGTGTGGGAGACTGAGTCTTTCAGTCAGTGTGTGAGATACAGAGTCTTTCAGTCAGTGTGTGAGCGACAGAGTCTTTCAGACAGTGTTAGAGAGGCAGGTTCTTTCATTCAGTGTATGAGAGGCAAGTTCTTTAAGTCAGTGTGGAAGAGGCAGGTTCTTTCAGTCATTGTGAGAGAGACAGGGTCTTTAAATCAGTGTGTGGGAGAAACAGGGTCTTTCAGTCAGTATGAGAGAGACAGTGTCCTTCAGTCAGTATGAGAGAGAAAGGGTCTTTCAGTCAATTTGAGAGAGTCATGTTCTTTCAGTCAGTGTGAGAGAGGCAGGTTCTTTCAGTCAGTGTTTGTGAGGCAGGTTCTTTCAGTCAGTGTTTGTGAGGCAGGTTCTCTCAGTCAGTGTGTGAGAGGCAGGTGCTTTCATTCAGTGTGTGAGAGGCAGGTGCTTTCAGTCAGTGTGTGAGAGGCAGGTTCTTTCAGTCAGTGTGTGAGAGGCAGGTTCTTTCAGTCAGATTGTGAGAGACAGGGTCTTTCGGTCAGTGTGAGAGAGACTGGGACTTTAAGTCAGTTTGTGGGATAGACAGGGTCTTTTGGTCATTATGAGAGAGACAGTGTCTTTCAGTCATTGTGTGAGATACAATGTTTTTCATTCAGTGTGTGTGACAATGTTAGAGAGGCAGGTTCTTGCATTCAGTGTGTGAGAGGCAGATTCTGTCATTCAGAGTGTGAGAGACGGGTTATTTCAGTCAGTATGAGAGAGAAAGGGTATTTCAGTCAGTATGAGATGGACAGGGTCTTTCAGTCATTATATGAAGGACAGGCTCTTTCAGTCAGTATGAGAGAGGCAGATTCTTTCAGTCACTGGTGTGGGAGAAAGAGTCTTTCAGTCAGTGTGTGAGAGACAGAGTCTTTCAGTCAGTGTGTGAGATAGAGTCTTTCAGAAAGTGTTTGAGAGGCAGGTTCTTTTATTCAGTGTGTGAGAGGCCGATTCTTTCATTCATTGTGTGAGATGCAGATTCTTTCAGTCAGTGTGTGAGAGGCAGGTTCTTTCAGTCATTGTGAGAGAGACAGGGTCTTTAACACAGTGTGTGGGAGAAACAGGGTCTTTTAGTCAGTATGAGAGAGACATTGTCCTTCAGTCAATTTGACAGAGACAGGGTCGTTCAATCAGTTTGTGAGAGGCAGGTTGTTCAGTCAGTGTTTGAGAGACAGTGTCGTTCAGTCAGTGTGTGAGAGGCAGGTTATTTCAGTCAGTGTGTGAGAGGCGGGTTCTTTCAGTCAGATTGTGAGAGACAGGGTCTTTCATTCAGTGTGAGAGAGTCAGGGACTTTAAGTCAGTTTGTGGGATAGACAGGGTCTTTTGCTCATTATGAGAATGACAGTGTCTTTCAGTCATTGTGTGAGATACAGTGTCTTTCAGTCAGTGTGTGTGAGACAGAGTCTTTCAGACAGTGTGTGAGAGTCAGGTTCTTTCAGTCAGTGTGTGAGAGGCAGATTCTTTCATTCAGAGTGTGAGAGACAGGTTATTTCAGTCAGTATGAGAGAGAAAGTTTATTTCAGTCAGTATGAGAGGGACAGGGTCTTTCTGTCATTATATGATGGACAGGCTCTTTCAGTCAGTATGAGAGAGGCAGGTTCTTTCAGTCACTGGTGTGGGAGAAAGATTCTTTCAGTCAGTGTGTGAGAGACAGCATCTTTCAGTCAGTGTGTGAGAGACAGCATCTTTCAGTCAGTGTGTGAGAGACAGAGTCTTTCAGTCAGTGTGTGAGATACAGAATCTTTAAGTCAGTGTGTGAAAGACAGAGTCTTTCAGAAAGTGTTAGAGAGGCAGGTTCTTTCATTCATTGTGTGAGAGGCCGATTCTTTCATTCACTGTGTGAGAGGCAGATTCTTTCAGTCAGTGTGTGAGAGGCAGTTTCTTTCAGTCAGTGTGAGAGAGACAGGGTCTTTAACTCAGTGTGTGGGAGAAACAGGGTCTTTCAGTCAGTATGAGAGAGACAGTGTCCTTCAGTCAGTATGAGAGAGACAGGCTCTTTCGGTCAATTTGAGAGAGACAGGGTCGTTCAATCAGTGTGTGAGAGACAGGGTCATTCAGTCAATGTGTAACAGACAGGGATAACAGAGTCTTACAGTCATAATGAGAGAGAGAGTGTCCTTCAGTCAGTATGAGAGAGACAGGTTCTTTCAGTCAGTGTGTGAGAGGCAGGTACTTTCAGTCAGTGTGTGAGAGGCAGGTTCTTTCAGTCAGTGTGTGAGAGGCAGGTGCTTTTATTCTGTGTGTGAGAGGCCAGTTCTTTCAGTCAGTGTGTGAGAGGCAGGTTCTTTCAGTCAGTGTGTGAGAGGCAGGTTCTTTCATTCAGTGTGTGAGTGGCAGGTTCTTTCATTCATTTTGTGAGATGCAGGTTCTTTCAGTTAATGTGTGAGAGGCAGGTTCTTTCAGTCAGTGTGAGAGAGACAGGTTCTTTAAGTCAGTGTGACAGATACAGGGTCATTCAGTCAGTATGACAGAGACAGAGTCCTTCAGTCAGTAGGAGAGGGACAGTGTCTTTTAGTCAGTGTGAGAGAGACAAGGTCGTTCAGTCAGTGTGTGAGAGACAGGGTCTTTCAGTCAGTGTGAGAGAGACAGGTTATTTCAGTCAGTATGAGAGAGACAGTGTCCTTCGGTCAGTATGAGAGAGAAAGGGTCTTTCAGTCAATTTGAGAGAGTCATGTTCTTTCAGTCAGTGTGTGAGAGGCAGGTGCTTTCATTCAGTGTGTGAGAGGCAGGTGCTTTCATTCAGTGTGTGAGAGGCAGGTGCTTACATTCAGTGTGTGAGAGGCAGGTTCTTTCATTCAGTGTGTGAGAGGCAGGTTCTTTCAGTCAGTGTGTGAGAGGCAGGTTCTTTCAGTCAGTGTGTGAGCGACAGAGTCTTTCAGACAGTGTTAAAGAGGTAGGATCTTTCATTCAGTGTATGAGAGGCAGATTCTTTTAGTCAGTGTGGAAGAGGCAGGTTCTTTCAGTCATTGTGAGAGAGACAGGGTCTTTAAATCAGTGTGTGGGAGAAACAGGGTCTTTCAGTCAGTATGAGAGAGACAGTGTCCTTCAGTCAGTATGAGAGAGACAGTGTCCTTCAGTCAGTATGAGAGAGACAGTGTCCTTCAGTCAGTATGAGAGAGACAGGGTCTTTCAGTCAATTTGAGAGAGTCATGTTCTTTCAGTCAGTTTGTGGGAGGCAGGTTCTTTCAGTCAGTGTTTGAGAGGCAGTTTCTATCAGTCAGTGTGTGAGAGGCAGGTGCTTTCATTCAGTGTGTGAGAGGCAGGTGCTTTCATTCAGTGTGTGAGAGGCATTTGCTTTCATTCAGTGTGTGAGAGGCAGGTGCTTTCATTCAGTGTGTGAGAGGCAGGTGCTTTCATTCAGTGTGTGAGAGGCAGGTGCTTTCATTCAGTGTGTGAGAGGCAGGTTCTTTCAGTCAGTGTGTGAGAGGCAGGTTATTTCAGTCAGTGTGTGAGAGGCAGGTTATTTCAGTCAGTGTGTGAGAGGCAGGTTATTTCAGTCAGTGTGTGAGAGGCAGGTTCTTTCAGTCAGATTGTGAGAGACACGGTCTTTCATTCAGTGTGAGAGAGACAGGGACTTTAAGTCAGTTTGTGGGATAGACAGGGTCTTTTGCTCAATATGAGAGTGACAGTGTCTTTCAGTCATTGTGTGAGATACAGTGTCTTTCAGTCAGTGTGTGTGAGACAGAGTCTTTCAGACAGTGTGTGAGAGTCAGGTTCTTTCAGTCAGTGTGTGAGAGGCAGATTCTTTCATTCAGAGTGTGAGAGACAGGTTATTTCAGTCAGTATGAGAGAGAAAGGTTATTTCAGTCTTTATGAGTGGGACAGGGTCTTTCTGTCATTATATGATGGACAGGCTCTTTCAGTCAGTATGAGAGAGGCAGGTTCTTTCAGTCACTGGTGTGGGAGAAAGATTCTTTCAGTCAGTGTGTGAGAGACAGCATCTTTCAGTCAGTGTGTGAGAGACAGCATCTTTCAGTCAGTGTGTGAGAGACAGCATCTTTCAGTCAGTGTGTGAGAGACAGCATCTTTCAGTCAGTGTGTGAGATACAGAATCTTTAAGTCAGTGTGTGAAAGACAGAGTCTTTCAGAAAGTGTTAGAGAGGCAGGTTCTTTCATTCATTGTGTGAGAGGCCGATTCTTTCATTCACTGTGTGAGAGGCAGATTCTTTCAGTCAGTGTGTGAGAGGCAGTTTCTTTCAGTCAGTGTGAGAGAGACAGGGTCTTTAACTCAGTGTGTGGGAGAAACAGGGTCTTTCAGTCAGTATGAGAGAGACAGTGTCCTTCAGTCAGTATGAGAGAGACAGGCTCTTTCAGTCAATTTGAGAGAGACAGGGTCGTTCAATCAGTGTGTGAGAGACAGGGTCATTCAGTCAATGTGTGACAGACAGGGATAACAGAGTCTTACAGTCATAATGAGAGAGAGAGTGTCCTTCAGTCAGTATGAGAGAGACAGGTTCTTTCAGTCAGTGTGTGAGAGGCAGGTACTTTCAGTCAGTGTGTGAGAGGCAGGTTCTTTCAGTCAGTGTGTGAGAGGCAGGTTCTTTCAGTCAGTGTGTGAGAGGCAGGTGCTTTCATTCTGTGTGTGAGAGGCAGGTCCTTTCAGTCAGTGTGTGAGATGCAGGTTCTTTCAGTCAGTGTGTGAGATGCAGGTTCTTTCAGTTAATGTGTGAGAGGCAGGTTCTTTCAGTAAGTGTGAGAGAGACAGGTTCTTTCAGTCAGTGTGAGAGAGACAGGTTCTTTAAGTCAGTGCGACAGATACAGGGTCATTCAGTCAGTATGACAGAAACAGAGTCCTTCAGTCAGTAGGAGAGGGACAGTGTCTTTTAGTCAGTGTGAGAGAGACAAGGTCGTTCAGTCAGTGAGTGAGAGACAGGGTCTTTCAGTCAGTGTGAGAGAGACAGTGTCTTTCAGTCAGTGGTGTGGGAGACTGAGTCTTTCAGTCAGTGTGTGAGATACACTGTCTTTCAATCAGTGTGTGAGCGACAGAGTCTTTCAGACAGTGTTAGAGAGGCAGGTTCTTACATTCAGTGTATGAGAGGCAAGTTCTTTAAGTCAGTGTGGAAGAGGCAGGTTCTTTCAGTCATTGTGAGAGAGACAGGGTCTTTAAATCAGTGTGTGGGAGAAACAGGGTCTTTCAGTCAGTATGAGAGAGACAGTGTCCTTCAGTCAGTATGAGAGAGAAAGGGTCTTTCAGTCAATTTGAGAGAGTCATGTTCTTTCAGTCAGTGTGTGAGAGGCAGGTGCTTTCATTCAGTGTGTGAGAGGCAGGTGCTTTCATTCAGTGTGTGAGAGGCAGGTGCTTTCATTCAGTGTGTGAGAGGCAGGTGCTTTCATTCAGTGTGTGAGAGGCAGGTTCTTTCATTCAGTGTGTGAGAGGCAGGTTCTTTCAGTCAGTGTGTGAGAGGCAGGTTCTTTCAGTCAGTGTGTGAGAGGCAGGTTCTTTCAGTCAGTGTGTGAGAGGCAGGTTCTTTCAGTCAGATTGTGAGAGACAGGGTCTTTCGGTCAGTGTGAGAGAGACTGGGACTTTAAGTCAGTTTGTGGGATAGACAGGGTCTTTTGGTCATTATGAGAGAGACAGTGTCTTTCAGTCATTGTGTGAGATACAATGTTTTTCATTCAGTGTGTGTGACAATGTTAGAGAGGCAGGTTCTTTCATTCAGTGTGTGAGAGGCAGATTCTGTCATTCAGAGTGTGAGAGACGGGTTATTTCAGTCAGTATGAGAGAGAAAGGGTATTTCAGTCATTATGAGATGGACAGGGTCTTTCAGTCATTATATGACGGACAGGCTCTTTCAGTCAGTATGAGAGAGACAGGGTCTTTCAGTCAGTGGTGTGGGAGACTGAGTCTTTCAGTCAGTGTGTGAGATACACTGTCTTTCAATCAGTGTGTGAGCGACAGAGTCTTTCAGACAGTGTTAGAGAGGCAGGTTCTTTCATTCAGTGTATGAGAGGCAAGTTCTTTAAGTCAGTGTGGAAGAGGCAGGTTCTTTCAGTCATTGTGAGAGAGACAGGGTCTTTAAATCAGTGTGTGGGAGAAACAGGGTCTTTCAGTCAGTATGAGAGAGACAGTGTCCTTCAGTCAGTATGAGAGAGAAAGGGTCTTTCAGTCAATTTGAGAGAGTCATGTTCTTTCAGTCAGTGTGAGAGAGGCAGGTTCTTTCAGTCAGTGTTTGTGAGGCAGGTTCTTTCAGTCAGTGTTTGTGAGGCAGGTTCTCTCAGTCAGTGTGTGAGAGGCAGGTGCTTTCATTCAGTGTGTGAGAGGCAGGTGCTTTCATTCAGTGTGTGAGAGGCAGGTGCTTTCATTCGGTGTGTGAGAGGCAGGTGCTTTCATTCAGTGTGTGAGAGGCAGGTGCTTTCATTCAGTGTGTGAGAGGCAGGTTCTTTCAGTCAGTGTGTGAGAGGCAGGTTCTTTCAGTCAGTGTGTGAGAGGCAGGTTCTTTCAGTCAGTGTGTGAGAGGCAGTTTCTTTCAGTCAGTGTGTGAGAGGTAGGTTCTTTCAGTCAGATTGTGAGAGACAGGGTCTTTCGGTCAGTGTGAGAGAGACAGGGACTTTAAGTCAGTTTGTGGGATAGACAGGGTCTTTTGGTCATTATGAGAGAGACAGTGTCTTTCAGTCATTGTGTGAGATACAATGTTTTTCATTCAGTGTGTGTGACAATGTTAGAGAGGCAGGTTCTTTCATTCAGTGTGTGAGAGGCAGATTCTGTCATTCAGAGTGTGAGAGACGGGTTATTTCAGTCAGTATGAGAGAGAAAGGGTATTTCAGTCATTATGAGATGGACAGGGTCTTTCAGTCATTATATGACGGACAGGCTCTTTCAGTCAGTATGAGAGAGACAGGGTCTTTCAGTCAGTGGTGTGGGAGACTGAGTCTTTCAGTCAGTGTGTGAGATACACTGTCTTTCAATCAGTGTGTGAGCGACAGAGTCTTTCAGACAGTGTTAGAGAGGCAGGTTCTTTCATTCAGTGTATGAGAGGCAAGTTCTTTAAGTCAGTGTGGAAGAGGCAGGTTCTTTCAGTCATTGTGAGAGAGACAGGGTCTTTAAATCAGTGTGTGGGAGAAACAGGGTCTTTCAGTCAGTATGAGAGAGACAGTGTCCTTCAGTCAGTATGAGAGAGAAAGGGTCTTTCAGTCAATTTGAGAGAGTCATGTTCTTTCAGTCAGTGTGAGAGAGGCAGGTTCTTTCAGTCAGTGTTTGTGAGGCAGGTTCTTTCAGTCAGTGTTTGTGAGGCAGGTTCTCTCAGTCAGTGTGTGAGAGGCAGGTGCTTTCATTCAGTGTGTGAGAGGCAGGTGCTTTCATTCAGTGTGTGAGAGGCAGGTGCTTTCATTCAGTGTGTGAGAGGCAGGTGCTTTCATTCAGTGTGTGAGAGGCAGGTGCTTTCATTCAGTGTGTGAGAGGCAGGTTCTTTCAGTCAGTGTGTGAGAGGCAGGTTCTTTCAGTCAGTGTGTGAGAGGCAGGTTCTTTCAGTCAGATTGTGAGAGACAGGGTCTTTCATTCAGTGTGAGAGAGACAGGGACTTTAAGTCAGTTTGTGGGATAGACAGGGTCTTTTGGTCATTATGAGAGAGACAGTGTCTTTCAGTCATTGTGTGAGATACAATGTTTTTCATTCAGTGTGTGTGACAATGTTAGAGAGGCAGGTTCTTTCATTCAGTGTGTGAGAGGCAGATTCTGTCATTCAGAGTGTGAGAGACGGGTTATTTCAGTCAGTATGAGAGAGAAAGGGTATTTCAGTCAGTATGAGATGGACAGGGTCTTTCAGTCATTATATGAAGGACAGGCTCTTTCAGTCAGTATGAGAGAGGCAGATTCTTTCAGTCACTGGTGTGGGAGAAAGAGTCTTTCAGTCAGTGTGTGAGAGACAGAGTCTTTCAGTCAGTGTGTGAGATAGAGTCTTTCAGAAAGTGTTTGAGAGGCAGGTTCTTTTATTCAGTGTGTGAGAGGCCGATTCTTTCATTCATTGTGTGAGATGCAGATTCTTTCAGTCAGTGTGTGAGAGGCAGGTTCTTTCAGTCATTGTGAGAGAGACAGGGTCTTTAACACAGTGTGTGGGAGAAACAGGGTCTTTCAGTCAGTATGAGAGAGACATTGTCCTTCAGTCAATTTGAGAGAGACAGGGTCGTTCAATCAGTTTGTGAGAGGCAGGTTGTTCAGTCAGTGTTTGAGAGACAGTGTCGTTCAGTCAGTGTGTGAGAGGCAGGTTATTTCAGTCAGTGTGTGAGAGGCGGGTTCTTTCAGTCAGATTGTGAGAGACAGGGTCTTTCATTCAGTGTGAGAGAGACAGGGACTTTAAGTCAGTTTGTGGGATAGACAGTGTCTTTTGCTCATTATGAGAGTGACAGTGTCTTTCAGTCATTGTGTGAGATACAGTGTCTTTCAGTCAGTGTGTGTGAGACAGAGTCTTTCAGACAGTGTGTGAGAGTCAGGTTCTTTCAGTCAGTGCGTGAGAGGCAGATTCTTTCATTCAGAGTGTGAGAGACAGGTTATTTCAGTCAGTATGAGAGAGAAAGTTTATTTCAGTCAGTATGAGAGGGACAGGGTCTTTCTGTCATTATATGATGGACAGGCTCTTTCAGTCAGTATGAGAGAGGCAGGTTCTTTCAGTCACTGGTGTGGGAGAAAGATTCTTTCAGTCAGTGTGTGAGAGACAGCATCTTTCAGTCAGTGTGTGAGAGACAGCATCTTTCAGTCAGTGTGTGAGAGACAGAGTCTTTCAGTCAGTGTGTGAGATACAGAATCTTTAAGTCAGTGTGTGAAAGACAGAGTCTTTCAGAAAGTGTTAGAGAGGCAGGTTCTTTCATTCATTGTGTGAGAGGCCGATTCTTTCATTCACTGTGTGAGAGGCAGATTCTTTCAGTCAGTGTGTGAGAGGCAGTTTCTTTCAGTCAGTGTGAGAGAGACAGGGTCTTTAACTCAGTGTGTGGGAGAAACAGGGTCTTTCAGTCAGTATGAGAGAGACAGTGTCCTTCAGTCAGTATGAGAGAGACAGGCTCTTTCGGTCAATTTGAGAGAGACAGGGTCGTTCAATCAGTGTGTGAGAGACAGGGTCATTCAGTCAATGTGTAACAGACAGGGATAACAGAGTCTTACAGTCATAATGAGAGAGAGAGTGTCCTTCAGTCAGTATGAGAGAGACAGGTTCTTTCAGTCAGTGTGTGAGAGGCAGGTACTTTCAGTCAGTGTGTGAGAGGCAGGTTCTTTCAGTCAGTGTGTGAGAGGCAGGTGCTTTTATGCTGTGTGTGAGAGGCCGGTTCTTTCAGTCAGTGTGTGAGAGGCAGGTTCTTTCAGTCAGTGTGTGAGAGGCAGGTTCTTTCATTCAGTGTGTGAGTGGCAGGTTCTTTCATTCATTTTGTGAGATGCAGGTTCTTTCAGTTAATGTGTGAGAGGCAGGTTCTTTCAGTAAGTGTGAGAGAGACAGGGTCTTTCAGTCAGTGTGAGAGAGACAGGTTCTTTAAGTCAGTGTGACAGATACAGGGTCATTCAGTCAGTATGACAGAGACAGAGCCCTTCAGTCAGTAGGAGAGGGACAGTGTCTTTTAGTCAGTGTGAGAGAGACAAGGTCGTTCAGTCAGTGTGTGAGAGACAGGGTCTTTCAGTCAGTGTGAGAGAGACAGGTTATTTCAGTCAGTATGAGAGAGACAGGGTATTCCAATCAGTATGAGAGGGACAGGGTCGTTCAGTCATTATATGACGGACAGGCTCTTTCAGTCAGTATGAGAGAGACAGGGTCTTTCAGTCAGTGGTGTGGGAGACAGAGTCTTTCAGTCAGTGTGTGAGAGACAGCGTCTTTCAGTCAGTGTGTGAGAGACAGCGTCTTTCAGTCAGTGTGAGAGAGACAGGGACTTTAAGTCAGTTTGTGGGATAGACAGGGTCTTTTGGTCATTATGAGAGAGACAGTGTCTTTCAGTCATTGTGTGAGATACAATGTTTTTCATTCAGTGTGTGTGACAATGTTAGAGAGGCAGGTTCTTTCATTCAGTGTGTGAGAGGCAGATTCTGTCATTCAGAGTGTGAGAGACGGGTTATTTCAGTCAGTATGAGAGAGAAAGGGTATTTCAGTCATTATGAGATGGACAGGGTCTTTCAGTCATTATATGACGGACAGGCTCTTTCAGTCAGTATGAGAGAGACAGGGTCTTTCAGTCAGTGGTGTGGGAGACTGAGTCTTTCAGTCAGTGTGTGAGATACACTGTCTTTCAATCAGTGTGTGAGCGACAGAGTCTTTCAGACAGTGTTAGAGAGGCAGGTTCTTTCATTCAGTGTATGAGAGGCAAGTTCTTTAAGTCAGTGTGGAAGAGGCAGGTTCTTTCAGTCATTGTGAGAGAGACAGGGTCTTTAAATCAGTGTGTGGGAGAAACAGGGTCTTTCAGTCAGTATGAGAGAGACAGTGTCCTTCAGTCAGTATGAGAGAGAAAGGGTCTTTCAGTCAATTTGAGAGAGTCATGTTCTTTCAGTCAGTGTGAGAGAGGCAGGTTCTTTCAGTCAGTGTTTGTGAGGCAGGTTCTTTCAGTCAGTGTTTGTGAGGCAGGTTCTCTCAGTCAGTGTGTGAGAGGCAGGTGCTTTCATTCAGTGTGTGAGAGGCAGGTGCTTTCATTCAGTGTGTGAGAGGCAGGTGCTTTCATTCAGTGTGTGAGAGGCAGGTGCTTTCATTCAGTGTGTGAGAGGCAGGTGCTTTCATTCAGTGTGTGAGAGGCAGGTTCTTTCAGTCAGTGTGTGAGAGGCAGGTTCTTTCAGTCAGTGTGTGAGAGGCAGGTTCTTTCAGTCAGATTGTGAGAGACAGGGTCTTTCATTCAGTGTGAGAGAGACAGGGACTTTAAGTCAGTTTGTGGGATAGACAGGGTCTTTTGGTCATTATGAGAGAGACAGTGTCTTTCAGTCATTGTGTGAGATACAATGTTTTTCATTCAGTGTGTGTGACAATGTTAGAGAGGCAGGTTCTTTCATTCAGTGTGTGAGAGGCAGATTCTGTCATTCAGAGTGTGAGAGACGGGTTATTTCAGTCAGTATGAGAGAGAAAGGGTATTTCAGTCAGTATGAGATGGACAGGGTCTTTCAGTCATTATATGAAGGACAGGCTCTTTCAGTCAGTATGAGAGAGGCAGATTCTTTCAGTCACTGGTGTGGGAGAAAGAGTCTTTCAGTCAGTGTGTGAGAGACAGAGTCTTTCAGTCAGTGTGTGAGATAGAGTCTTTCAGAAAGTGTTTGAGAGGCAGGTTCTTTTATTCAGTGTGTGAGAGGCCGATTCTTTCATTCATTGTGTGAGATGCAGATTCTTTCAGTCAGTGTGTGAGAGGCAGGTTCTTTCAGTCATTGTGAGAGAGACAGGGTCTTTAACACAGTGTGTGGGAGAAACAGGGTCTTTCAGTCAGTATGAGAGAGACATTGTCCTTCAGTCAATTTGAGAGAGACAGGGTCGTTCAATCAGTTTGTGAGAGGCAGGTTGTTCAGTCAGTGTTTGAGAGACAGTGTCGTTCAGTCAGTGTGTGAGAGGCAGGTTATTTCAGTCAGTGTGTGAGAGGCGGGTTCTTTCAGTCAGATTGTGAGAGACAGGGTCTTTCATTCAGTGTGAGAGAGACAGGGACTTTAAGTCAGTTTGTGGGATAGACAGTGTCTTTTGCTCATTATGAGAGTGACAGTGTCTTTCAGTCATTGTGTGAGATACAGTGTCTTTCAGTCAGTGTGTGTGAGACAGAGTCTTTCAGACAGTGTGTGAGAGTCAGGTTCTTTCAGTCAGTGCGTGAGAGGCAGATTCTTTCATTCAGAGTGTGAGAGACAGGTTATTTCAGTCAGTATGAGAGAGAAAGTTTATTTCAGTCAGTATGAGAGGGACAGGGTCTTTCTGTCATTATATGATGGACAGGCTCTTTCAGTCAGTATGAGAGAGGCAGGTTCTTTCAGTCACTGGTGTGGGAGAAAGATTCTTTCAGTCAGTGTGTGAGAGACAGCATCTTTCAGTCAGTGTGTGAGAGACAGCATCTTTCAGTCAGTGTGTGAGAGACAGAGTCTTTCAGTCAGTGTGTGAGATACAGAATCTTTAAGTCAGTGTGTGAAAGACAGAGTCTTTCAGAAAGTGTTAGAGAGGCAGGTTCTTTCATTCATTGTGTGAGAGGCCGATTCTTTCATTCACTGTGTGAGAGGCAGATTCTTTCAGTCAGTGTGTGAGAGGCAGTTTCTTTCAGTCAGTGTGAGAGAGACAGGGTCTTTAACTCAGTGTGTGGGAGAAACAGGGTCTTTCAGTCAGTATGAGAGAGACAGTGTCCTTCAGTCAGTATGAGAGAGACAGGCTCTTTCGGTCAATTTGAGAGAGACAGGGTCGTTCAATCAGTGTGTGAGAGACAGGGTCATTCAGTCAATGTGTAACAGACAGGGATAACAGAGTCTTACAGTCATAATGAGAGAGAGAGTGTCCTTCAGTCAGTATGAGAGAGACATGTTCTTTCAGTCAGAGTGTGAGCGGCAGGAACTTTCAGTTAGTGAGTGAGCGGCAGGTTCTTTCAGTCAGTGTGTGAGAGGCAGGTGCTTTTATGCTGTGTGTGAGAGGCCGGTTCTTTCAGTCAGTGTGTGAGAGGCAGGTTCTTTCAGTCAGTGTGTGAGAGGCAGGTTCTTTCATTCAGTGTGTGAGTGGCAGGTTCTTTCAGTCAGTGTGTGAGATGCAGTTTCTTTCAGTTAATGTGTGAGAGGCAGGTTCTTTCAGTCAGTGTGAGAGAGACAGGGTCTTTCAGTCAGTGTGAGAGAGACAGTGTCTTTCAGTCATTGTGAGAGAAACAGGGTCTTTCAGTCAGTGTGAGAGAGACAGAGCCCTTCAGTCAGTAGGAGAGGGACAGTGTCTTTTAGTCAGTGTGAGAGAGACAAGGTCGTTCAGTCAGTGTGAGAGAGACAGGGTCTTTCAGTCAGTGTGAGAGAGACAGGGTATTTCAGTCAGTATGAGAGAGACAGGGTATTCCAATCAGTATGAGAGGGACAGGGTCGTTCAGTCATTATATGACGGACAGGCTCTTTCAGTCAGTATGAGAGAGACAGGGTCTTTCAGTCAGTGGTGTGGGAGACAGAGTCTTTCAGTCAGTGTGTGAGAGACAGCGTCTTTCAGTCAGTGTGTGAGAGACAGCGTCTTTCAGTCAGTGTGAGAGAGACAGGGACTTTAAGTCAGTTTGTGGGATAGACAGGGTCTTTTGGTCATTATGAGAGAGACAGTGTCTTTCAGTCATTGTGTGAGATACAATGTTTTTCATTCAGTGTGTGTGACAATGTTAGAGAGGCAGGTTCTTTCATTCAGTGTGTGAGAGGCAGATTCTGTCATTCAGAGTGTGAGAGACGGGTTATTTCAGTCAGTATGAGAGAGAAAGGGTATTTCAGTCATTATGAGATGGACAGGGTCTTTCAGTCATTATATGACGGACAGGCTCTTTCAGTCAGTATGAGAGAGACAGGGTCTTTCAGTCAGTGGTGTGGGAGACTGAGTCTTTCAGTCAGTGTGTGAGATACACTGTCTTTCAATCAGTGTGTGAGCGACAGAGTCTTTCAGACAGTGTTAGAGAGGCAGGTTCTTTCATTCAGTGTATGAGAGGCAAGTTCTTTAAGTCAGTGTGGAAGAGGCAGGTTCTTTCAGTCATTGTGAGAGAGACAGGGTCTTTAAATCAGTGTGTGGGAGAAACAGGGTCTTTCAGTCAGTATGAGAGAGACAGTGTCCTTCAGTCAGTATGAGAGAGAAAGGGTCTTTCAGTCAATTTGAGAGAGTCATGTTCTTTCAGTCAGTGTGAGAGAGGCAGGTTCTTTCAGTCAGTGTTTGTGAGGCAGGTTCTTTCAGTCAGTGTTTGTGAGGCAGGTTCTCTCAGTCAGTGTGTGAGAGGCAGGTGCTTTCATTCAGTGTGTGAGAGGCAGGTGCTTTCATTCAGTGTGTGAGAGGCAGGTGCTTTCATTCAGTGTGTGAGAGGCAGGTGCTTTCATTCAGTGTGTGAGAGGCAGGTGCTTTCATTCAGTGTGTGAGAGGCAGGTTCTTTCAGTCAGTGTGTGAGAGGCAGGTTCTTTCAGTCAGTGTGTGAGAGGCAGGTTCTTTCAGTCAGATTGTGAGAGACAGGGTCTTTCATTCAGTGTGAGAGAGACAGGGACTTTAAGTCAGTTTGTGGGATAGACAGGGTCTTTTGGTCATTATGAGAGAGACAGTGTCTTTCAGTCATTGTGTGAGATACAATGTTTTTCATTCAGTGTGTGTGACAATGTTAGAGAGGCAGGTTCTTTCATTCAGTGTGTGAGAGGCAGATTCTGTCATTCAGAGTGTGAGAGACGGGTTATTTCAGTCAGTATGAGAGAGAAAGGGTATTTCAGTCAGTATGAGATGGACAGGGTCTTTCAGTCATTATATGAAGGACAGGCTCTTTCAGTCAGTATGAGAGAGGCAGATTCTTTCAGTCACTGGTGTGGGAGAAAGAGTCTTTCAGTCAGTGTGTGAGAGACAGAGTCTTTCAGTCAGTGTGTGAGATAGAGTCTTTCAGAAAGTGTTTGAGAGGCAGGTTCTTTTATTCAGTGTGTGAGAGGCCGATTCTTTCATTCATTGTGTGAGATGCAGATTCTTTCAGTCAGTGTGTGAGAGGCAGGTTCTTTCAGTCATTGTGAGAGAGACAGGGTCTTTAACACAGTGTGTGGGAGAAACAGGGTCTTTCAGTCAGTATGAGAGAGACATTGTCCTTCAGTCAATTTGAGAGAGACAGGGTCGTTCAATCAGTTTGTGAGAGGCAGGTTGTTCAGTCAGTGTTTGAGAGACAGTGTCGTTCAGTCAGTGTGTGAGAGGCAGGTTATTTCAGTCAGTGTGTGAGAGGCGGGTTCTTTCAGTCAGATTGTGAGAGACAGGGTCTTTCATTCAGTGTGAGAGAGACAGGGACTTTAAGTCAGTTTGTGGGATAGACAGTGTCTTTTGCTCATTATGAGAGTGACAGTGTCTTTCAGTCATTGTGTGAGATACAGTGTCTTTCAGTCAGTGTGTGTGAGACAGAGTCTTTCAGACAGTGTGTGAGAGTCAGGTTCTTTCAGTCAGTGCGTGAGAGGCAGATTCTTTCATTCAGAGTGTGAGAGACAGGTTATTTCAGTCAGTATGAGAGAGAAAGTTTATTTCAGTCAGTATGAGAGGGACAGGGTCTTTCTGTCATTATATGATGGACAGGCTCTTTCAGTCAGTATGAGAGAGGCAGGTTCTTTCAGTCACTGGTGTGGGAGAAAGATTCTTTCAGTCAGTGTGTGAGAGACAGCATCTTTCAGTCAGTGTGTGAGAGACAGCATCTTTCAGTCAGTGTGTGAGAGACAGAGTCTTTCAGTCAGTGTGTGAGATACAGAATCTTTAAGTCAGTGTGTGAAAGACAGAGTCTTTCAGAAAGTGTTAGAGAGGCAGGTTCTTTCATTCATTGTGTGAGAGGCCGATTCTTTCATTCACTGTGTGAGAGGCAGATTCTTTCAGTCAGTGTGTGAGAGGCAGTTTCTTTCAGTCAGTGTGAGAGAGACAGGGTCTTTAACTCAGTGTGTGGGAGAAACAGGGTCTTTCAGTCAGTATGAGAGAGACAGTGTCCTTCAGTCAGTATGAGAGAGACAGGCTCTTTCGGTCAATTTGAGAGAGACAGGGTCGTTCAATCAGTGTGTGAGAGACAGGGTCATTCAGTCAATGTGTAACAGACAGGGATAACAGAGTCTTACAGTCATAATGAGAGAGAGAGTGTCCTTCAGTCAGTATGAGAGAGACAGGATCTTTCAGTCAGTGTGTGAGAGGCAGGTACTTTCAGTCAGTGTGTGAGAGGCAGGTTCTTTCAGTCAGTGTGTGAGAGGCAGGTGCTTTTATGCTGTGTGTGAGAGGCCGGTTCTTTCAGTCAGTGTGTGAGAGGCAGGTTCTTTCAGTCAGTGTGTGAGAGGCAGGTTCTTTCATTCAGTGTGTGAGTGGCAGGTTCTTTCATTCATTTTGTGAGATGCAGGTTCTTTCAGTTAATGTGTGAGAGGCAGGTTCTTTCAGTAAGTGTGAGAGAGACAGGGTCTTTCAGTCAGTGTGAGAGAGACAGGTTCTTTAAGTCAGTGTGACAGATACAGGGTCATTCAGTCAGTATGACAGAGACAGAGCCCTTCAGTCAGTAGGAGAGGGACAGTGTCTTTTAGTCAGTGTGAGAGAGACAAGGTCGTTCAGTCAGTGTGTGAGAGACAGGGTCTTTCAGTCAGTGTGAGAGAGACAGGTTATTTCAGTCAGTATGAGAGAGACAGGGTATTCCAATCAGTATGAGAGGGACAGGGTCGTTCAGTCATTATATGACGGACAGGCTCTTTCAGTCAGTATGAGAGAGACAGGGTCTTTCAGTCAGTGGTGTGGGAGACAGAGTCTTTCAGTCAGTGTGTGAGAGACAGCGTCTTTCAGTCAGTGTGTGAGAGACAGCGTCTTTCAGTCAGTGTGTGAGAGACAGCGTCTTTCAGTCAGTGTGTGAGAGACAGCGTCTTTCAGTCAGTGTGTGAGAGACAGCGTCTTTCAGTCAGTGTTTGAGATACAGAGTCTTTCAGTCAGTGTGTGAGCGACAGAGTCTTTCAGACAGTGTTAAAGAGGTAGGTTCTTTCATTCAGTGTATGAGAGGCAGATTCTTTTAGTCAGTGTGGAAGAGGCAGGTTCTTTCAGTCATTGTGAGAGAGACAGGGTCTTTAAATCAGTGTGTGGGAGAAACAGGGTCTTTCAGTCAGTATGAGAGAGACAGTGTCCTTCAGTCAGTATGAGAGAGACAGTGTCCTTCAGTCAGTATGAGAGAGACAGTGTCCTTCAGTCAGTATGAGAGAGACAGGGTCTTTCAGTCAATTTGAGAGAGTCATGTTCTTTCAGTCAGTTTGTGGGAGGCAGGTTCTTTCAGTCAGTGTTTGAGAGGCAGTTTCTTTCAGTCAGTGTGTGAGAGGCAGTTTCTTTCAGTCAGTGTGTGAGAGGCAGTTTCTTTCAGTCAGTGTGTGAGAGGCAGGCTCTTTCAGTCAGTGTGTGAGAGGCAGGTCCATTCAATCAGTGCGTGAGAGGCAGGTTCTTTCAGTCAGTGTGTGAGAGGCAGGTTCTTTCAGTCAGTGTGTGAGAGGCAGGTTATTTCAGTCAGTGTGTGAGAGGCAGGTTATTTCAGTCAGTGTGTGAGAGGCAGGTTATTTCAGTCAGTGTGTGAGAGGCAGGTTCTTTCAGTCAGATTGTGAGAGACAGGGTCTTTCATTCAGTGTGAGAGAGACAGGGACTTTAAGTCAGTTTGTGGGATAGACAGGGTCTTTTGCTCATTATGAGAGTGACAGTGTCTTTCAGTCATTGTGTGAGATACAGTGTCTTTCAGTCAGTGTGTGTGAGACAGAGTCTTTCAGACAGTGTGTGAGAGTCAGGTTCTTTCAGTCAGTGTGTGAGAGGCAGATTCTTTCATTCAGAGTGTGAGAGACAGGTTATTTCAGTCAGTATGAGAGAGAAAGGTTATTTCAGTCAGTATGAGTGGGACAGGGTCTTTCTGTCAATATATGACGGACAGGCTCTTTCAGTCAGTATGAGAGAGGCAGGTTCTTTCAGTCACTGGTGTGGGAGAAAGATTCTTTCAGTCAGTGTGTGAGAGACAGCATCTTTCAGTCAGTGTGTGAGAGACAGCATCTTTCAGTCAGTGTGTGAGAGACAGCATCTTTCAGTCAGTGTGTGAGAGACAGTGTCTTTCAGTCAGTGTGTGAGATACAGAATCTTTAAGTCAGTGTGTGAAAGACAGAGTCTTTCAGAAAGTGTTAGAGAGGCAGGTTCTTTCATTCATTGTGTGAGAGGCCGATTCTTTCATTCACTGTGTGAGAGGCAGATTCTTTCAGTCAGTGTGTGAGAGGCAGTTTCTTTCAGTCAGTGTGAGAGAGACAGGGTCTTTAACTCAGTGTGTGGGAGAAACAGGGTCTTTCAGTCAGTATGAGAGAGACAGTGTCCTTCAGTCAGTATGAGAGAGACAGGCTCTTTCAGTCAATTTGAGAGAGACAGGGTCGTTCAATCAGTGTGTGAGAGACAGGGTCATTCAGTCAATGTGTGACAGACAGGGATAACAGAGTCTTACAGTCATAATGAGAGAGAGAGTGTCCTTCAGTCAGTATGAGAGAGACAGGTTCTTTCAGTCAGTGTGTGAGAGGCAGGTACTTTCAGTCAGTGTGTGAGAGGCAGGTTCTTTCAGTCAGTGTGTGAGAGGCAGGTGCTTTCATTCTGTGTGTGAGAGGCAGGTTCTTTCAGTCAGTGTGTGAGAGGCAGGTTCTTTCAGTCAGTGTGTGAGATGCAGGTTCTTTCAGTTAATGTGTGAGAGGCAGGTTCTTTCAGTAAGTGTGAGAGAGACAGGTTCTTTCAGTCAGTGTGAGAGAGACAGTGTCTTTAAGTCAGTGTGACAGATACAGGGTCATTCAGTCAGTATGACAGAAACAGAGTCCTTCAGTCAGTAGGAGAGGGACAGTGTCTTTTAGTCAGTGTGAGAGAGACAAGGTCGTTCAGTCAGTGAGTGAGAGACAGGGTCTTTCAGTCAGTGTGAGAGAGACAGGGTCTTTCAGTCAGTGGTGTGGGAGACTGAGTCTTTCAGTCAGTGTGTGAGATACACTGTCTTTCAATCAGTGTGTGAGCGACAGAGTCTTTCAGACAGTGTTAGAGAGGCAGGTTCTTACATTCAGTGTATGAGAGGCAAGTTCTTTAAGTCAGTGTGGAAGAGGCAGGTTCTTTCAGTCATTGTGAGAGAGATAGGGTCTTTAAATCAGTGTGTGGGAGAAACAGGGTCTTTCAGTCAGTATGAGAGAGACAGTGTCCTTCAGTCAGTATGAGAGAGAAAGGGTCTTTCAGTCAATTTGAGAGAGTCATGTTCTTTCAGTCAGTGTGAGAGAGGCAGGTTCTTTCAGTCAGTGTGTGAGAGGTAGGTTCTTTCAGTCAGATTGTGAGAGACAGGGTCTTTCGGTCAGTGTGAGAGAGACAGGGACTTTAAGTCAATTTGTGGGATAGACAGGGTCTTTTGGTCATTATGAGAGAGACAGTGTCTTTCAGTCATTGTGTGAGATACAATGTTTTTCATTCAGTGTGTGTGACAATGTTAGAGAGGCAGGTTCTTTCATTCAGTGTGTGAGAGGCAGATTCTGTCATTCAGAGTGTGAGAGACGGGTTATTTCAGTCAGTATGAGAGAGAAAGGGTATTTCAGTCATTATGAGATGGACAGGGTCTTTCAGTCATTATATGACGGACAGGCTCTTTCAGTCAGTATGAGAGAGACAGGGTCTTTCAGTCAGTGGTGTGGGAGACTGAGTCTTTCAGTCAGTGTGTGAGATACACTGTCTTTCAATCAGTGTGTGAGCGACAGAGTCTTTCAGACAGTGTTAGAGAGGCAGGTTCTTTCATTCAGTGTATGAGAGGCAAGTTCTTTAAGTCAGTGTGGAAGAGGCAGGTTCTTTCAGTCATTGTGAGAGAGACAGGGTCTTTAAATCAGTGTGTGGGAGAAACAGGGTCTTTCAGTCAGTATGAGAGAGACAGTGTCCTTCAGTCAGTATGAGAGAGAAAGGGTCTTTCAGTCAATTTGAGAGAGTCATGTTCTTTCAGTCAGTGTGAGAGAGGCAGGTTCTTTCAGTCAGTGTTTGTGAGGCAGGTTCTTTCAGTCAGTGTTTGTGAGGCAGGTTCTCTCAGTCAGTGTGTGAGAGGCAGGTGCTTTCATTCAGTGTGTGAGAGGCAGGTGCTTTCATTCAGTGTGTGAGAGGCAGGTGCTTTCATTGTGTGTGTGAGAGGCAGGTGCTTTCATTCAGTGTGTGAGAGGCAGGTGCTTTCATTCAGTGTGTGAGAGGCAGGTTCTTTCAGTCAGTGTGTGAGAGGCAGGTTCTTTCAGTCAGTGTGTGAGAGGCAGGTTCTTTCAGTCAGTGTGTGAGAGGCAGGTTCTTTCAGTCAGATTGTGAGAGACAGGGTCTTTCATTCAGTGTGAGAGAGACAGGGACTTTAAGTCAGTTTGTGGGATAGACAGGGTCTTTTGGTCATTATGAGAGAGACAGTGTCTTTCAGTCATTGTGTGAGATACAATGTTTTTCATTCAGTGTGTGTGACAATGTTAGAGAGGCAGGTTCTTTCATTCAGTGTGTGAGAGGCAGATTCTGTCATTCAGAGTGTGAGAGACGGGTTATTTCAGTCAGTATGAGAGAGAAAGGGTATTTCAGTCAGTATGAGATGGACAGGGTCTTTCAGTCATTATATGAAGGACAGGCTCTTTCAGTCAGTATGAGAGAGGCAGATTCTTTCAGTCACTGGTGTGGGAGAAAGAGTCTTTCAGTCAGTGTGTGAGAGACAGAGTCTTTCAGTCAGTGTGTGAGATAGAGTCTTTCAGAAAGTGTTTGAGAGGCAGGTTCTTTTATTCAGTGTGTGAGAGGCCGATTCTTTCATTCATTGTGTGAGATGCAGATTCTTTCAGTCAGTGTGTGAGAGGCAGGTTCTTTCAGTCATTGTGAGAGAGACAGGGTCTTTAACACAGTGTGTGGGAGAAACAGGGTCTTCAGGTCAGTATGAGAGAGACATTGTCCTTCAGTCAATTTGAGAGAGACAGGGTCGTTCAATCAGTTTGTGAGAGGCAGGTTGTTCAGTCAGTGTTTGAGAGACAGTGTCGTTCAGTCAGTGTGTGAGAGGCAGGTTATTTCAGTCAGTGTGTGAGAGGCGGGTTCTTTCAGTCAGATTGTGAGAGACAGGGTCTTTCATTCAGTGTGAGAGAGACAGGGACTTTAAGTCAGTTTGTGGGATAGACAGGGTCTTTTGCTCATTATGAGAGTGACAGTGTCTTTCAGTCATTGTGTGAGATACAGTGTCTTTCAGTCAGTGTGTGTGAGACAGAGTCTTTCAGACAGTGTGTGAGAGTCAGGTTCTTTCAGTCAGTGTGTGAGAGGCAGATTCTTTCATTCAGAGTGTGAGAGACAGGTTATTTCAGTCAGTATGAGAGAGAAAGTTTATTTCAGTCAGTATGAGAGGGACAGGGTCTTTCTGTCATTATATGATGGACAGGCTCTTTCAGTCAGTATGAGAGAGGCAGGTTCTTTCAGTCACTGGTGTGGGAGAAAGATTCTTTCAGTCAGTGTGTGAGAGACAGCATCTTTCAGTCAGTGTGTGAGAGACAGCATCTTTCAGTCAGTGTGTGAGAGACAGAGTCTTTCAGTCAGTGTGTGAGATACAGAATCTTTAAGTCAGTGTGTGAAAGACAGAGTCTTTCAGAAAGTGTTAGAGAGGCAGGTTCTTTCATTCATTGTGTGAGAGGCCGATTCTTTCATTCACTGTGTGAGAGGCAGATTCTTTCAGTCAGTGTGTGAGAGGCAGTTTCTTTCGGTCAGTGTGAGAGAGACAGGGTCTTTAACTCAGTGTGTGGGAGAAACAGGGTCTTTCAGTCAGTATGAGAGAGACAGTGTCCTTCAGTCAGTATGAGAGAGACAGGCTCTTTCGGTCAATTTGAGAGAGACAGGGTCGTTCAATCAGTGTGTGAGAGACAGGGTCATTCAGTCAATGTGTAACAGACAGGGATAACAGAGTCTTACAGTCATAATGAGAGAGAGAGTGTCCTTCAGTCAGTATGAGAGAGACAGGTTCTTTCAGTCAGTGTGTGAGAGGCAGGTACTTTCAGTCAGTGTGTGAGAGGCAGGTTCTTTCAGTCAGTGTGTGAGAGGCAGGTTCTTTCATTCAGTGTGTGAGTGGCAGGTTCTTTCATTCATTTTGTGAGATGCAGGTTCTTTCAGTAAGTGAGTGAGAGGCAGGTTCTTTCAGTAAGTGTGAGAGAGACAGGGTCTTTCAGTCAGTGTGAGAGAGACAGGTTCTTTAAGTCAGTGTGACAGATACAGGGTCATTCAGTCAGTATGACAGAGACAGAGCCCTTCAGTCAGTAGGAGAGGGACAGTGTCTTTTAGTCAGTGTGAGAGAGACAAGGACTTTCAGTCAGTGTGAGAGAGACAGGGTCTTTCAGTCAGTGTGAGAGAGACAGGTTATTTCAGTCAGTATGAGAGAGACAGGGTATTCCAATCAGTATGAGAGGGACAGGGTCGTTCAGTCATTATATGACGGACAGGCTCTTTCAGTCAGTATGAGAGAGACAGGGTCTTTCAGTCAGTGGTGTGGGAGACAGAGTCTTTCAGTCAGTGTGTGAGAGACAGCGTCTTTCAGTCAGTGTGTGAGAGACAGCGTCTTTCAGTCAGTGTGTGAGAGACAGCGTCTTTCAGTCAGTGTGTGAGAGACAGCGTCTTTCAGTCAGTGTGTGAGAGACAGCGTCTTTCAGTCAGTGTGTGAGAGACAGAGTCTTTCAGTCAGTGTGTGAGAGACAGCGTCTTTCAGTCAGTGTTTGAGATACAGAGTCTTTCAGTCAGTGTGTGAGCGACAGAGTCTTTCAGACAGTGTTAAAGAGGTAGGTTCTTTCATTCAGTGTATGAGAGGCAGATTCTTTTAGTCAGTGTGGAAGAGGCAGGTTCTTTCAGTCATTGTGAGAGAGACAGGGTCTTTAAATCAGTGTGTGGGAGAAACAGGGTCTTTCAGTCAGTATGAGAGAGACAGTGTCCTTCAGTCAGTATGAGAGAGACAGTGTCCTTCAGTCAGTATGAGAGAGACAGTGTCCTTCAGTCAGTATGAGAGAGACAGGGTCTTTCAGTCAATTTGAGAGAGTCATGTTCTTTCAGTCAGTTTGTGGGAGGCAGGTTCTTTCAGTCAGTGTTTGAGAGGCAGTTTCTTTCAGTCAGTGTGTGAGAGGCAGGTGCTTTCATTCAGTGTGTGAGAGGCAGGTGCTTTCATTCAGTGTGTGAGAGGCAGGTGCTTTCATTCAGTGTGTGAGAGGCAGGTGCTTTCATTCAGTGTGTGAGAGGCAGGTTCTTTCAGTCAGTGTGTGAGAGGCAGCTTCTTTCAGTCAGTGTGTGAGAGGCAGGTTATTTCAGTCAGTGTGTGAGAGGCAGGTTATTTCAGTCAGTGTGTGAGAGGCAGGTTATTTCAGTCAGTGTGTGAGAGGCAGGTTCTTTCAGTCAGATTGTGAGAGACAGGGTCTTTCATTCAGTGTGAGAGAGACAGGGACTTTAAGTCAGTTTGTGGGATAGACAGGGTCTTTTGCTCATTATGAGAGTGACAGTGTCTTTCAGTCATTGTGTGAGATACAGTGTCTTTCAGTCAGTGTGTGTGAGACAGAGTCTTTCAGACAGTGTGTGAGAGTCAGGTTCTTTCAGTCAGTGTGTGAGAGGCAGATTCTTTCATTCAGAGTGTGAGAGACAGGTTATTTCAGTCAGTATGAGAGAGAAAGGTTATTTCAGTCAGTATGAGTGGGACAGGGTCTTTCTGTCATTATATGACGGACAGGCTCTTTCAGTCAGTATGAGAGAGGCAGGTTCTTTCAGTCACTGGTGTGGGAGAAAGATTCTTTCAGTCAGTGTGTGAGAGACAGCATCTTTCAGTCAGTGTGTGAGAGACAGCATCTTTCAGTCAGTGTGTGAGAGACAGCATCTTTCAGTCAGTGTGTGAGAGACAGCATCTTTCAGTCAGTGTGTGAGACAGAGTCTTTCAGTCAGTGTGTGAGATACAGAATCTTTAAGTCAGTGTGTGAAAGACAGAGTCTTTCAGAAAGTGTTAGAGAGGCAGGTTCTTTCATTCATTGTGTGAGAGGCCGATTCTTTCATTCACTGTGTGAGAGGCAGATTCTTTCAGTCAGTGTGTGAGAGGCAGTTTCTTTCAGTCAGTGTGAGAGAGACAGGGTCTTTAACTCAGTGTGTGGGAGAAACAGGGTCTTTCAGTCAGTATGAGAGAGACAGTGTCCTTCAGTCAGTATGAGAGAGACAGGCTCTTTCAGTCAATTTGAGAGAGACAGGGTCGTTCAATCAGTGTGTGAGAGACAGGGTCATTCAGTCAATGTGTGACAGACAGGGATAACAGAGTCTTACAGTCATAATGAGAGAGAGAGTGTCCTTCAGTCAGTATGAGAGAGACAGGTTCTTTCAGTCAGTGTGTGAGAGGCAGGTACTTTCAGTCAGTGTGTGAGAGGCAGGTTCTTTCAGTCAGTGTGTGAGAGGCAGGTTCTTTCAGTCAGTGTGTGAGAGGCAGGTGCTTTCATTCTGTGTGTGAGAGGCAGGTTCTTTCAGTCAGTGTGTGAGAGGCAGGTTCTTTCAGTCAGTGTGTGAGATGCAGGTTCTTTGAGACAGTGTGTGAGAGGCAGGTTCTTTCGGACTGTGTGAGAGAGACAGGTTCTTTCAGTCAGTGTGAGAGAGACAGGTTCTTTCAGTCAGTGTGAGAGAGACAGGTTCTTTAAGTCAGTGTGACAGATACAGGGTCATTCAGTCAGTATGACAGAAACAGAGTCCTTCAGTCAGTAGGAGAGGGACAGTGTCTTTTAGTCAGTGTGAGAGAGACAAGGTCGTTCAGTCAGTGAGTGAGCGACAGGGTCTTTCAGTCAGTGTGAGAGAGACAGTGTCTTTCAGTCAGTGGTGTGGGAGACTGAGTCTTTCAGTCAGTGTGTGAGATACACTGTCTTTCAATCAGTGTGTGAGCGACAGAGTCTTTCAGACAGTGTTAGAGAGGCAGGTTCTTACATTCAGTGTATGTGAGGCAAGTTCTTTAAGTCAGTGTGGAAGAGGCAGGTTCTTTCAGTCATTGTGAGAGAGACAGGGTCTTTAAATCAGTGTGTGGGAGAAACAGGGTCTTTCAGTCAGTATGAGAGAGACAGTGTCCTTCAGTCAGTATGAGAGAGAAAGGGTCTTTCAGTCAATTTGAGAGAGTCATGTTCTTTCAGTCAGTGTGTGAGAGGCAGGTGCTTTCATTCAGTGTGTGAGAGGCAGGTGCTTTCATTCAGTGTGTGAGAGGCAGGTGCTTTCATTCAGTGTGTGAGAGGCAGGTTCTTTCATTCAGTGTGTGAGAGGCAGGTTCTTTCAGTCAGTGTGTGAGAGGCAGGTTCTTTCAGTCAGTGTGTGAGAGGCAGGTTCTTTCATTCAGTGTGTGAGAGGCAGGTTCTTTCAGTCAGTGTGTGAGAGGCAGGTTCTTTCAGTCAGATTGTGAGAGACAGGGTCTTTCGGTCAGTGTGAGAGAGACAGGGACTTTAAGTCAGTTTGTGGGATAGACAGGGTCTTTTGGTCATTATGAGAGAGACAGTGTCTTTCAGTCATTGTGTGAGATACAATGTTTTTCATTCAGTGTGTGTGACAATGTTAGAGAGGCAGGTTCTTTCATTCAGTTTGTGAGAGGCAGATTCTGTCATTCAGAGTGTGAGAGACGGGTTATTTCAGTCAGTATGAGAGAGAAAGGGTATTTCAGTCATTATGAGATGGACAGGGTCTTTCAGTCATTATATGACGGACAGGCTCTTTCAGTCAGTATGAGAGAGACAGGGTCTTTCAGTCAGTGGTGTGGGAGACTGAGTCTTTCAGTCAGTGTGTGAGATACACTGTCTTTCAATCAGTGTGTGAGCGACAGAGTCTTTCAGACAGTGTTAGAGAGGCAGGTTCTTTCATTCAGTGTATGAGAGGCAAGTTCTTTAAGTCAGTGTGGAAGAGGCAGGTTCTTTCAGTCATTGTGAGAGAGACAGGGTCTTTAAATCAGTGTGTGGGAGAAACAGGGTCTTTCAGTCAGTATGAGAGAGACAGTGTCCTTCAGTCAGTATGAGAGAGAAAGGGTCTTTCAGTCAATTTGAGAGAGTCATGTTCTTTCAGTCAGTGTGAGAGAGGCAGGTTCTTTCAGTCAGTGTTTGTGAGGCAGGTTCTTTCAGTCAGTGTTTGTGAGGCAGGTTCTCTCAGTCAGTGTGTGAGAGACAGGTGCTTTCATTCAGTGTGTGAGAGGCAGGTGCTTTCATTCAGTGTGTGAGAGGCAGGTGCTTTCATTCAGTGTGTGAGAGGCAGGTGCTTTCATTCAGTGTGTGAGAGGCAGGTGCTTTCATTCAGTGTGTGAGAGGCAGGTTCTTTCAGTCAGTGTGTGAGAGGCAGGTTCTTTCAGTCAGTGTGTGAGAGGCAGGTTCTTTCAGTCAGTGTGTGAGAGGCAGGTTCTTTCAGTCAGTGTGTGAGAGGCAGGTTCTTTCAGTCAGTGTGTGAGAGGTAGGTTCTTTCAGTCAGATTGTGAGAGACAGGGTCTTTCGGTCAGTGTGAGAGAGACAGGGACTTTAAGTCAGTTTGTGGGATAGACAGGGTCTTTTGGTCATTATGAGAGAGACAGTGTCTTTCAGTCATTGTGTGAGATACAATGTTTTTCATTCAGTGTGTGTGACAATGTTAGAGAGGCAGGTTCTTTCATTCAGTGTGTGAGAGGCAGATTCTGTCATTCAGAGTGTGAGAGACGGGTTATTTCAGTCAGTATGAGAGAGAAAGGGTATTTCAGTCATTATGAGATGGACAGGGTCTTTCAGTCATTATATGACGGACAGGCTCTTTCAGTCAGTATGAGAGAGACAGGGTCTTTCAGTCAGTGGTGTGGGAGACTGAGTCTTTCAGTCAGTGTGTGAGATACACTGTCTTTCAATCAGTGTGTGAGCGACAGAGTCTTTCAGACAGTGTTAGAGAGGCAGGTTCTTTCATTCAGTGTATGAGAGGCAAGTTCTTTAAGTCAGTGTGGAAGAGGCAAGTTCTTTCAGTCATTGTGAGAGAGACAGGGTCTTTAAATCAGTGTGTGGGAGAAACAGGGTCTTTCAGTCAGTATGAGAGAGATAGGGTCTTTCAATCAGTATGAGAGAGAAAGGGTCTTTCAGTCAATTTGAGAGAGTCATGTTCTTTCAGTCAGTGTGAGAGAGGCAGGTTCTTTCAGTCAGTGTTTGTGAGGCAGGTTCTTTCAGTCAGTGTTTGTGAGGCAGGTTCTCTCAGTCAGTGTGTGAGAGGCAGGTGCTTTCATTCAGTGTGTGAGAGGCAGGTGCTTTCATTCAGTGTGTGAGAGGCAGGTGCTTTCATTGTGTGTGTGAGAGGCAGGTGCTTTCATTCAGTGTGTGAGAGGCAGGTGCTTTCATTCAGTGTGTGAGAGGCAGGTTCTTTCAGTCAGTGTGTGAGAGGCAGGTTCTTTCAGTCAGTGTGTGAGAGGCAGGTTCTTTCAGTCAGATTGTGAGAGACAGGGTCTTTCATTCAGTGTGAGAGAGACAGGGACTTTAAGTCAGTTTGTGGGATAGACAGGGTCTTTTGGTCATTATGAGAGAGACAGTGTCTTTCAGTCATTGTGTGAGATACAATGTTTTTCATTCAGTGTGTGTGACAATGTTAGAGAGGCAGGTTCTTTCATTCAGTGTGTGAGAGGCAGATTCTGTCATTCAGAGTGTGAGAGACGGGTTATTTCAGTCAGTATGAGAGAGAAAGGGTATTTCAGTCAGTATGAGATGGACAGGGTCTTTCAGTCATTATATGAAGGACAGGCTCTTTCAGTCAGTATGAGAGAGGCAGATTCTTTCAGTCACTGGTGTGGGAGAAAGAATCTTTCAGTCAGTGTGTGAGAGACAGAGTCTTTCAGTCAGTGTGTGAGATAGAGTCTTTCAGAAAGTGTTTGAGAGGCAGGTTCTTTTATTCAGTGTGTGAGAGGCCGATTCTTTCATTCACTGTGTGAGATGCAGATTCTTTCAGTCAGTGTGTGAGAGGCAGGTTCTTTCAGTCATTGTGAGAGAGACAGGGTCTTTAACACAGTGTGTGGGAGAAACAGGGTCTTTCAGTCAGTATGAGAGAAACATTGTCCTTCAGTCAATTTGAGAGAGACAGGGTCGTTCAATCAGTGTGAGAGAGACAGGGACTTTAAGTCAGTTTGTGGGATAGACAGGGTCTTTTGCTCATTATGAGAGTGACAGTGTCTTTCAGTCATTGTGTGAGATACAGTGTCTTTCAGTCAGTGTGTGTGAGACAGAGTCTTTCAGACAGTGTGTGAGAGTCAGGTTCTTTCAGTCAGTGTGTGAGAGGCAGATTCTTTCATTCAGAGTGTGAGAGACAGGTTATTTCAGTCAGTATGAGAGAGAAAGTTTATTTCAGTCAGTATGAGAGGGACAGGGTCTTTCTGTCATTATATGATGGACAGGCTCTTTCAGTCAGTATGAGAGAGGCAGGTTCTTTCAGTCACTGGTGTGGGAGAAAGATTCTTTCAGTCAGTGTGTGAGAGACAGCATCTTTCAGTCAGTGTGTGAGAGACAGCATCTTTCAGTCAGTGTGTGAGAGACAGAGTCTTTCAGTCAGTGTGTGAGATACAGAATCTTTAAGTCAGTGTGTGAAAGACAGAGTCTTTCAGAAAGTGTTAGAGAGGCAGGTTCTTTCATTCATTGTGTGAGAGGCCGATTCTTTCATTCACTGTGTGAGAGGCAGATTCTTTCAGTCAGTGTGTGAGAGGCAGTTTCTTTCAGTCAGTGTGAGAGAGACAGGGTCTTTAACTCAGTGTGTGGGAGAAACAGGGTCTTTCAGTCAGTATGAGAGAGACAGTGTCCTTCAGTCAGTATGAGAGAGACAGGCTCTTTCAGTCAATTTGAGAGAGACAGGGTCGTTCAATCAGTGTGTGAGAGACAGGGTCATTCAGTCAATGTGTGACAGACAGGGATAACAGAGTCTTACAGTCATAATGAGAGAGAGAGTGTCCTTCAGTCCGTTTGAGAGAGACAGGATCGTTCAGTCAGTGTGTGAGAGGCAGGTTCTTTCAGTCAGTGTGTGAGAGGCAGGTTATTTCAGTCAGTGTGTGAGAGGCAGGTTCTTTCAGTCAGTGTGTGAGAGGCAGGTGCTTTCATTCTGTGTGTGAGAGGCAGGTTCTTTCAGTCAGTGTGTGAGAGGCAGGTTCTTTCAGTCAGTGTGTGAGATGCAGGTTCTTTCAGTTAATGTGTGAGAGGCAGGTTCTTTCAGTCAGTGTGTGAGAGGCAGGTTCTTTCAGTCAGTGTGTGAGAGGCAGGTTATTTCAGTCAGTGTGTGAGAGGCAGGTTATTTCAGTCAGTGTGTGAGAGGCAGGTTATTTCAGTCAGTGTGTGAGAGGCAGGTTCTTTCAGTCAGATTGTGAGAGACAGGGTCTTTCATTCAGTGTGAGAGAGACAGGGACTTTAAGTCAGTTTGTGGGATAGACAGGGTCTTTTGCTCATTATGAGAGTGACAGTGTCTTTCAGTCATTGTGTGAGATACAGTGTCTTTCAGTCAGTGTGTGTGAGACAGAGTCTTTCAGACAGTGTGTGAGAGTCAGGTTCTTTCAGTCAGTGTGTGAGAGGCAGATTCTTTCATTCAGAGTGTGAGAGACAGGTTATTTCAGTCAGTATGAGAGAGAAAGGTTATTTCAGTCAGTATGAGTGGGACAGGGTCTTTCTGTCATTATATGACGGACAGGCTCTTTCAGTCAGTATGAGAAGGCAGGTTCTTTCAGTCACTGGTGTGGGAGAAAGATTCTTTCAGTCAGTGTGTGAGAGACAGCATCTTTCAGTCAGTGTGTGAGAGACAGCATCTTTCAGTCAGTGTGTGAGAGACAGCTTCAGTCGTGTGAGAGACAGAGTCTTTCAGTCAGTGTGTGAGATACAGAATCTTTAAGTCAGTGTGTGAAAGACAGAGTCTTTCAGAAAGTGTTAGAGAGGCAGGTTCTTTCATTCATTGTGTGAGAGGCCGATTCTTTCATTCACTGTGTGAGAGGCAGATTCTTTCAGTCAGTGTGTGAGAGGCAGTTTCTTTCAGTCAGTGTGAGAGAGACAGGGTCTTTAACTCAGTGTGTGGGAGAAACAGGGTCTTTCAGTCAGTATGAGAGAGACAGTGTCCTTCAGTCAGTATGAGAGAGACAGGCTCTTTCAGTCAATTTGAGAGAGACAGGGTCGTTCAATCAGTGTGTGAGAGACAGGGTCATTCAGTCAATGTGTGACAGACAGGGATAACAGAGTCTTACAGTCATAATGAGAGAGAGAGTGTCCTTCAGTCAGTATGAGAGAGACAGGTTCTTTCAGTCAGTGTGTGAGAGGCAGGTACTTTCAGTCAGTGTGTGAGAGGCAGGTTCTTTCAGTCAGTGTGTGAGAGGCAGGTGCTTTCATTCTGTGTGTGAGAGGCAGGTTCTTTCAGTCAGTGTGTGAGAGGCAGGTTCTTTCAGTCAGTGTGTGAGATGCAGGTTCTTTCAGTTAATGTGTGAGAGGCAGGTTCTTTCAGTAAGTGTGAGAGAGACAGGTTCTTTCAGTCAGTGTGAGAGAGACAGTGTCTTTAAGTCAGTGTGACAGATACAGGGTTATTCAGTCAGTATGACAGAAACAGAGTCCTTCAGTCAGTAGGAGAGGGACAGTGTCTTTTAGTCAGTGTGAGAGAGACAAGGTCGTTCAGTCAGTGAGTGAGAGACAGGGTCTTTCAGTCAGTGTGAGAGAGACAGGGTCTTTCAGTCAGTGGTGTGGGAGACTGAGTCTTTCAGTCAGTGTGTGAGATACACTGTCTTTCAATCAGTGTGTGAGCGACAGAGTCTTTCAGACAGTGTTAGAGAGGCAGGTTCTTACATTCAGTGTATGAGAGGCAAGTTCTTTAAGTCAGTGTGGAAGAGGCAGGTTCTTTCAGTCATTGTGAGAGAGACAGGGTCTTTAAATCAGTGTGTGGGAGAAACAGGGTCTTTCAGTCAGTATGAGAGAGACAGTGTCCTTCAGTCAGTATGAGAGAGAAAGGGTCTTTCAGTCAATTTGAGAGAGTCATGTTCTTTCAGTCAGTGTGAGAGAGGCAGGTTCTTTCAGTCAGTGTTTGTGAGGCAGGTTCTTTCAGTCAGTGTTTGTGAGGCAGGTTCTCTCAGTCAGTGTGTGAGAGGCAGGTGCTTTCATTCAGTGTGTGAGAGGCAGGTGCTTTCATTCAGTGTGTGAGAGGCAGGTGCTTTCATTCAGTGTGTGAGAGGCAGGTGCTTTCATTCAGTGTGTGAGAGGCAGGTTCTTTCAGTCAGTGTGTGAGAGGCAGGTTCTTTCAGTCAGTGTGTGAGAGGCAGGTTCTTTCAGTCAGTGTGTGAGAGGCAGGTTCTTTCAGTCAGATTGTGAGAGACAGGGTCTTTCGGTCAGTGTGAGAGAGACAGGGACTTTAAGTCAGTTTGTGGGATAGACAGGGTCTTTTGGTCATTATGAGAGAGACAGTGTCTTTCAGTCATTGTGTGAGATACAATGTTTTTCATTCAGTGTGTGTGACAATGTTAGAAAGGCAGGTTCTTTCATTCAGTGTGTGAGAGGCAGATTCTGTCATTCAGAGTGTGAGAGACGGGTTATTTCAGTCAGTATGAGAGAGAAAGGGTATTTCAGTCAGTATGAGATGGACAGGGTCTTTCAGTCATTATATGACGGACAGGCTCTTTCAGTCAGTATGAGAGAAACAGGGTCTTTCAGTCAGTGGTGTGGGAGACTGAGTCTTTCAGTCAGTGTGTGAGATACACTGTCTTTCAATCAGTGTGTGAGCGACAGAGTCTTTCAGACAGTGTTAGAGAGGCAGGTTCTTTCATTCAGTGTATGAGAGGCAAATTCTTTAAGTCAGTGTGGAAGAGGCAGGTTCTTTCAGTCATTGTGAGAGAGACAGGGTCTTTAAATCAGTGTGTGGGAGAAACAGGGTCTTTCAGTCAGTATGAGAGAGACAGTGTCCTTCAGTCAGTATGAGAGAGAAAGGGTCTTTCAGTCAATTTGAGAGAGTCATGTTCTTTCAGTCAGTGTGAGAGAGGCAGGTTCTTTCAGTCAGTGTTTGTGAGGCAGGTTCTTTCAGTCAGTGTTTGTGAGGCAGGTTCTTTCAGTCAGTGTGTGAGAGGCAGTTTCTTTGAGTCAGTGTGTGAGAGGCAGGTGCTTTCATTCAGTGTGTGTGAGGCAGATACTTTCATTCAGTGTGTGAGAGGCAGATACTTTCATTCAGTGTGTGAGAGGCAGATACTTTCATTCAGTGTGTGAGAGGCAGGTTCTTTCAGTCAGTGTGTGAGAGGCAGGTTCTTTCAGTCAGTGTGTGAGAGGCAGGTTCTTTCAGTCAGTGTGTGAGAGGCAGGTTCTTTCAGTCAGTGTGTGAGAGGCAGGTTCTTTCAGTCAGTGTGTGAGAGGCAGGTTCTTTCAGTCAGTGTGTGAGAGGCAGGTTCTTTCAGTCAGTGTGTGAGAGGTAGGTTCTTTCAGTCAGATTGTGAGAGACAGGGTCTTTCGGTCAGTGTGAGAGAGACAGGGACTTTAAGTCAGTTTGTGGGATAGACAGGGTCTTTTGGTCATTATGAGAGAGACAGTGTCTTTCAGTCATTGTGTGAGATACAATGTTTTTCATTCAGTGTGTGTGACAATGTTAGAGAGGCAGGTTCTTTCATTCAGTGTGTGAGAGGCAGATTCTGTCATTCAGAGTGTGAGAGACGGGTTATTTCAGTCAGTATGAGAGAGAAAGGGTATTTCAGTCATTATGAGATGGACAGGGTCTTTCAGTCATTATATGACGGACAGGCTCTTTCAGTCAGTATGAGAGAGACAGGGTCTTTCAGTCAGTGGTGTGGGAGACTGAGTCTTTCAGTCAGTGTGTGAGATACACTGTCTTTCAATCAGTGTGTGAGCGACAGAGTCTTTCAGACAGTGTTAGAGAGGCAGGTTCTTTCATTCAGTGTATGAGAGGCAAGTTCTTTAAGTCAGTGTGGAAGAGGCAAGTTCTTTCAGTCATTGTGAGAGAGACAGGGTCTTTAAATCAGTGTGTGGGAGAAACATGGTCTTTCAGTCAGTATGAGAGAGACAGTGTCCTTCAGTCAGTATGAGAGAGAAAGGGTCTTTCAGTCAATTTGAGAGAGTCATGTTCTTTCAGTCAGTGTGAGAGAGGCAGGTTCTTTCAGTCAGTGTTTGTGAGGCAGGTTCTTTCAGTCAGTGTTTGTGAGGCAGGTTCTCTCAGTCAGTGTGTGAGAGGCAGGTGCTTTCATTCAGTGTGTGAGAGGCAGGTGCTTTCATTCAGTGTGTGAGAGGCAGGTGCTTTCATTCAGTGTGTGAGAGGCAGGTGCTTTCATTCAGTGTGTGAGAGGCAGGTGCTTTCATTCAGTGTGTGAGAGGCAGGTTCTTTCAGTCAGTGTGTGAGAGGCAGGTTCTTTCAGTCAGTGTGTGAGAGGCAGGTTCTTTCAGTCAGATTGTGAGAGACAGGGTCTTTCATTCAGTGTGAGAGAGACAGGGACTTTAAGTCAGTTTGTGGGATAGACAGGGTCTTTTGGTCATTATGAGAGAGACAGTGTCTTTCAGTCATTGTGTGAGATACAATGCTTTTCATTCAGTGTGTGTGACAATGTTAGAGAGGCAGGTTCTTTCATTCAGTGTGTGAGAGGCAGATTCTGTCATTCAGAGTGTGAGAGACGGGTTATTTCAGTCAGTATGAGAGAGAAAGGGTATTTCAGTCAGTATGAGATGGACAGGGTCTTTCAGTCATTATATGAAGGACAGGCTCTTTCAGTCAGTATGAGAGAGGCAGATTCTTTCAGTCACTGGTGTGGGAGAAAGAGTCTTTCAGTCAGTGTGTGAGAGACAGAGTCTTTCAGTCAGTGTGTGAGAGACAGTCTTTCAGTCAGTGTGTGAGAGACAGTCTTTCAGTCAGTGTGTGAGAGACAGAGTCTTTCAGTCAGTGTGTGAGAGACAGAGTCTTTCAGTCAGTGTGTGAGATACAGAGTCTTTCAATCAGTGTGTGAGAGACAGAGTCTTTCAGAAAGTGTTTGAGAGGCAGGTTCTTTTATTCAGTGTGTGAGAGGCCGATTCTTTCATTCATTGTGTGAGAGGCAGATTCTTTCAGTCAGTGTGTGAGAGGCAGGTTCTTTCAGTCATTGTGAGAGAGACAGGGTCTTTAACTCAGTGTGTGGGAGAAACAGGGTCTTTCAGTCAGTATGAGAGAGACATTGTCCTTCAGTCAGTATGAGAGAGACAGGGTCTTTCAGTCAATTTGAGAGAGACAGGGTCGTTCAATCAGTTTGTGAGAGGCAGGTTGTTCAGTCAGTGTGTGAGAGACAGTGTCGTTCAGTCAGTGTGTGACAGACAGGGACTTTCAGTCAGTTTGAGAAAGACAGTGTCTTTAAGTCAGTTTGTGGGATAACAGAGTCTTACAGTCATAATGAGAGAGAGAGTGTCCTTCAGTCAGTATGAGAGAGACAGGTTCTTTCAGTCAGTGTGAGTGAGGCATGTTCTTTCAGTCAGTGTGTGAGAGGCAGGCTCTTTCAGTCAGTGTGAGAGAGGCATGTTCTTTCAGTCAGTGTGTGAGAGGCAGGTTCTTTCAGTCAGTGTGTGAGAGGCAGGTTCTTTCATTCAGTGTGTGAGAGGCAGGTTCTTTCATTCAGTGTGTGCGAGGCAGTTTCTTTCATTCAGTGTGTGAGAGGCAGGTTCTTTCATTCATTTTGTGAGATGCAGGTTCTTTCAGTTAATGTGTGAGAGGCAGGTTCTTTCAGTAAGTGTGAGAGAGACTGGCTGTTTCAGTCAGTGTGTGAGATGGACAGAGTCTTTCAGTCAGTGTGATAGAGACAGGGTCTTTCAGTCAGTATGACAGAGACAGAGTCCTTTAGTCAGTAGGAGAGGGACAGGGTCTTTTAGTCAGTGTGAGAGAGACTAGATCATTCAGTCAGTGTGCGAGAGACAGGGTCTTTCAGTCAGTGTGAGAGAGACAGGTTATTTCAGTCAGTATGAGAGAGACAGGTATTCCAATCAGTAAGAGAGAGACAGGATCTTTCAGTCAGTGTGTGGGAGACTGAGTCTTTCAGTCAGTGTGTGGGAGACTGAGTCTTTCAGTCTGTGTGTGGGAGACTGAGTCTTTCAGTCAGTGTGTGGGAGACTGAGTCTTTCAGTCAGTGTGTGGGAGACTGAGTCTTTCAGTCAGTGTGTGGGAGACTGAGTCTTTCAGTCAGTGTGTGGGAGACTGAGTCTTTCAGTCAGTGTGTGGGAGACTGAGTCTTTCAGTCAGTGTGTGGGAGACTGAGTCTTTCAGTCAGTGTGTGAGAGACAGAGTCTTTCAGTCAGTATGTGAGAGACAGAGTCTTTCAGTCAGTATGTGAGAGACAGAGTCTTTCAGTCAGTGTGTGAGAGACAGAGTCTTTCAGTCAGTGTGTGAGAGACAGAGTCTTTCAGTCAGTATGTGAGAGACAGAGTCTTTCAGTCAGTGTGTGAGAGACAGAGTCTTTCAGTCAGTGTGTGAGAGACAGAGTCTTTCAGTCAGTGTGTGAGAGACAGAGTCTTTCAGTCAGTGTGTGAGAGACAGAGTCTTTCAGTCAGTGTGTGAGATACACTGTCTTTCAGTCAGTGTGTGAGCGACAGAGTCTTTCAGACAGTGTTAGAGAGGCAGGTTCTTTCATTCAGTGTATGAGAGGCAGATTCTTTTAGTCAGTGTGGAAGAGGCAGGTTCTTTCAGTCATTGTGAGTGAGACAGGGTCTTTAAATCAGTGTGTGGGAGAAACAGGGTCTTTCAGTCAGTGTGAGAGAGACAGTGTCCTTCAGTCAGTATGAGAGAGACAGGGTCTTCCAGTTAATTTGAGAGAGTCATGTTCTTTCAGTCAGTGTGTGCGAGGCAGGTTCTTTCAGTCAGTGTTTGAGAGGCAGGTTCTTTCAGTCAGTGTTTGAGAGGCAGGTTCTTTCAGTCAGTGTGTGAGAGGCAGGTGCTTTCATTTAGTATGTGAGAGGGACGTTCTTTCAGTCAGTGTGTGAGAGGCAGGTTCTTTCAGTCAGTGTGTGAGAGGCAGGTTCTTTCAGTCAGATTGTGAGAGACAGGGTCTTTCAGTCAGTGAGAGAGAGACAGGGACTTTAAGTCAGTTTGTGGGATAGACAGGATCTTTTGGTCATTATGAGAGAGACAGTGTCTTTCAGTCATTGTGTGAGATACAGTGTCTTTCAGTCAGTGTGTGTGAGACAGAGTCTTTCAGACAGTGTTAGAGAGGCAGGTTCTTTCATTCAGAGTGTGAGAGGCAGGTGCTTTCAGTCACTGTGTGAGAGGCTGGTTCTTTCAGTCGCTGTGTTAGAGGCCGGTTCTTTCAGTCACTGTGTGAGAGGCCGGTTCTTTCAGTCACTGTGTGAGAGGCAGGTTCTTTCTGTCAGTGTGTGAGAGGCAGGTTCTTTCAGTCAGTGTGTGAGAGGCAGGTTCTTTCATTCAAATTGTGAAAGGCATGTTCTTTCATTCAGTGTGTGAGAGGCAGGTTCTTTCATTCAGTGTGTGAGAGGCAGGTTCTTTCATTCAGTGTGTGAGAGGCAGGTTCTTTCATTCAGTGTGTGAGAGGCAGGTTCTTTCATTCAGTGTGTGAGAGGCACGTTTTTTCATTCATTGTGTGAGAGGCATGGTCTTTCAGTTAATGTGTGAGAGGCAGGTTCTTTCAGTCAGTGTGTGAGATTGACCGGGTCTTTCAGTCAGTGTGAGAGAGATAGGTTATTTCAGTCAGTACGAGAGAGACAGGGTATTCCAATCAGTATGAGAGGGACAGGGTCTTTCAGTCATTATGTGACGGACAGGCTCTTTCAATCAGTAAGAGAGAGACAGGGTCTTTCAGTCAGTGTTGTTTGAGACAGAGTCTTTCAGTCAGTGTGTGAGATATAGAGTCTTTCAGACAGTGTTAAGAGAGGCAGATATAGAATCTTTCAGTCAGTATGAGAGAGGCAGGTTCTTTCAGTCACTGGTGTGGGAGACAGGGTCTTTCAGTCAGTGTGTGAGATCCAGTGTCTATCAGTTAGTGTGTGAGAGACAGAGTCTTTCAGAAAGTGTTAGAGAGGCAGGTTCTTTCAGTCATTGTGTGAGAGGCAGGTTCTTTCATTCAATGTTGGAGAGGTAGGTTCTTTCAGTCATTGTGAGAGAGACAATGTCCTTCAGTCAGTATGAGAGAGACAGGGTCTTTCAGTCAGTGTGAGAGAGACAGGTTTGTTCTGTAAGTGTGTGAGAGACTGGGTCATTCATTCAGTGTTTGAGAGACAGGGTCATTCAGTCAGTGTGTGAGAGACCGGGTCTTTCATTCAGTGTGAGAGAGACAGAGTCTTTAAGTCTGTTTGTGGGATACACAGGGTCTTTTGCTCATTATGAAAGAGACAGTGTCCTTCAGTCATTGTGTGAGATACAGTGTCTTTCAGTCAGTGTGTGAGAGACAGAGTCTTTCAGAAAGTGTTAGAGAGGCAGGTTCTTTCATTCAGTGTGTGAGAGGCAGGTTCTTTCATTCAGTGTGCGAGAGGCAGATTCTTTCATTCAGTATATGAGAGGCAGATTCTTTCATTCAGTGTGTGAGCGGCAGATTCTTTCAGTCAGTTTGGGAGAAGCAGTATCTTTCAGTCATTGTGAGAGAGACAGGGTCTTTAACTCTGTGTGTGGGAGAAACATGGTCTTTCAGTCAGTTTGAGAGAGACAGGGTCGTTCATTCACTGATGTGGGAGACAGAGTCTTTCAGTCAGTGTGTGGGAGACAGCGTCTTTCAGTCAGTGTGTGAGAGACAGTGTCTTTCAGAAAGTGTTAGAGAGGCAGGTTCTTTCATTCAGTGTATGAGAGGCAGATTCTTTCATTCAGTGTGTGAGAGGCAAATTCTTTCAGTCAGTGTGGGAGAGGCAGTTTCTTTCAGTCATTGTGAGAGAGACAGGGTGTTTAACTATGTGTGTTGCAGAAACAGGGTCTTTCAGTCAGTTTGAGAGGGACAGGGTCGTTCAGTCAGTGTGTGAGAGGCAGGTCGTTCAGTCAGTGTGTGAGAGACAGTGTCGTTCAGTCAGTGTGTGAGAGACAGGGTCTTTCAGTCAGATTGAGAGGGACAGGGTCGTTCAGTCAGTGTGTGAGAGGCAGGTCGTTCAGTCAGTGTGTGAGAGACAGTGTTGTTCAGTCAGTGTGTGAGAGACAGTGTCTTTAAGTCAGTTTGTGGGATAACAGAGTCTTACAGTCATAATGAGAGAGAGAGTGTCCTTCAGTCAGCATGAGAGAGACAGATTCTTTCAGTCAGTGTCTGAGTGACAGAGTCTTTCAGTCAGTATGTGAGAGGCAGGTCATTCAGTCAGTGTGTGAGAGACAGTGTCGTTCAATCAGTTTGTGGGATAACAGAGTCTTACAGTCATAATGAGAGAGTGTCCTTCAGTCAGCATGAGAGAGACAGGTTCTTTCAGTCAGTGTCTGAGTGGCAGAGTCTTTCAGTCAGTGTGTGAGATACAGTGTCTTTCAGAAAGTGTTAGAGAGGCAGGTTTTTTCATTCAGTGTGTGAGAGGCAGATTCTTTCATTCAGTGTGAGAGAGACAGGGTCTTTAAATCAGTGTGTGGGGGAAAAAGGGTCTTTCAGTCAGTATGAGAGAGGCAGTGTCCTTCAGTCAGTATGAGAGAGACAGGGTCTCTCAGTCAGTTTGAGAGAGTCATGTTCTTTCGGTCAGTTTGTGAGAGGCAGTTTCTTTCAGTCAGTGTGTGAAAGGCAGGTTCTTTCAGTCAGTGTGAGAGAGACAGGCTCTTTCAGTCAGTGTGTGAGATGGACAGGGTCTGTCAGTCAGTGTGAGAGAGACAGGGTCTTTAAGTCAGTTTGTGGGATAGACAGGGTCTATTGGTCATTATGAGAGAGACAGATTCCTTCAGTCAGTATGAGAGAGACAGGGTATTTCTGTCAGTGTGAGAGAGACAGCATCTTTCAGTCAGTGGTGTGGGAGACCGGGTCTTTCATTCAGTATGAGAGAGACAGGGTCTCTCAGTCAGTATGAGAGAGTCATGTTCTTTCATTCAGTGTGTGAGAGGCAGATTCTTTCATTCAGTGTGTGAGAGGCAGATTCTTTCATTCAGTGTGTGAGAGGCAGATTCTTTCAGTCAGTGTGGGAGAGGCAGGTTCTTTCAGTCATTGTGAGAGAGACAGGGTCTTTAACTCTGTGTGTGGGAGAAACAGGGTCTTTCAGTCAGTTTGAGAGGGACAGGGTCTTTCAGTCAGTGTGTGAGAGGCAGGTCGTTCAGTCAGTGTGTGAGAGACAGTGTCGTTCAGTCAGTGTGTGAGAGACAGGGTCTTTCAGTCAGTTTGAGAGAGACAGTGTCTTTAAGTCAGTTCGTGGGATAACAGAGTCTTACAGTCATAATGAGAGAGAGAGTGTCCTTCAGTCAGCATGAGAGAGACAGGTTTTTTCAGTCAGTGTGTGAGATACCGTGTCTTTCAGAAAGTGTTAGAGAGGCAGGTTCTTTCATTCAGTGTGTGAGAGGCAGGTTCTTTCATTGTGTGTGAGAGGCAGGTTCTTTCCTTCAGTGTGTGAGAGGCAGATTCTTTCATTCAGTGTATGAGAGACAGATTCTTTTAGTCAGTGTGGGAGAGGCAGGTTCTTTCAGTCATTGTGAGAGAGACAGGGTCATTCAATATGTGTGTGAGAGACTGGGTCGTTCAGTCAGTGTGTGAGAGACTGGGTCGTTCAGTCAGTGTGTGAGAGACTGGGTCGTTCAGTCAGTGTGTGAGAGACTTGGTCGTTCAGTCAGTGTGTGAGAGACAGGGTCATTAAGTCAGACTGAGTGAGACAGGGTCTTTCAGTCAGTGTGAGAGAGACAGGCACTTTAAGACAGTTTGTGCGATAGACAGGGTTTTTTGGTCATTATGAGAGAGACAGTGTCCTTCAGTCAGTATGAGAGAGACAGGGTCTTTCAGTCAGTGTGAGAGAGACAGGTTCTTTCAGTCAGTCTGTGCGAGGCAGCTTCTTTCAGTCAGTATGAGAGAGACAGCATCTTTCAGTCAGCTTGTGAGATACAGAGTATTTCAGTCAGTGTGTGAGATACAGTGTCTTTTAGTCAGTGTGTGAGAGACAGTCTTTCCGAAAGTGTTAGAGATGCAAATTCTTTCATTCAGTGTGTGAGAGGCAGATTCTTTCAGACCTTGTTAGAGAGGAATGTTCTTTCATTCAGTGTGTGAGAGGCAGATTCTTTCATTCAGTGTGTGAGAGGCAGATTCTTTCAGTCATTATGTGAGTTACAGAGACTTTCAGTCAGTGTGTGAGAGACAGGGTCGTTCAGTCAGTGTATGATAGGCAGGTTCTTTCAGTAAGTGTGTGAGAGGCAGGTTCTTTCATTCAGTGTGTGAGAGGCAGATTCTTTCAGACCTTGTTAGAGAGGAAGGTTCTTTCATTCAGTTTGTGAGAGGCAGGTTCTTTCATTCAGTGTGTGAGAGGCAGATTCTTTCAGTCATTATGTGAGATACAGAGACTTTCAGTCAGTGTGTGAGAGACAGGGTCTTTCAGTCAGTGTGTGAGAGACAGAGTCTTTCAGTCAGTGTGTGAGATACAGTGACTTTCAGTCAGTGTGTGAGAGACAGAGACTTTCAGTGTGCGTGATACAGTGTCTTTTAGTCAGTGTGTGAGAGACAGAGTCTTTCAGAAAGTGTTAGAGAGGCATGTTCTTTCATTCAGTGCATGAGAGGCAGTTTCTTTCAGTCAGTGTGGGAGAGGCAGGTTTTTTCAGTCATTGTGAGAGAGACAGTATCCTTCAGTCAGTATGAGAGAGACAGGGTCTTTCAGTCAGTGTGAGAGAGACAGGGTCATTCAATATGTGTGTGAGAGACTGGGTCGTTCAGTCAGTGTGTGAGAGACAGTGTCATTAAGTCAGAGTGTGTGAGACAGGGTCTTTCAGTCAGTGAGAGAGAGACAGGGACTTTAAATCAGTTTGTGCGATAGACAGGGCCTTTTGGTCATTATGAGAGAGACAGTGTCCTTCAGTCAGTATGAGAGAGACAGGGTCTTTCAGTCAGTGTGAGAGAGAAAGGGTCTTTCTGTCAGTGTGTGAGATAGACAGGGTCTTTCAGTCATTATGAGAGAGACAGTGTCCTTCAGTCAATATGAGAGAGACAGGGTCTTTCATTCAGTGTGAGAGAGACTGGCTCATTCAGTCAGTGTGTGAGAAACAGGGTCATTCAGTCAGTGTGTGAGAGACAGGGTCTTTCAGTCAGTGTGAGAAAGACAGGTTCTTTAAGTCAGTTTGGGGGATAGACAAGGTCTTTTGGTCATTATGAGAAAGACAGTGTTCCTTAGTTAGTATGAGAGAGACAGGGTCGTTCAGTCAGTGTATGATAGGCAGGTTCTTTCATTCAGTGTGTGAGAGGCAGGTTCTTTCATTCATTGTGTGAGAGGCAGATTCTTTCAGACAGTGTTAGAGAGGAATGTTCTTTCATTCAGTGTGAGAGAGGCAGATTCTTTCAGTCAGTGTGTGAGATACAGAGACTTTCAGTCAGTGTGTGAGAGACAGAGTCTTTCAGAAAGTGTTAGAGAGGCAGGTTCTTTCATTCAGTGCATGAGAGGCATTTTCTTTCAGTTAGTGTGGGAGAGGCAGGTTCTTTCAGTCATTGTGAGAGAGACAGTATCTTCAGTCAGTATGAGAGAGACAGGGGTCTTTCAGTCAGTGTGAGAGAGACAGGGTCATTCAATATGTGTGTGAGAGACTGGGTCGTTCAGTCAGTGTGTGAGAGACTGGGTCGTTCAGTCAGTGTGTGAGAGACTGGGTCGTTCAGTCAGTGTGTGAGAGACTTGGTCGTTCAGTCAGTGTGTGAGAGACAGGGTCATTAAGTCAGACTGAGTGAGACAGGGTCTTTCAGTCAGTGTGAGAGAGACAGGCACTTTAAGACAGTTTGTGCGATAGACAGGGTTTTTTGGTCATTATGAGAGAGACAGTGTCCTTCAGTCAGTATGAGAGAGACAGGGTCTTTCAGTCAGTGTGAGAGAGAAAGGGTCTTTCTGTCAGTGTGTGAGATAGACAGGGTCTTTCAGTCATTATGAGAGAGACAGTGTCCTTCAGTCAATATGAGAGAGACAGGGTCTTTCATTCAGTGTGAGAGAGACTGGCTCATTCAGTCAGTGTGTGAGAGACAGGGTCATTCAGTCAGTGTGTGAGAGACAGGGTCTTTCAGTCAGTGTGAGAAAGACAGGTTCTTTAAGTCAGTTTGGGGGATAGACAAGGTCTTTTGGTCATTATGAGAAAGACAGTGTTCCTTAGTTAGTATGAGAGAGACAGGGTCGTTCAGTCAGTGTATGATAGGCAGGTTCTTTCATTCAGTGTGTGAGAGGCAGGTTCTTTCATTCACTGTGTGAGAGGCAGATTCTTTCAGACAGTGTTAGAGAGGCAGGTTCTTTCATTCAGTGTGTGAGAGGCAGGTTCTTTCATTCAGTGTGAGAGAGGCAGATTCTTTCAGTCAGTGTGTGAGAGACAGAGTCTTTCAGAAAGTGCTAGAGAGGCAGGTTCTTTCATTCAGTGCATGAGAGGCATTTTCTTTCAGTTAGTGTGGGAGAGGCAGGTTCATTCAGTCATTGTGAGAGAGACAGTATCTTCAGTCAGTATGAGAGAGACAGGGGTCTTTCAGTCAGTGTGAGAGAGACAGGGTCATTCAATATGTGTGTGAGAGACTGGGTCGTTCAGTCAGTGTGTGAGAGACTGGGTCGTTCAGTCAGTGTGTGAGAGACTGGGTCGTTCAGTCAGTGTGTGAGAGACTGGGTCGTTCAGTCAGTGTGTGAGAGACTTGGTCGTTCAGTCAGTGTGTGAGAGACAGGGTCATTAAGTCAGACTGAGTGAGACAGGGTCTTTCAGTCAGTGTGAGAGAGACAGGCACTTTAAGACAGTTTGTGCGATAGACAGGGTTTTTTGGTCATTATGAGAGAGACAGTGTCCTTCAGTCAGTATGAGAGAGACAGGGTCTTTCAGTCAGTGTGAGAGAGACAGGTTCTTTCAGTCAGTCTGTGCGAGGCAGCTTCTTTCAGTCAGTATGAGAGAGACAGCATCTTTCAGTCAGCGTGTGAGAGACAGAGTATTTCAGTCAGTGTGTGAGATACAGTGTCTTTTAGTCAGTGTGTGAGAGACAGTCTTTCCGAAAGTGTTAGAGATGCAAATTCTTTCATTCAGTGTGTGAGAGGCAGATTCTTTCAGACCTTGTTAGAGAGGAATGTTCTTTCATTCAGTGTGTGAGAGGCAGATTCTTTCATTCAGTGTGTGAGAGGCAGATTCTTTCAGTCATTATGTGAGTTACAGAGACTTTCAGTCAGTGTGTGAGAGACAGGGTCGTTCAGACAGTGTATGATAGGCAGGTTCTTTCAGTAAGTGTGTGAGAGGCAGGTTCTTTCATTCAGTGTGTGAGAGGCAGATTCTTTCAGACCTTGTTAGAGAGGAAGGTTCTTTCATTCAGTTTGTGAGAGGCAGGTTCTTTCATTCAGTGTGTGAGAGGCAGATTCTTTCAGTCATTATGTGAGATACAGAGACTTTCAGTCAGTGTGTGAGAGACAGGGTCTTTCAGTCAGTGTGTGAGAGACAGAGTCTTTCAGTCAGTGTGTGAGATACAGTGACTTTCAGTCAGTGTGTGAGAGACAGAGACTTTCAGTGTGCGTGATACAGTGTCTTTTAGTCAGTGTGTGAGAGACAGAGTCTTTCAGAAAGTGTTGGAGAGGCATGTTCTTTCATTCAGTGCGTGAGAGGCAGTTTCTTTCAGTCAGTGTGGGAGAGGCAGGTTCTTTCAGTCATTGTGAGAGAGACAGTATCCTTCAGTCAGTATGAGAGAGACAGGGTCTTTCAGTCAGTGTGAGAGAGACAGGGTCATTCAATATGTGTGTGAGAGACTGGGTCGTTCAGTCAGTGTGTGAGAGACAGGGTCATTAAGTCAGAGTGTGTGAGACAGGGTCTTTCAGTCAGTGAGAGAGAGACAGGGACTTTAAATCAGTTTGTGCGATAGACAGGGCCTTTTGGTCATTATGAGAGAGACAGTGTCCTTCAGTCAGTATGAGAGAGACAGGGTCTTTCAGTCAGTGTGAGAGAGAAAGGGTCTTTCTGTCAGTGTGTGAGATAGACAGGGTCTTTCAGTCATTATGAGAGAGACAGTGTCCTTCAGTCAATATGAGAGAGACAGGGTCTTTCATTCAGTGTGAGAGAGACTGGCTCATTCAGTCAGTGTGTGAGAAACAGGGTCATTCAGTCAGTGTGTGAGAGACAGGGTCTTTCAGTCAGTGTGAGAAAGACAGGTTCTTTAAGTCAGTTTGGGGGATAGACAAGGTCTTTTGGTCATTATGAGAAAGACAGTGTTCCTTAGTTAGTATGAGAGAGACAGGGTCGTTCAGTCTGTGTATGATAGGCAGGTTCTTTCATTCAGTGTGTGAGAGGCAGGTTCTTTCATTCATTGTGTGAGAGGCAGATTCTTTCAGACAGTGTTAGAGAGGAATGTTCTTTCATTCAGTGTGAGAGAGGCAGATTCTTTCAGTCAGTGTGTGAGATACAGAGACTTTCAGTCAGTGTGTGAGAGACAGAGTCTTTCAGAAAGTGTTAGAGAGGCAGGTTCTTTCATTCAGTGCATGAGAGGCATTTTCTTTCAGTTAGTGTGGGAGAGGCAGGTTCGTTCAGTCATTGTGAGAGAGACAGTATCTTCAGTCAGTATGAGAGAGACAGGGGTCTTTCAGTCAGTGTGAGAGAGACAGGGTCATTCAATATGTGTGTGAGAGACTGGGTCGTTCAGTCAGTGTGTGAGAGACTGGGTCGTTCAGTCAGTGTGTGAGAGACTGGGTCGTTCAGTCAGTGTGTGACAGACTTGGTCGTTCAGTCAGTGTGTGAGAGACAGGGTCATTAAGTCAGACTGAGTGAGACAGGGTCTTTCAGTCAGTGTGAGAGAGACAGGCACTTTAAGACAGTTTGTGCGATAGACAGGGTTTTTTGGTCATTATGAGAGAGACAGTGTCCTTCAGTCAGTATGAGAGAGACAGGGTCTTTCAGTCAGTGTGAGAGAGACAGGTTCTTTCAGTCAGTCTGTGCGAGGCAGCTTCTTTCAGTCAGTATGAGAGAGACAGCATCTTTCAGTCAGCGTGTGAGAGACAGAGTATTTCAGTCAGTGTGTGAGATACAGTGTCTTTTAGTCAGTGTGTGAGAGACAGTCTTTCCGAAAGTGTTAGAGATGCAAATTCTTTCATTCAGTGTGTGAGAGGCAGATTCTTTCAGACCTTGTTAGAGAGGAATGTTCTTTCATTCAGTGTGTGAGAGGCAGATTCTTTCATTCAGTGTGTGAGAGGCAGATTCTTTCAGTCATTATGTGAGTTACAGAGACTTTCAGTCAGTGTGTGAGAGACAGGGTCGTTCAGTCAGTGTATGATAGGCAGGTTCTTTCAGTAAGTGTGTGAGAGGCAGGTTCTTTCATTCAGTGTGTGAGAGGCAGATTCTTTCAGACCTTGTTAGAGAGGAAGGTTCTTTCATTCAGTTTGTGAGAGGCAGGTTCTTTCATTCAGTGTGTGAGAGGCAGATTCTTTCAGTCATTATGTGAGATACAGAGACTTTCAGTCAGTGTGTGAGAGACAGGGTCTTTCAGTCAGTGTGTGAGAGACAGAGTCTTTCAGTCAGTGTGTGAGATACAGTGACTTTCAGTCAGTGTGTGAGAGACAGAGACTTTCAGTGTGCGTGATACAGTGTCTTTTAGTCAGTGTGTGAGAGACAGAGTCTTTCAGAAAGTGTTAGAGAGGCATGTTCTTTCATTCAGTGCGTGAGAGGCAGTTTCTTTCAGTCAGTGTGGGAGAGGCAGGTTTTTTCAGTCATTGTGAGAGAGACAGTATCCTTCAGTCAGTATGAGAGAGACAGGGTCTTTCAGTCAGTGTGAGAGAGACAGGGTCATTCAATATGTGTGTGAGAGACTGGGTCGTTCAGTCAGTGTGTGAGAGACAGGTTCATTAAGTCAGAGTGTGTGAGACAGGGTCTTTCAGTCAGTGAGAGAGAGACAGGGACTTTAAGTCAGTTTGTGCGATAGACAGGGCCTTTTGGTCATTATGAGAGAGACAGTGTCCTTCAGTCAGTATGAGAGAGACAGGGTCTTTCAGTCAGTGTGAGAGAGAAAGGGTCTTTCTGTCAGTGTGTGAGATAGACAGGGTCTTTCAGTCATTATGAGAGAGACAGTGTCCTTCAGTCAATATGAGAGAGACAGGGTCTTTCATTCAGTGTGAGAGAGACTGGCTCATTCAGTCAGTGTGTGAGAGACAGGGTCATTCAGTCAGTGTGTGAGAGACAGGGTCTTTCAGTCAGTGTGATAAAGACAGGTTCTTTAAGTCAGTTTGGGGGATAGACAAGGTCTTTTGGTCATTATGAGAAAGACAGTGTTCCTTAGTTAGTATGAGAGAGACAGGGTCGTTCAGTCAGTGTATGATAGGCAGGTTCTTTCATTCAGTGTGTGAGAGGCAGGTTCTTTCATTCACTGTGTGAGAGGCAGATTCTTTCAGACAGTGTTAGAGAGGAATGTTCTTTCATTCAGTGTGAGAGAGGCAGATTCTTTCAGTCAGTGTGTGAGAGACAGAGTCTTTCAGAAAGTGTTAGAGAGGCAGGTTCTTTCATTCAGTGCATGAGAGGCATTTTCTTTCAGTTAGTGTGGGAGAGGCAGGTTCATTCAGTCATTGTGAGAGAGACAGTATCTTCAGTCAGTATGAGAGAGACAGGGGTCTTTCAGTCAGTGTGAGAGAGACAGGGTCATTCAATATGTGTGTGAGAGACTGGGTCGTTCAGTCAGTGTGTGAGAGATTGGGTCGTTCAGTCAGTGTGTGAGAGACTGGGTCGTTCAGTCAGTGTGTGAGAGACTGGGTCGTTCAGTCAGTGTGTGAGAGACTTGGTCGTTCAGTCAGTGTGTGAGAGACAGGGTCATTAAGTCAGACTGAGTGAGACAGGGTCTTTCAGTCAGTGTGAGAGAGACAGGCACTTTAAGACAGTTTGTGCGATAGACAGGGTTTTTTGGTCATTATGAGAGAGACAGTGTCCTTCAGTCAGTATGAGAGAGACAGGGTCTTTCAGTCAGTGTGAGAGAGACAGGTTCTTTCAGTCAGTCTGTGCGAGGCAGCTTCTTTCAGTCAGTATGAGAGAGACAGCATCTTTCAGTCAGCGTGTGAGAGACAGAGTATTTCAGTCAGTGTGTGAGATACAGTGTCTTTTAGTCAGTGTGTGAGAGACAGTCTTTCCGAAAGTGTTAGAGATGCAAATTCTTTCATTCAGTGTGTGAGAGGCAGATTCTTTCAGACCTTGTTAGAGAGGAATGTTCTTTCATTCAGTGTGTGAGAGGCAGATTCTTTCAGACATTGTTAGAGAGGAATGTTCTTTCATTCAGTGTGTGAGAGGCAGATTCTTTCATTCAGTGTGTGAGAGGCAGATTCTTTCAGTCATTATGTGAGTTACAGAGACTTTCAGTCAGTGTGTGAGAGACAGGGTCGTTCAGTCAGTGTATGATAGGCAGGTTCTTTCAGTAAGTGTGTGAGAGGCAGGTTCTTTCATTCAGTGTGTGAGAGGCAGATTCTTTCAGACCTTGTTAGAGAGGAAGGTTCTTTCATTCAGTTTGTGAGAGGCAGGTTCTTTCATTCAGTGTGTGAGAGGCAGATTCTTTCAGTCATTATGTGAGATACAGAGACTTTCAGTCAGTGTGTGAGAGACAGGGTCATTAAGTCAGAGTGTGTGAGACAGGGTCTTTCAGTCAGTGAGAGAGAGACAGGGACTTTAAGTCAGTTTGTGCGATAGACAGGGCCTTTTGGTCATTATGAGAGAGACAGTGTCCTTCAGTCAGTATGAGAGAGACAGGGTCTTTCAGTCAGTGTGAGAGAGAAAGGGTCTTTCTGTCAGTGTGTGAGATAGACAGGGTCTTTCAGTCATTATGAGAGAGACAGTGTCCTTCAGTCAATATGAGAGAGACAGGGTCTTTCATTCAGTGTGAGAGAGACTGGCTCATTCAGTCAGTGTGTGAGAAACAGGGTCATTCAGTCAGTGTGTGAGAGACAGGGTCTTTCAGTCAGTGTGAGAAAGACAGGTTCTTTAAGTCTGTTTGGGGGATAGACAAGGTCTTTTGGTCATTATGAGAAAGACAGTGTTCCTTAGTTAGTATGAGAGAGACAGGGTCGTTCAGTCAGTGTATGATAGGCAGGTTCTTTCATTCAGTGTGTGAGAGGCAGGTTCTTTCATTCACTGTGTGAGAGGCAGATTCTTTCAGACAGTGTTAGAGAGGAATGTTCTTTCATTCAGTGTGAGAGAGGCAGATTCTTTCAGTCAGTGTGTGAGATACAGAGACTTTCAGTCAGTGTGTGAGAGACAGAGTCTTTCAGAAAGTGTTAGAGAGGCAGGTTCTTTCATTCAGTGCATGAGAGGCATTTTCTTTCAGTTAGTGTGGGAGAGGCAGGTTCATTCAGTCATTGTGAGAGAGACAGTATCTTCAGTCAGTATGAGAGAGACAGGGGTCTTTCAGTCAGTGTGAGAGAGACAGGGTCATTTAATATGTGTGTGAGAGACTGGGTCGTTCAGTCAGTGTGTGAGAGATTGGGTCGTTCAGTCAGTGTGTGAGAGACTGGGTCGTTCAGTCAGTGTGTGAGAGACTGGGTCGTTCAGTCAGTGTGTGAGAGACTTGGTCGTTCAGTCAGTGTGTGAGAGACAGGGTCATTAAGTCAGACTGAGTGAGACAGGGTCTTTCAGTCAGTGTGAGAGAGACAGGCACTTTAAGACAGTTTGTGCGATAGACAGGGTTTTTTGGTCATTATGAGAGAGACAGTGTCCTTCAGTCAGTATGAGAGAGACAGGGTCTTTCAGTCAGTGTGAGAGAGACAGGTTCTTTCAGTCAGTCTGTGCGAGGCAGCTTCTTTCAGTCAGTATGAGAGAGACAGCATCTTTCAGTCAGCGTGTGAGAGACAGAGTATTTCAGTCAGTGTGTGAGATACAGTGTCTTTTAGTCAGTGTGTGAGAGACAGTCTTTCCAAAAGTGTTAGAGATGCAAATTCTTTCATTCAGTGTGTGAGAGGCAGATTCTTTCAGACCTTGTTAGAGAGGAATGTTCTTTCATTCAGTGTGTGAGAGGCAGATTCTTTCAGACCTTGTTAGAGAGGAATGTTCTTTCATTCAGTGTGTGAGAGGCAGATTCTTTCATTCAGTGTGTGAGAGGCAGATTCTTTCAGTCATTATGTGAGTTACAGAGACTTTCAGTCAGTGTGTGAGAGACAGGGTCGTTCAGTCAGTGTATGATAGGCAGGTTCTTTCAGTAAGTGTGTGAGAGGCAGGTTCTTTCATTCAGTGTGTGAGAGGCAGATTCTTTCAGACCTTGTTAGAGAGGAAGGTTCTTTCATTCAGTTTGTGAGAGGCAGGTTCTTTCATTCAGTGTGTGAGAGGCAGATTCTTTCAGTCATTATGTGAGATACAGAGACTTTCAGTCAGTGTGTGAGAGACAGGGTCATTAAGTCAGAGTGTGTGAGACAGGGTCTTTCAGTCAGTGAGAGAGAGACAGGGACTTTAAGTCAGTTTGTGCGATAGACAGGGCCTTTTGGTCATTATGAGAGAGACAGTGTCCTTCAGTCAGTATGAGAGAGACAGGGTCTTTCAGTCAGTGTGAGAGAGAAAGGGTCTTTCTGTCAGTGTGTGAGATAGACAGGGTCTTTCAGTCATTATGAGAGAGACAGTGTCCTTCAGTCAATATGAGAGAGACAGGGTCTTTCATTCAGTGTGAGAGAGACTGGCTCATTCAGTCAGTGTGTGAGAGACAGGGTCATTCAGTCAGTGTGTGAGAGACAGGGTCTTTCAGTCAGTGTGAGAAAGACAGGTTCTTTAAGTCTGTTTGGGGGATAGACAAGGTCTTTTGGTCATTATGAGAAAGACAGTGTTCCTTAGTTAGTATGAGAGAGACAGGGTCGTTCAGTCAGTGTATGATAGGCAGGTTCTTTCATTCAGTGTGTGAGAGGCAGGTTCTTTCATTCACTGTGTGAGAGGCAGATTCTTTCAGACAGTGTTAGAGAGGAATGTTCTTTCATTCAGTGTGAGAGAGGCAGATTCTTTCAGTCAGTGTGTGAGATACAGAGACTTTCAGTCAGTGTGTGAGAGACAGAGTCTTTCAGAAAGTGTTAGAGAGGCAGGTTCTTTCATTCAGTGCATGAGAGGCATTTTGTTTCAGTTAGTGTGGGAGAGGCAGGTTCTTTCAGTCATTGTGAGAGAGACAGTATCTTCAGTCAGTATGAGAGAGACAGGGGTCTTTCAGTCAGTGTGAGAGAGACAGGGTCATTCAATATGTGTGTGAGAGACTGGGTCGTTCAGTCAGTGTGTGAGAGACTGGGTCGTTCAGTCAGTGTGTGAGAGACTGGGTCGTTCAGTCAGTGTGTGAGAGACTTGGTCGTTCAGTCAGTGTGTGAGAGACAGGGTCATTAAGTCAGACTGAGTGAGACAGGGTCTTTCAGTCAGTGTGAGAGAGACAGGCACTTTAAGACAGTTTGTGCGATAGACATGGTTTTTTGGTCATTATGAGAGAGACAGTGTCCTTCAGTCAGTATGAGAGAGACAGGGTCTTTCAGTCAGTGTGAGAGAGACAGGTTCTTTCAGTCAGTCTGTGCGAGGCAGCTTCTTTCAGTCAGTATGAGAGAGACAGCATCTTTCAGTCAGCGTGTGAGAGGCAGGTTCTTTCATTCAGTGTGTGAGAGGCAGATTCTTTCAGACCTTGTTAGAGAGGAATGTTCTTTCATTCAGTGTGTGAGAGGCAGGTTCTTTCATTCAGTGTGTGAGAGGCAGGTTCTTTCAGTCATTATGTGAGATACAGAGACTTTCAGTCAGTGTGTGAGAGACAGAGTCTTTCAGTCAGTGTGTGAGAGACAGAGTCTTTCAGTCAGTGTGTGAGAGACAGAGTCTTTCAGTCAGTGTGTGAGATACAGTGACTTTCAGTCAGTGTGTGAGAGACAGAGACTTTCAGTGTGCGTGATACAGTGTCTTTTAGTCAGTGTGTGAGAGACAGAGTCTTTCAGAAAGTGTTAGAGAGGCATGTTCTTTCATTCAGTGCGTGAGAGGCAGTTTCTTTCAGTCAGTGTGGGAGAGGCAGGTTCTTTCAGTCATTGTGAGAGAGACAGTATCCTTCAGTCAGTATGAGAGAGACAGGGTCTTTCAGTCAGTGTGAGAGAGACAGGGTCATTCAATACGTGTGTGAGAGACTGGGTCGTTCAGTCAGTGTGTGAGAGACAGGGTCATTAAGTCAGAGTGTGTGAGACAGGGTCTTTCAGTTAGTGAGAGAGAGAGACAGGGACTTTAAGTCAGTTTGTGCGATAGACAGGGTCTTTCAGTCATTATGAGAGAGACAGTGTCCTTCAGTCAGTATGAGAGAGACAGGGTCTTTCAGTCAGTGTGAGAGAGAAAGGGTCTTTCTGTCAGTGTGTGAGAGACAGAGTCTTTCAGTCAGTGTGTGAGATAGACAGGGTCTTTCAGTCATTATGAGAGAGACAGTGTCCTTCAGTCAATATGAGAGAGACAGGGTCTTTCATTCAGTGTGAGAGAGACTGGCTCATTCAGTCAGTGTGTGAGAGACAGGGTCATTCAGTCAGTGTGTGAGAGACAGGGTCTTTCAGTCAGTGTGAGAAAGACAGGTTCTTTAAGTCTGTTTGGGGGATAGACAAGGTCTTTTGGTCATTATGAGAAAGACAGTGTTCCTTAGTTAGTATGAGAGAGACAGGGTCGTTCAGTCAGTGTATGATAGGCAGGTTCTTTCATTCAGTGTGTGAGAGGCAGGTTCTTTCATTCACTGTGTGAGAGGCAGATTCTTTCAGACAGTGTTAGAGAGGAATGTTCTTTCATTCAGTGTGAGAGAGGCAGATTCTTTCAGTCAGTGTGTGAGATACAGAGACTTTCAGTCAGTGTGTGAGAGACAGAGTCTTTCAGAAAGTGTTAGAGAGGCAGGTTCTTTCATTCAGTGCATGAGAGGCATTTTCTTTCAGTTAGTGTGGGAGAGGCAGGTTCTTTCAGTCATTGTGAGAGAGACAGTATCTTCAGTCAGTATGAGAGAAACAGGGTCTTTCAGTCAGTGTGAGAGAGACAGGGTCATTCAATATGTGTGTGAGAGACTGGGTCGTTCAGTCAGTGTGTGAGAGACTGGGTCGTTCAGTCAGTGTGTGAGAGGCAGATTCTTTCAGTCATTATGTGAGATACAGAGACTTTCAGTCAGTGTGTGAGAGACAGAGTCTTTCAGTCAGTGTGTGAGAGACAGAGTCTTTCAGTCAGTGTGTGAGATACAGAGACTTTCAGTCAGTGTGTGAGAGGCAGATTCTTTCAGTCAGTCAGGGAGAGGCAGGTTCTTTCAGTCAGTCTGTGCGAGACAGCTTCTTTCAGTCAGTATGAGAGAGACAGCATCTTTCAGTCAGCGTGTGAGAGACAGAGTCTTTCAGAAAGTGTTAGAGATGCAGATTCTTTCATTCAGTGTGTGAGAGGCAGATTCTTTCAGTCAGTCTGGGGGAGGCAGTTTCTTTCAGTCATTGTGAGAGAGACAGGCTCTTTAAGTCAGTGTGTGGGAGAGACAGGGTCTTTCAGTCATTATGAGAGAGACAGTGTCCTTCAGTCAGTATGAGAGAGACAGGGTCTTTCAGTCAGTGTGAGAGAGACAGTGTCATTCAGTCAGTGTGTGAGAGATAGGGTCTTTCAGTCAGAGTGAGAGAGACAGCGTCGTTCAGTCAGTGTGTGCGAGACAGAGTCATTAAGTCAGTGTGTGTGAGGCAGGGTCTTTCAGTCAATGTGAGAGTGACAGGGACTTTAAGTCAGTTTGTGAGATAGGCAGGGTCTTTCAGTCATTATGAGAGAGACAGTGTCCTTCAGTCAATATGAGAGAGACAGGGTCTTTCTTTCAGTGTGAGAGAGACAGGGTCGTTCAGTCAGTGTGTGAGAGACAGGGTCGTTCAGTAAGTGTGTGAGAGACAGGGTCGTTCAGTAAGTGTGTGAGAGACAGGGTCATTCAGTCAGTGTGTGAGAGACAGGGTCGTTCAGTCAGTATGTGAGAGACAGGGTCTTTCAGTCAGTGTGAGAAAGACAGGTTCTTTAAGTCAGTTTGTGTGATAGACAAGGTCATTTGGTCATTATGAGAAAGACAGTGTTCCTTAGTTAGTATGAGAGAGACAGTGTCGTTCAGTCAGTGTTTGAGAGGCAGGTTCTTTCAGTCAGTGTGTGAGAGGCAGGTTCTTTCATTCACTGTGAGAGAGGCAGATTCTTTCAGACCATGTTAGAGAGGAATGTTCTTTCATTCAGTGTGAGAGAGGCAGATTCTTTCAGTCATTATGTGTGAGACAGAGTCTTTCAGTCAGTGTGTGAGAGACAGAGTCTTTCAGTCAGTGTGTGAGAGACAGAGTCTTTCAGTCAGTGTGTGAGATACAGAGACTTTCAGTCAGTGTGTGAGAGACAGGTTCTTTTAGTCAGTCTGTGCGAGGCAGCTTCTTTCAATCATTTTGAGAGAGACAGCATCTTTCAGTCAGCGTGTGAGAGACAGAGTCTTTCAGTCAGTGTGTGAGCTACAGTGTCTTTCAGTCAGTGTGTGAGAGACAGAGTCTTTCAGAAAGTGTGAGAGATGCAGATTCTTTCATTCAGTGTGTGAGAGGCAGATTCTTTCAGTCAGTCTGGGATAGGCAGTTTCTTTCAGTCATTGTGATAGAGACAGGCTCTTTAAGTCCGTGTGTGGGAGAGACAGGGTCTTTCAGTCATTATGAGAGAGACAGTGTCCTTCAGTCAGTATGAGAGAGACAGGGTCTTTCAGTCAGTGTGAGAGAGACAGGGTCATTCAGTCAGTGTGTGAGAGACAGGTTCTTTCAGTCAGTGTGAGAGAGACAGGGTCTTTAAGTCAGTTTGTGGGATAGACAGGGTCTTTTGGTCATTATGAGAGAGACAGTGTCTTTCAGTCATTGTGTGAGATACAGTGTCTTTCAGTCAGTGCGTGTGAGACCGAGTCTTTCAGACAGTGTTAGCGAGGCAGGTTCGTTCATTCAGTGTGTGAGAGGCAGATTCTTTCATTCAGTGTGTGAGAGGCAGATTCTTTCATTCAGTATGTGAGAGGCAGATTCTTTCAGTCATTGTGAGAGAGACAGTTTATTTCAGTCAGTATGAGAGAGACAGGGTATTTCAGTCAGTATTAGAGGGACAGGGTCTTTTAGTCATTATATGAAGGACAGACTCTTTCAGTCATTATGAGAGAGGCAGGTTCTTTCCGTCACTGGTGTGGGAGACAGAGTCTTTAAGTCAGTGTGTGAGAAACAGCATCTTTCAGTCAGTGTGTGAGAGACAGAGTCTTTCAGTCAGTGTGTGAGAGACAGAGTCTTTCAGTCAGTGTGTGAGATACAGAGTCTTTCAGTCAGTGTGTGAGAGACAGATTCTTTCAGAAATTGTTAGAGAGGCAGATTCTTTCAGTCAGTGTGAGAAAGACAGGTTCTTTAAGTCAGTTTGTGTGATAGACAAGGTCTTTTGGTCATTATGAGAGAGACAGTGTTCCTCAGTTAGTATGAGAGAGACAGGGTCTTTCAGTCAGTGTGAGAGAGACAGGTCATTCAGTCAGTGTTTGAGAGGCAGGTTCTTTCAGTCAGTGTATGATAGGCAGTTTCTTTCAGTCAGTGTGTGAGAGGCAGGTTCTTTCATTCACTGTGAGAGAGGCAGATTCTTTCAGACCGTGTTAGAGAGGAATGTTCTTTCATTCAGTGTGAGAGAGGCAGATTCTTTCAGTCATTATGTGAGACACAGAGACTTTCAGTCAGTGTATGAGAGACAGAGTCTTTCAGTCAGTGTGTGAGATACAGAGACTTTCAGTCAGTGTGTGAGAGACAGGTTCTTTTAGTCAGTCTGTGCGAGGCAGCTTCTTTCAATCATTTTGAGAGAGACAGCATCTTTCAGTCAGCGTGTGAGAGACAGAGTCTTTCAGTCAGTGTGTGAGATACAGTGTCTTTCAGTCAGTGTGTGAGAGACAGAGTCTTTCAGAAAGTGTGAGAGATGCAGATTCTTTCATTCAGTGTGTGAGAGGCAGATTCTTTCAGTCAGTCTGGGAGAGGCAGTTTCTTTCAGTCATTGTGAGAGAGACAGGCTCTTTAAGTCAGTGTGTGGGAGAGACAGGGTCTTTCAGTCATTATGAGAGAGACAGTGTCCTTCAGTCAGTATGAGAGAGACGGGGTCTTTCAGTCAGTGTGAGAGAGACAGGGTCATTCAGTCAGTGTGTGAGAGATAGGGTCTATCAGTCAGTGTGTGAGAGACAGGGTCGTTCAGTCAGTGTGTGAGAGACAGGGTCATTCAGTTAGTGTGTGACAGACAGGGTCGTTCAGTAAGTGTTTGAGAGACAGCGTCGTTCAGTAAGTGTGTGAGAGACAGGGTCTTTCAGTCAGTGTGTGAGAGACAGGGTCGTTCAGTAAGTGTGTGAGAGACAGGGTCTTTCAGTCAGTGTGAGAAAGACAGGTTCTTTCAGTCAGTTTGGGGGATAGACAAGGTCATTTGGTCATTATGAGAAAGACAGTGTTCCTTAGTTAGTATGAGAGAGACAGTGTCGTTCAGTCAGTGTTTGAGAGGCAGGTTCTTTCAGTCAGTGTTTGACAGGCAGGTTCTTTCAGTCAGTGTATAATAGCCAGGTTCTTTCAGTCAGTGTGTGAGAGGCAGGTTCTTTCATTCAGTGTGAGAGAGGCAGATTCTTTCAGACCGAGTAAGAGAGGAATGTTCTTTCATTCAGTGTGAGAGAGGCAGATTCTTTCAGTGATTATGTGAGACACAGAGACTTTCAGTCAGTGTGTGAGAGACAGATTCTTTCAGTCAGTGTGTGAGATACAGAGACTTTCAGTCAGTGTGTGAGAGACAGGGTCTTTAAGTGAGTGTGAGAGGGACAGGTTCTTTCAGTCAGTCTGTGCGAGACAGTTTCTTTCAGTCAGTATGAGAGAGACAGCATCTTTCAGTCAGCGTGTGAGAGACAGAGTCTTTCAGTCAGTGTGTGAGATACAGTGTCTTTCAGTCAGTGTGTGAGAGACAGAGTCTTTCCGAAAGTGTTAGAGATGCAGGTTCTTTCATTCCGTGTGTGAGAGGCAGATTCTTTCAGTCAGTCTGGGAGAGGCAGTTTCTTTCAGTCATTGTGATAGAGACAGGCTCTTTAAGTCAGTGTGTGGGAGAGACAGGGTCTTTCAGTCATTATGAGAGAGACAGTGTCCTTCAGTCAGTATGAGAGAGACAGGGTCTTTCAGTCAGTGTGAGAGAGACAGGGTCAGTCAGTCAGTGTGTGAGAGATAGGGTCTTTCAGTCAGAGTGAGAGAGACAGCGTCGTTCAGTCAGTGTGTGAGAGACAGAGTCATTAATTCAGTGTGTGTGAGGCTGGGTCTTTCAGTCAGTGTGAGAGTGACAGGGACTTTAAGTCAGTTTGTGAGATAGACAGTGTCTTTCATTCATTATGAGAGAGACAGTGTCCTTCAGTCAATATGAGAGAGACAGGGTCTTTCTTTCAGTGTGAGAGAGACAGGGTTGTTCAGTCAGTGTGTGAGAGACAGGGTCATTCAGTCAGTGTGTGAGAGACAGGGTCGTTCAGTAAGTGTGTGAGAGACAGGGTCATTCAGTCAGTGTGTGAGAGACAGGGTCGTTCAGTAAGTGTGTGAGAGACAGGGTCTTTCAGTCAGTGTGAGAAAGACAGGTTCTTTAAGTCAGTTTGTGTGATAGACAAGGTCATTTGGTCATTATGAGAAAGACAGTGTTCCTTAGTTAGTATGAGAGAGACAGTGTCGTTCAGTCAGTGTTTGAGAGGCAGGTTCTTTCAGTCAGTTTGTGAGAGGCAGGTTCTTTCATTCACTGTGAGAGAGGCAGATTCTTTCAGTCCGTGTTAGAGAGGAATGTTCTTTCATTCAGTGTGAGAGAGGCAGATTCTTTCAGTCATTATGTGAGACACAGAGACTTTCAGTCAGTGTGTGAGAGACAGAGTCTTTCAGTCAGTGTGTGAGAGACAGAGTCTTTCAGTCAGTGTGTGAGAGACAGAGTCTTTCAGTCAGTGTGTGAGATACAGAGACTTTCAGTCAGTGTGTGAGAGACAGGTTCTTTTAGTCAGTCTGTGCGAGGCAGCTTCTTTCAGTCAGTATGAGAGAGACAGCATCTTTCAGTCAGCGTGTGAGATACAGTGTCTTTCAGTCAGTGTGTGAGAGACAGAGTCTTTCAGAAAGTGTGAGAGATGCAGATTCTTTCATTTAGTGTGTGAGAGGCAGATTCTTTCAGTCAGTCTGGGAGAGGCAGTTTCTTTCAGTCATTGTGAGAGAGACAGGCTCTTTAAGTCAGTGTGTGGGAGAGACAGGGTCTTTCAGTCATTATGAGAGAGACAGTGTCCTTCAGTCAGTATGAGAGAGACAGGGTCTTTCAGTCAGTGTGAGAGAGACAGGGTCATTCAGTCAGTGTGTGAGAGATAGGGTCTTTCAGTCAGAGAGAGAGAGACAGCGTCATTCAGTCAGTGTGTGAGAGACAGAGTCATTAAGTCAGTGTGTGTGAGGCAGGGTCTTTCAGTCAGTGTGAGAGTGACAGGGACTTTAAGTCAGTTTGTGAGATAGACAGGGTCTTTCAGTCATTATGAGAGAGACAGTGTCCTTCAGTCAATATGAGAGAGACAGGGTCTTTCTTTCAGTGTGAGAGAGACAGGGTCGTTCAGTCAGTGTGTGAGAGGCAGGGTCATTCAGTCAGTGTGTGAGAGACAGGGTCGTTAAGTCAGCGTGTGTGAGACAGGATCTTTCAGTCAGTGTGAGAGAGACAGGGTCTTTAAGTCAGTTTGTGGGATAGACAGGGTCTTTTGGTCATTATGAGAGAGACAGTGTCCTTTAGTCTGTGTTTGAGATACAGTGTCTTTCAGTCAGCTTTTGAGAGACAGAGTGTTTCAGACACTGTTAGAGAGGATTTTTCTTTCATTCAGTGTGTGAGAGGCAGATTCTTTCATTCAGTGTGTGAGAGGCAGATTCTTTCATTCAGTGTGTGAGAGGCAGATTCTTTCAGTCAGTGTGTGAGAGGCAGATTCTTTCAGTCAGTGTGAGAGAGACAGATAATTTCAGTCAGTAAGATAGGGAAAGGGTGTTTCAGTCATTATATGACGGACAGGATCTTTCAGTCAGTATGAGAGAGGCAGGTTCTTTCAGACACTGGTGTGGGAGACAGAGTCTTTCAGTCAGTGTGTGACAAGGAGTTGCTTTCAGTCGGTGTGTGAGAGGCAGTTTCTTTCAGTCGGTATGTGAGAGGCAGGTTCTTTCAGTCAGTGTGTGAGAGACAGATTCTTTCAGAAAGTGTTAGAGAGGCAGATTTTTTCAGTCAGTGTGAGAAAGACAGGTTCTTTAATTCAGTTTGTGTGATAGACAAGGTCTTTTGGTCATTATGAGAGAGACAGTGTTCCTCAGTTAGTATGAGAGAGACAGGGTCTTTCAGTCAGTGTGAGAGAGACAGGTCGTTCAGTCAGTGTTTGAGAGGCAGGTTCTTTCAGTCAGTGTATGATAGGCAGTTTCTTTCAGTCAGTGTGTGAGAGGCAGGTTCTTTCATTCAGTGTGTGAGAGGCAGATTCTTTCAGACAGTGTTAGAGAGGAAGGTTCTTTCATTCAGTTTGTGAGAGGCAGATTCTTTCAGTCATTATGTGAGATACAGAGACTTTCATTCAGTGTGTGAAAGGCAGATTCTTTCATTCAGTGTGGGAGCGGCATTTTCTTTCAGTCATTGTGAGAGACACAGGGTCTTTAAGTCAGTGTGTGGGAGACACAGGGTCTTTCAGTCATTATGGAAGAGACAGTGTCCTTCAGTCAGTATGAGAGAGACAGGGACTTTCAGTCGGTGTGAGAGAGACAGGGTCATTCAGCAAGTGTGTGAGAGACAGGGTCGTTCAGTCAGTGTGTGAGAGACAGGGTCGTTAAGTCAGCGTGTGTGAGACAGGATCTTTCAGTCAGTGTGAGAGAGACAGGGTCTTTAAGTCAGTTTGTGGGATAGACAGGGTCTTTTGGTCATTATGAGAGAGACAGTGTCCTTTAGTCTGTGTTTGCGATACAGTGTCTTTCAGTCAGCTTTTGAGAGACAGAGTGTTTCAGACACTGTTAGAGAGGATTTTTCTTTCATTCAGTGTGTGAGAGGCAAGTTCTTTCAGTCAGCGTGTGAGAAGCAGGTTCTTTCATTCAATGTGTGAGAGGCAGATTCTTTCATTCAGTGTGTGAGAGGCAGATTCTTTCAGACTGTGTGAGAGAGACAGTTTATTTCAGTCAGTATGAGAGAGACAGGGTATTTCAGTCAGTATTAGAGGGACAGGGTCTTTTAGTCATTATATGAAGGACAGACTCTTTCAGTCATTATGAGAGAGGCAGGTTCTTTCCGTCACTGGTTTGGGAGACAGAGTCTTTAAGTCAGTGTGTGAGAAACAGCATCTTTCAGTCAGTGTGTGAGAGACAGAGTCTTTCAGTCAGTGTGTGAGATACAGAGTTTTTCAGTCAGTGTGTGAGAGACAGATTCTTTCAGAAATTGTTAGAGAGGCAGATTCTTTCAGTCAGTGTGAGAAAGACAGGTTCTTTAAGTCAGTTTGTGTGATAGACAAGGTCTTTTGGTCATTATGAGAGAGACAGTGTTCCTCAGTTAGTATGAGAGAGACAGGGTCTTTCAGTCAGTGTGAGAGAGACAGGTCGTTCAGTCAGAGTTTGAGAGGCAGGTTCTTTCAGTCAGTGTATGATAGGCAGGTTCTTTCAGTCAGTGTGTGAGAGGCAGGTTCTTTCATTCAGTGTGTGAGAGGCAGATTCTTTCAGACAGTGTTAGAGAGGAAGGTTCTTTCAGACAGTGTTAGAGAGGAAGGTTCTTTCAGACAGTGTTAGAGAGGAAGGTTCTTTCAGACAGTGTTAGAGAGGAAGGTTCTTTCATTCAGTTTGTGAGAGGCAGATTCTTTCAGTCATTATGTGAGATGCAGAGACTTTCATTCAGTGCGTGAGAGGCAGATTCTTTCATTCAGCGTGGGAGCGGCATTTTCTTTCAGTCATTGTGAGAGACACAGGGTCTTTAAGTCAGTGTGTGGGAGACACAGGGTCTTTCAGTCATTATGGAAGAGACAGTGTCCTTCAGTCAGTATGAGAGAGACAGGGACTTTCAGTCGGTGTGAGAGAGACAGGGTCATTCAGCAAGTGTGTGAGAGACAGGGTCGTTCAGTCAGTGTGTGAGAGACAGGGTCGTTAAGTCAGCGTGTGTGAGACAGGATCTTTCAGTCAGTGTGAGAGAGACAGGGTCTTTAAGTCAGTTTGTGGGATAGACAGGGTCTTTTGGTCATTATGAGAGAGACAGTGTCCTTTAGTCTGTGTTTGAGATACAGTGTCTTTCAGTCAGCTTTTGAGAGACAGAGTGTTTCAGACACTGTTAGAGAGGATTTTTCTTTCATTCAGTGTGTGAGAGGCAGATTCTTTCATTCAGTGTGTGAGAGGCAGATTCTTTCATTCAGTGTGAGAGAGACAGATAATTTCAGTCAGTAAGATAGGGAAAGGGTCTTTCAGTCATTATATGACGGACAGGATCTTTCAGTCAGTATGAGAGAGGCAGGTTCTTTCAGTCACTGGTGTGGGAGACAGAGTCTTTCAGTCAGTGTGTGACAAGGAGTTGCTTTCAGTCAGTGTGTGAGAGGCAGTTTCTTTCAGTCAGTATGTGAGAGGCAGGTTCTTTCAGTCAGTGTGTGAGAGGCTGTTTCTTTCAGTCCATGTGAGAGAGGCAGGTTTTTTTATTCAGTGTGTGAGAGCCAGGTTCTTTCAGTCAGTGTGAGAGAGACAGGGTCTTTAATTCAGTTTGTGGGATAGACAGGGTCTTTTGGTCGTTATGAGAGAGACAGTGTTTTTCAGTCATTGTGTGAGATACAGTGTCTTTCAGTCAGTGTGTGTGAGACCGAGCCTTTCATTCAGTGTGTGAGAGGCAGATTCTTTCATTCAGTGTGTGAGAGACAGATTCTTTCAGAAATTGTTAGAGAGGCAGATTCTTTCAGTCAGTGTGAGAAAGGCAGGTTCTTTAAGTCAGTTTGTGTGATAGACAAGGTCTTTTGGTCATTATGAGAGAGACAGTGTTCCGCAGTTAGTATGAGAGAGACAGGGTCTTTCAGTCAGTGTGAGAGAGACAGGTCGTTCAGTCAGAGTTTGAGAGGCAGTTTCTTTCAGTCAGTGTATGATAGGCAGGTTCTTTCAGTCAGTGTGTGAGAGGCAGGTTCTTTCATTCAGTGTGTGAGAGGCAGATTCTTTCAGACAGTGTTAGAGAGGAAGGTTCTTTCAGACAGTGTTAGAGAGGAAGGTTCTTTCATTCAGTTTGTGAGAGGCAGATTCTTTCAGTCATTATGTGAGATACAGAGACTTTCATTCAGTGCGTGAGAGGCAGATTCTTTCATTCAGCGTGGGAGCGGCATTTTCTTTCAGTCATTGTGAGAGACACAGGGTCTTTAAGTCAGTGTGTGGGAGACACAGGGTCTTTCAGTCATTATGGAAGAGACAGTGTCCTTCAGTCAGTATGAGAGAGACAGGGACTTTCAGTCGGTGTGAGAGAGACAGGGTCATTCAGCAAGTGTGTGAGAGACAGGGTCGTTCAGTCAGTGTGTGAGAGACAGGGTCGTTACGTCAGTGCGTGTGTGAGACAGGATCTTTCAGTCAGTGTGAGAGAGACAGGGTCTTTAAGTCAGTTTGTGGGATAGACAGGGTCTTTTGGTCATTATGAGAGAGACAGTGTCCTTTAGTCTGTGTTTGAGATACAGTGTCTTTCAGTCAGCTTTTGAGAGACAGAGTGTTTCAGACACTGTTAGAGAGGATTTTTCTTTCATTCAGTGTGTGAGAGGCAGATTCTTTCATTCAGTGTGTGAGAGGCAGATTCTTTCATTCAGTGTGTGAGAGGCAGATTCTTTCATTCAGTGTGTGAGAGGCAGATTCTTTCAGTCAGTGTGAGAGAGACAGATAATTTCAGTCAGTAAGATAGGGAAAGGGTGTTTCAGTCATTATATGACGGACAGGATCTTTCAGTCAGTATGAGAGAGGCAGGTTCTTTCAGTCACTGGTGTGGGAGACAGAGTCTTTCAGTCAGTGTGTGACAAGGAGTTGCTTTCAGTCAGTGTGTGAGAGGCAGTTTCTTTCAGTCGGTATGTGAGAGGCAGGTTCTTTCAGTCAGTGTGTGAGAGGCTGTTTCTTTCAGTCCATGTGAGAGAGGCAGGTTTTTTTATTCAGTGTGTGAGAGCCAGGTTCTTTCAGTCAGTGTGAGAGAGACAGGGTCTTTAAGTCAGTTTGTGGGATAGACAGGGTCTTTTGGTCGTTATGAGAGAGACATTGTCTTTCAGTCATTGTGTGAGATACAGTGTCTTTCAGTCAGTGTGTGTGAGACCGAGTCTTTCATTCAGTGTGTGTGAGACCGAGTCTTTCATTCAGTGTGTGAGAGGCAGATTCTTTCATTCAGTGTGTGAGAGGCAGATTCTTTCAGTCATTGTGAGAGAGACAGTTTATTTCAGTCAGTATGAGAGAGACAGGGTATTTCAGTCAGTATTAGAGGGACAGGGTCTTTTAGTCATTATATGAAGGACAGACTCTTTCAGTCATTATGAGAGAGGCAGGTTCTTTCCGTCACTGGTGTGGGAGACAGAGTCTTTAAGTCAGTGTGTGAGAAACAGCATCTTTCAGTCAGTGTGTGAGAGACAGAGTCTTTCAGTCAGTGTGTGAGATACAGAGTCTTTCAGTCAGTGTGTGAGAGACAGATTCTTTCAGAAAGTGTTAGAGAGGCAGATTCTTTCAGTCAGTGTGAGAAAGACAGGTTCTTTAAGTCAGTTTGTGTGATAGACAAGGTCTTTTGGTCATTATGAGAGAGACAGTGTTCCTCAGTTAGTATGAGAGAGACAGGGTCTTTCAGTCAGTGTGAGAGAGACAGGTCGTTCAGTCAGTGTTTGAGAGGCAGGTTCTTTCAGTCAGTGTATGATAGGCAGGTTCTTTCAGTCAGTGTGTGAGAGGCAGGTTCTTTCATTCAGTGTGTGAGAGGCAGATTCTTTCAGACAGTGTTAGAGAGGAAGGTTCTTTCAGACAGTGTTAGAGAGGAAGGTTCTTTCATTCAGTTTGTGAGAGGCAGATTCTTTCAGTCATTATGTGAGATACAGAGACTTTCATTCAGTGCGTGAGAGGCAGATTCTTTCATTCAGCGTGGGAGCGGCATTTTCTTTCAGTCATTGTGAGAGACACAGGGTCTTTAAGTCAGTGTGTGGGAGACACAGGGTCTTTCAGTCATTATGGAAGAGACAGTGTCCTTCAGTCAGTATGAGAGAGACAGGGACTTTCAGTCGGTGTGAGAGAGACAGGGTCATTCAGCAAGTGTGTGAGAGACAGGGTCGTTCAGTCAGTGTGTGAGAGACAGGGTCGTTAAGTCAGCGTGTGTGAGACAGGATCTTTCAGTCAGTGTGAGAGAGACAGGGTCTTTAAGTCAGTTTGTGGGATAGACAGGGTCTTTTGGTCATTATGAGAGAGACAGTGTCCTTTAGTCTGTGTTTGAGATACAGTGTCTTTCAGTCAGCTTTTGAGAGACAGAGTGTTTCAGACACTGTTAGAGAGGATTTTTCTTTCATTCAGTGTGTGAGAGGCAGATTCTTTCATTCAGTGTGTGAGAGGCAGATTCTTTCAGTCAGTGTGAGAGAGACAGATAATTTCAGTCAGTAAGATAGGGAAAGGGTCTTTCAGTCATTATATGACGGACAGGATCTTTCAGTCAGTATGAGAGAGGCAGGTTCTTTCAGTCACTGGTGTGGGAGACAGAGTCTTTCAGTCAGTGTGTGACAAGGAGTTGCTTTCAGTCAGTGTGTGAGAGGCAGTTTCTTTCAGTCAGTATGTGAGAGGCACGTTCTTTCACTCAGTGTGTGAGAGGCAGTTTCTTTCAGTCCGTGTGAGAGAGGCAGGTTTTTTTATTCAGTGTGTGAGAGCCAGGTTCTTTCAGTCAGAGTGTGAGAGGCAGGTTCTTTCAGTCAGTGTGTGAGAGGCAGTTTCTTTCAGTCAGTGTGTGAGAGTCAGGTTCTTTCAGTCGGTGTGTGAGAATCAGGTTCTTTCAGTCAATGTGTGAGAGGCAGATTCTTTCAGTCATTGTGTGAGAGGCAGGTTCATTCACTCAGTATGAGAGAGACAGGGTCTTTCAGTCAGTATGAGAGAGACAGGGTCTTTCAGTCAGTGTGAGCGACAGGGTATTTCAGTCAGTGTGAGAGAGACCGAGTCTTTCAGTCCGTATGAGAGAGACAGGGTCTTTCAGTCAGTGTGTGAAAGACCGAGTCTTTCAGTCACTGTGTGAGAGGCAGGTTCTTTCAGTCAGTATGAGAGAGACAGGGTCTTTCAGTCAGCATGAGAGAGACAGCATCTTTCATTCCAAATGAGTGAGTCAGCGTCTTTCAGTCAGTATGAGAGAGACAGGGTATTCCAGTCAGTTTGATAGAGACAGGGTCCTTCAGTCAGTATGAGAGAAACAGCGTCTTTCAGTGAGTGTAATAGAGACAGCGTCGTTCAGTCAGTGTGAGAGAGACAGGGTATTTCAGTCAGTGTGAGAGAGACAGCGTCTTTCAGTCAAGGGAGACAGGTTCTTTCAGTCAGTTTGAGAGAGGCAGCGTCTTTCAGTCAGTATGAGAGGGACAGGGTCTTTCATTCAGTATGAGAGAGGCAGGTTCTTTCAGTCACTGGTGTGGGAGACAGAGTGCTTCGGTCAGTGTGTGAGAGACAGCGTCCTTCAGTCAGTGTGTGAGAGACAGAGTCTTTCAGTAAATGTGTGAGAGACAGAGTCTTTCAGAAAGTGTTAGAGAGACAGATTCTTTCATTCAGTGTGTGAGAGGCAGATTCTTTCAGTCAGTGTTGGAGAGGCATTTTCTTTCCGTCATTGTGAGAGAGACAGTGTCTTTAAGTCAGTGTATGGGAGAGACAGGGTCTTTCAGTCGTTATGAGATAGACAGTGTCCTTCGTCAGTATGAGAGAGACATGGAGTTTCAGTCAGTGTGAGAGAGACAGAGTCGTTCAGTAAGTGTGTGAGAGACAGTATCGTTAAGTCAGTGTGTGTGAGACAGGATCTTTCAGTCAGTGTGTGATAGTCAGGTTCATTCACTCAGTATGAGAGATACAGGGTCTTTCAGTCAGTATGAGAGAGACAGGGTCTTTCAATCAATTTGAGAGAGACAGGGTCCATCAGTCAGTATGAGAGAGACAGCGTCTTTCAGTGAGTGTAATAGAGACAGCGTCGTTCAGTCAGTGTGAGAGGGACAGGGTATTGCATTCAGTGTGAGAGAGACAGCGTCTTTCATTCAAGGGAGACAGGTTCTTTCAGTCAGTTTGAGAGAGGCAGCGTCTTTCAGTCAGTATGAGAGGGATAGGGTCTTTCAGTCATTATATGACGGACAGGCTCTTTCAGTCAGTATGAGAGAGGTAGGTTCTTTCAGTCACTGGTGTGGGAGACAGAGTCTTTCAGTCAGTGTGTGAGAGACAGATTCTTTCAGTCAATTTGGGGGAAGCAGGTGCTTTCAGTCATTATGAGAGAGACAGTGTCCTTCAGTCAGTATGAGAGAGACAGGGTCCTTCAGTCAGTGTGAGTAAATCAGAGTTGTTTAGTAAGTGTGTGAGAGACAGGGTCGTTCAGTCAGTGTTTGAGAGACTGGGTCGTTAAGTGATTGTGTGAGAGACAGTGTCTTTCAGTCAGTGTGAGAGAGTCAGGGTCTTTAAGTCAGTTTGTGGGATAGACAGGGTCTTTTGGTCATTATGAGAGAGACAGTGTCCTTCAGTCCGTGTGTGAGAGACAGAGTCTTTCAGACAGTGTTAGAGAGGAAGTTTCTTTCATTCAGTGTGTGAGAGGAAGTTTCTTTCATTCAGTGTGTGAGAGGCAGTTTCTTTCATTCAGTGTGTGAGAGGCAGATTCTTTCAGTCAGTGTGAGAGAGAGACGGGTTATTTCAGTCAGTATGAGAGAGACAGGGTTTTTCAGTCAGTATGAGAGGGAAAGCATCTTTCATTCATTATATGACATAGAGGATCTTTCAGTCAGTATGAGAGAGGCAGGTTCTTTCAGTCACTGGTGTGGGAGACAGAGTCTTTCAGTCAGTGTGTGAGAAGGAGGTGTTTTCAGTCAGTTTGTGAGAGGCAGTTTGTTCCATTCAGTGTTTGAGAGGCACGTTCTTTCAGTCAGTGTGTGAGAGGCTGTTTCTTTCAGTCAGTGGGTGAGAGGCAGGTTCATTCACTCAGTATGAGAGAGACAGGGTCTTTCAGTCAGTATGAGAGAGACAGGGTCTTTCAGTCAATGTGAGAGACAGGGTATTTCAGTCAGTGTGAGAGAGACCGAGTCTTTCAGTCTGTATGAGAGAGACAGGGTCTTTCAGTCAGTGTGTGAGAGACAGAGTCTTTCAGTCAGTGTGTGAGAGGCAGAGTCTTTCAGTTAGTGTGTGAGAGGCAGATTCTTTCAGTCAGTATGAGAGAGACAGGGTCTTTCAGTCAGCATGAGAGAGACAGCATCTTTTAATCCGAATGAGTGAGACAGCGTCGTTCAGTCAGTGTGAGAGAGTCAGGGTCTTCCAGTCAGTTTGATAGAGACAGGGTCCTTCAGTCAGTATGAGAGAGACAGCGTCTTTCAGTGAGTATAATAGAGACAGCGTCGTTCAGTCAGTGTGAGAGAGTCAGGGTATTTCAGTCAGTTTGAGAGAGACAGCGTCTTTCAGTCAAGGGAGACAGGTTCTTTCAGTCAGTTTGAGAGAGGCAGCGTCTTTCAGTCAGTATGAGAGGGACAGGGTCTTTCAGTCATTATATGACGGACAGGCTCTTTCAGTCAGTATGAGAGATGCAGGTTCTTTCAGTCACTGGTGTGGGAGACAGAGTCTTTCAGTCAGTGTGTGAGAGACAGATTTTTTCAGTCAGTGTATGAGAGACAGAGTCTTTCAGAAAGTGTTAGAGAGGCAGATACTTTCATTCAGTGTGTGAGAGGCAGATTCTTTCAGTCAGTGTTGGAGAGGCATTTTCTTTCAGTCATTGTGAGAGAGACAGGGTCTTTAAGTCAGTATGAGAGAGACAGGGTCTTTAAGTCAGTATGAGAGAGACAGGGTCTTTAAGTCAGTATGAGAGAGACAGGGACTTTCAGTCAGTGTGAGAGAGACAGAGTCGTTCAGTAAGTGTGTGAGAGACAGGATCGTTCAGTCAGTGTGTGAGAGACAGGGTCGTTACGTCAGTGCGTGTGAGACAGGATCTTTCAGTCAGTGTGAGAGAGACAGGGTCTTTAAGTCACTTTGTGGGATAGACAGGGTCTTTTGGTCATTAAGAGAGAGACACTGTCCTTCAATCAGTATGAGAGAGACAGGGTCTTTAAGTCAGTTTGTGGGATAGACAGGGTCTTTTGGTCATTAAGAGAGAGACAGTGTCCTTCAATCAGTATGAGAGAGACAGGGTCTTTAAGTCAGTGTGAGAGAGACAGGGTCGTTCAGTCAGTGAGTGAGAGGCAGGTTCTTTCAGTCAGTGTGTGAGAGGCTGGTTCTTTCATTCAGTGTGTGAGAGGCATATTCTTTCAGTCAATTTGGGAGAAGCAGGTGCTTTCAGTCATTGTGAGAGAGACAGGGTCTTTAAGTCAGTGTGAGAGAGACAGGGTCGTTCAGTCAGTGTGTGAGAGACAGGTTCTTTCAGTCAGTGTGTGAGAGACAGGTTCTTTCAGTCAGTGTGTGAGAGGCAGGTTCTTTCAGTCAGTGTGTGAGAGGCAGGTTCTTTCATTCAGTGTGTGAGAGGCAGATTCTTTCAGTCAATTTGGGAGAAGCATGTGCTTTCAGTCATTGTGAGAGAGACAGGGTCTTTAAGTCAGTTTGTGGGAGAGACAGGGTCTTCCCGTCATTATGAGAGAGACAGTGTGCTTCAGTCAGTATGAGAGACACAGGATCTTTCATTCAGTGTGGGAGAGGCAGGTTCTTTCAGTCATTGTGAGAGAGCCACTGTCCTTCAGTCAGTACGAGAGAGACAGGGTCTTTCAGTCATTGTGAGAGAGACTGTGTCCTTCAGTCAGTATGAGAGAGACAGGGTCTTTCAGTCAGTCTGTGAGTGACAGGGTCTTTCAGTCAGTGTGAGAGAGACAGGGTCTTTAACTCAGTTTGTGGGAGAGACAGGGTCTTTTGGTCATTATGAGAGAGACAGTGTCCTTCAGTCAGTGTGAGATACAATGTCTTTCAGTCAGTGTGTGAGAGTCAGGTTCTTTCAGTCAGTGTGTGAGAGTCAGGTTCTTTCAGTCAGTGTGTGAGAGGCAGGTTCTTTCAGTCAGTGTGTGAGAGGCAGGTTCATTCACTCAGTATGAGAGAGACAGCGTCTTTCAGTCAGTATGAGTGAGACAGGGTCTTTCAGTCAGTGTCAGAGACAGGGTCTTTCAGTCAGTGTGTGAGAGGCAGCTTCTTTCAGTCAGTATGAGAGAGACAGGGTCTTTGAGTCCGAATGAGTGAGACAGCGAATTTCAGTCAGTTTGAGAGAGACACGGTCTTCTAGTCAGTTTGATAGGGACAGGGTCCTTCAGTCAGTATGAGAGAGACAACGTATTTCAGTCAGTGTAAGAGAGACAGCGTCGTTCAGTCAGTGTGAGAGAGACAGGGTATTTCATTGAAGGGAGACAGGTTCTTTCAGTCAGTGTGTTAGAGACAGAGTCTTAAAGTCAGTGTGTGAGAGGCAGGTTCTTTCAGTCAGTGTGTGAGAGGCAGGTTCTTTCAGTGTGTTTGAGAGAGGCAGCGTCTTTCAGTCAGTATGAGAGGGACAGGGTCTTTCAGTCATTATATGACGAACATGCTCTTTCAGTCAGTATGAGAGAGGCAGGTTCTTTCAGTCACTGGTGTGGGAGACAGAGTCTTTCAGTCAGTTTATGAGAGACAGCGTCTTTCAGTCAGTGTGCGAGAGAAAGAGTCTTTCAGTCAGTTTGTGAGAGACAGCGTCTTTCAGTCAGTGTGTGAGAGAAAGAGTCTTTCAGTCAGTATGTGAGAGACGGGGTCTTTCAGTCAGTGTGAGAGAGACAGGGTACTTCAGTCAGTGTGAGAGAGACAGGGTTGTTCAGTCAGTGTGTGAGAGGCAGGTTCTTTCAGTCAGTGTGTGAGAGGAAGCTTCTTTCAGTCAGTGTGTGAGAGGCATTTCTTTCATTCATTGTGGGAGAGGCAGGTTCTTTCAGTCATTGTGAGAGAGACAGGGTCTTTAAGTCAGTGTGTGGGAGAGACAGGGTCTTTCAGTCATTATGAGAGAGACAGTGTCCTTCAGTCAGTATGAGAGAGACAGGGTCTTTCAGGCAGTGTGAGAGAGACAGGGTCGTTTAGTATGTGTGTGAGATACAGGGTCGTTCAGTCTGTGTTTGAGAGACAGGGTCATTCATTCAGTGTGTGAGAGACAGTGTCTTTCAGTCAGTGTGAGAGAGACAGAGTCTTTCAGTCAGTGTGAGAGAGACAGAGTCTTTAAGTCAGTTTGTGGGATAGACAGGGTCTTTTGGTCATTATGAGAGAGACAGTGTCCTTCAGTCAGTGTGTGAGATACAGTGTCTTTCAGTCCGTGTGTGGGAGACAGATTCTTTCAGACAGTGTTAGAGAGGAAGGCTCTTTCATTCAGTGTGTGAGAGGCAGATTCTTTCAGTCAGTATGAGAGAGACAGGGTCTTTCAGACCGAATGAGTGAGACAGCGAATTTCAGTCAGTATGAGAGAGACAGGGTCTTCCAGTCAGTTTGATAGAGACAGGGTCCTTCAGTCAGTATGAGAGAGACAACTTCTTTCAGTCAGTGTAAGAGAGAAAGCGTCGTTCAGTCAGTGTGAGAGAGACAGGGTATTTCATTGAAGGGAGAGAGGTTCTTTCAGTCAGTGTGTGAGAGGCAGGTTCTATCAGTGTGTTTGAGAGAGGCAGCGTCCTTCTGTCAGTATGAGAGGGACAGGCTCTTTCAGTCAGTATGAGAGAGGCAGGTTCTTTCAGTCACTGGTGTGGGAGACAGAGTCTTTCAGTCAGTGTTTGAGCGGCAGTTCCTTTCAGTCAGTGTGTGAGAGGCAGGTTCTGTCAGTCAGTGTGTGAGAGGCAGGTTCTTTCAGTCAGTGTGTGAGAGGCAGGTTCTTTCAGTCAGTGTGTGAGAGACAGGTTCTTTCAGTCAGTGTGTGAGAGGCAGGTTCTTTTAGTCAGTGTGTGAGAGGCAGGTTCTTTCAGTCAGTGTGTGAGAGGCAGGTTCTTTCAGTCAGTGTGTGAGAGGCAGGTTCTTTCAGACAGTGTGTGAGAGGCAGGTTCTTTCATTCAGAATGAGAGAGACAGGGTCTTTCAGACAGCTTGAGAGAGTCCGCCTCTTTCAGTCAAGAGAGACAGGCTCTTTCAGTCACTGTGTGAGAAAAAGAGTCTTTCAGTCAGTGTGTGAGAGGCAGGGTCTTTCAGTCAGTGTGTGAGAGGCAGTTTCTATCAGTCAGTGTGTGAGAGGCAGTTTCTTAGAGTCATTGAGTTAGAGGCTGGTTATTTCAGTCAGTGTGTGGGTGGCAGATTCTTTCAATCAGTGTGTTTGAGGCAGGTTCTTTCAGTCAGTGTGTGAGAGGCTGGTTCTTTCAGTCAGTGTGAGAGAGGCAGGTTCTTTCAGTCAGTGTGTGAGAGGCATGTACTTTCAGTCAGTGAGTGAGGGGCAGTGTCTTTCAATCAGTGTGAGAAAGACAGGCTATTTCCGTCAGTATGAGAGAGACTGAGTCATTCAATCAGTATGAGAGAGAAAGGGTCTTTCAGTCATTGTGTGAGAGACAGAGTCTTTCAGTCAGTTTGTGAGAGGCAGTTCCTTTTATTCAGTGTGTGTGAGGCAGGTTCATTCAGTCAGTGTGTTCGGCAGGTTCTTTCAGTCAGTGTGTGAGAGGCAGGTTCTTTCAATGAATGTGAGAGAGGCACGTTCTTTCAGTCACTGTGAGAGAAGCAGGTTCTTTCAGTCAGTGTGTGAGAGGCAGGTTCTTTCAGTCAGTGTGTGAGAGGCACGCTCTTTAAGTCAGTGTGTGAGAGGCACGCTCTTTAAGTCAGTGTGTGAGAGGCAGGTTCTTTCAGTCAGTGTGTGTCAGGCAAGTTCTTTCACGCAGTGATTGAGAGGCGGGTTCTTTCAATCAGTGTGTGAGAGGCAGGATCTTTCAGACAGTGTGTGAGAGGCAGGTTCTTTCAGTCAGTGTGTGAGAGGCAGGTTCTTTCAGTCAGTGTGTGAGAGGCAGGTTCTTTCAGTCAGTGTGTGAGAGGCAGGTCCTTTCAGTCAGTGAGTGAGAGGCAGGGTCTTTCAGTCAGTGAGTGAGAGGCAGGTTCATTCAGTCAGTGTGTGAGAGGCAGGTTCTTTCAGACAGTGTGTGAGAGGCAGGTTCTTTCAGTCAGTGTTTGAGAGGCAGGTTCTTTCAGTCAGTGTGTGAGAAGCAGGTTCTTTCAGTCAGTGTGTGAGAGGCAGGTTCTTTCAGTCAGTGTGTGAGAGGCAGGTACTTTCAGGCAGTGTGTGAGAGGCAGGTTCTTTCAGTCAATGTGTGAGAGGCAGGTTCTTTCAGTCATTGTACGAGAAGCAGTTTCTTTAAGTCACTGTGTGAGATGCAGGTTCTTTCAGTCAGTGTGTGAGAGGCAGTTTGTTTAAGTCACTGTGCGAGAAGCAGCTTCTTTCAGTCAGTGTGTGAGAGGCAGGTTATTTCAGTCACTGTGCGAGAAGCAGGTTCTTTCAGTCAGTGTGTGAGAGGCAGGTTCTTTCAGTCAGTGTGTGAGAGGCACGTTATTTCAGTCACTGTGCGAGAAGCAGGTTCTTTCAGTCAGTGTGTGAGAGGCAGGTTCTTTCAGTCAGTGTCTGAGCGGCAGGTTCTTTCATTCAGTGTGTGTGAGGCCAGTTCCTTCATTCTTTGTGTGAGAGGCAGGTTCTTTCAGTCAGTGTGTGAGAGGCAGGTTCTTTCAGTCAGTGTGTGAGAGGCAGGTTCTTTCAGTCAGTGTGTGAGAGGCAGGTTCTTTCAGTCAGTGTGTGAGAGGCAGGTTCTTTCAGTCAGTGTGTGAGAGGCAGGTTCTTTCATTCAGAATGAGAGAGACAGGGTCTTTCAGACAGCTCAAGAGAGTCAGCTTCTTTCAGTCAAGAGAGACAGGCTCTTTCAGTCACTGTGTGAGAGAAAGAGTCTTTCAGTCAGTGTGTAAGAGGCAGGTTCTTTTAGTCTTTGTGTGAGAGGCATTTTCATTCAGTCAGTGTGTGGCAGGCAGTTTCTATCAGTCAGTGTGTGAGAGGCAGTTTCTTAGGGTCATTGAGTTAGAGGCAGGTTCTTTCAGTCAGTGTGTGGGTGGCAGATTCTTTCAATCAGTGTGTTTGAGGCAGGTTCTTTCAGTCAGTGTGTGAGAGGCTGGTTCTTTCAGTCAGTGTGAGAGAGGCAGGTTCTTTCAGTCAGTGTGTGAGAGGCATGTACTTTCAGTCAGTGAGTGAGGGGCAGTGTCTTTCAATCAGTGTGAGAAAGACAGGCTATTTCCGTCAGTATGAGAGAGACTGAGTCGTTCAATCAGTATGAGAGAGAAAGGGTCTTTCAGTCAGTGTGTGAGAGACAGAGTCTTTCAGTCAGTTTGTGAGAGACAGTTCCTTTTATTCAGTGTGTGTGAGGCAGGTTCATTCAGTCAGTGTGTTCGGCAGGTTCTTTCAGTCAGTGTGTGGGAGGCAGGTTCTTTCAGTCAATGTGTGAGAGGCACGTTCTTTCAGTCACTGTGAGAGAAGCAGGTTCTTTCAGTCAGTGTGTGAGAGGCAGGTTCTTTCAGTCAGTGTGTGAGAGGCAGGGTCTTTAAGTCAGTGTGTGAGAGGCAGGTTCTTTCAGTCAGTGTGTGAGAGGCAGGATCTTTCAGACAGTGTGTGAGAGGCACGTACTTTCAGTCAGTGTGTGAGAGGCAGGTACTTTCAGTCAGTGTGTGAGAGGCAGGTTCTTTCAGTCAGTGTGTGAGAGGCAGGTTCTTTCAGTCAGTGTGTGAGAGGCAGGATCTTTCAGACAGTTTGTGAGAGGCAGGTTCTTTCAGTCAGTGTGTGAGAGGCAGGTTCTTTCAGTCAGTGTGTGAGAGGCAGGTTCTTTCAGTCAGTGTGTGAGAGGCAGGTTCTTTCAGTCAGTGTGTGAGAGGCAGGGTCTTTCAGTCAGTGTGTGAGAGGCAGGGTCTTTCAGTCAGTGAGTGAGAGGCAGGTTCTTTCAGTCAGTGTGTGAGAGGCCGGTTCTTTCAGTCAGTGTGTGAGAGGCAGGTTCTCTCAGACAGTGTGTGAGAGGCAGGTTCTTTCAGTCAGTGTGTGAGAGGCATGTTCTTTCAGTCAGTGTGTGAGAGGCAGGTTCTTTCAGTCAGTGTGTGAGAGGCAGGTTCTTTCAGTCAGTGTGTGAGAGGCAGGTTCTTTCAGTCAGTGTGTGAGAGGCAGGTTCTTTCATTCAGTGTGTGAGAGGCAGGTTCTTTCAGTCAGTGTGTGAGAGGCAGGTTCTTTCAGTCAGTGTGTGAGAGGCAGGTTCTTTCAGTCAGTGTGTGAGAGGCAGGTTCTTTCAGTCAGTGTGTGAGAGGCAGGTTCTTTCAGTCAGTGTGTGAGAGGCAGGTTCTTTCAGTCAGTGTGTGAGAGGCAGGTTCTTTCAGTCAGTGTGTGAGAGGCAGGTTCTTTCAGTCAGTGTGTGAGAGGCAGGTTCTTTCAGTCAGTGTGTGAGAGGCAGGTTCTTTCAGTCAGTGTGTGAGAGGCAGGTTCTTTCAGTCAGTGTGTGAGAGGCAGGTTCTTTCAGTCAGTGTTTGAGAGACAGCGTCTTTATGTCAGTGTGAGAGAGACAGGGTCTTCAGTCAGTGTGAGAGTGACAGGGTATTACAGTCGGTGTGAGAGAGACAGGGTATTACAGTCCATGTGAGAGAGACATGCTATTACAGGCAGTGTGAGAGAGACAGGGTCTTTCTATCATTATGAGAGAGACAGGGTCGTCAGTCAGTAGGAGAGAGATATGGCCTTTAGGTCAGTGTGAGTGAGAAAGGATCTTTTACTCAGTGTGTAAGAGGCTTTTTCTTTCAGACTGTGTGTGAGAGGCAGCTACATTAGTTAGTTTGTATGAGGCAGGATCTTTCAGTCCATATGAGAGAGACAGGGTCGATCAATCAGTATGAGAGAGACAGGGTCTTTCAGTCCGTGTGTGAGAGTCAGAGTCTTTCAGTCAGATGGTGAGTGGCAGGTCCTTTCAGTCAGTATGTGAGAGGCAGGTCCTTTCAGTCAGTGTGTGAGAGGCAGTTTCTTTCAGTCAGTATGTGAGATGCAGGTTCTTTCAGTCAGTGTGTGAGAGGCCTGTTCTTTCATTCAGTGTGTGTGAGGCAGATTCTTTCATTCAGTGTGTGTGAGGCCACTTCCTTCATTCATTTTGTGAGAGGCAGGTTCTTTCATTTAGTGTGCGTGAGGCAGGTTGTTTCAGTCAGTGTGTGAGATGCAGTTTCTTTCAGTCAGTGCGTGAGAGGCAGGTTCTTTCAGTCAGTGTGTGAGAGTCAGTTTCTTTTAGTCAGTGTGAGAGGCAGCTTCTTTCAGTCAGTGTCTGAGAGGCAGCTTCTTTCAGTCAGTGTCTGAGAGGCAGGTTCTTTCTGTCAGTGTGTGAGAGGCAGGTTCTTTCAGACAGTTTTTGAGAGGCAGGTTCTTTCAGTCAGTGTCTGAGAGGCAGGTTCTTTCTGTCAGTGTGTGAGAGGCAGGTTCTTTCAGACAGTTTTTGAGAGGCAGGTTCTTTCAGTCAGTGTGTGAGAGGTCTTTTCTTTCATTCAGTGTGTGTGAGGCAGATTCTTTCATTCATTGTGTGTGAGGCCAGTTCCTTCATTCATTGTGTGAGAGGCAGGTTCTTTCATTCAGTGTGTGTGAGGCAGGTTGTTTCAGTCAGTTTGTGAGAGGCAGGTTCTTTCAGTCAGTGCGTGAGAGGCAGGTTCTTTCAGTCAGTGTGTGAGAGGCATGTTGTTTCAGTCAGAATGTGAGACACAGCGTCTTTAATTCAGTATGGGAGAGACAGGGTCTTTCAGTCAGCACGAGAGAGTCAGCTTCTTTCAGTCAAGAGAGACAGGCTCTTTCAGTCAATGTGTGAGAGGCAAATACTTTCAGTCAGTTTGTGAGGGGCAGTGTCTTTCCATCAGTGAGAGAAAGACCGGCTATTTCCGTAAGTATGAGAGAGTCAGGGTCATTCAATCAGTATGAGAGAGAAAGGGTCTTTCAGTCATTGTGTGAGAGACAGAGTCTTTCAGTCAGTTTGTTAGAGGCCGGTCCTTTTATTCAGTGTGTGTGAGGCATGTTCATTCAGTCAGTGTGTGTGAAGCAGGTTCTTTCAGTTAGTGTGTGAGAGGAAGCTTCTTTCAGTCAGTGTGTGTGAGGCAGGTTCTTTCAGTCAGTGTGTGAGAGGCAGGTTCTTTCAGTCAGTGTGTGCGAGGCATGTTCTTTCAGTCAGTGTGTGTGAGGCAGGTTCTTTCAGTCAGTGTGTGAGAGGCAGGTTTTTTCAGTCAGTGTGTGAGTGGCAATTTCATTCAGTCAGTGTGTGAGAGGCAGTGTTCTTCAGTCAGCGTGAGAGAGAAAGCGTCTTTATGTCATTGTGAGAGAGACAGGGTCTTTCAGTCAGTGTGAGAGTGACAGAGTATTACAGTGTGTGTGAGAGAGACAGGGTATTACAGTCCATGTGAGAGAGACATGCTATTACAGACAGTGTGTGGGAGACCGGGTCTTTCTATCAGTATGAGAGAGACAGGGTTGTCAGTCAGTAGGAGAGAGATATGGCCTTTCGGTCAGTGTGAGTGAGAAAGGATCTTTTAGTCAGTGTGTAAGAGGCAGTTTATTTCAGACTGTGTGTGAGAGGCAGCTACATTAGTTAGTTTTTAGGAGGCAGGATCTTTCAGTCCGTATGAGAGAGACAGGGTCGATCAATCAGTATGAGAGAGACAGGGTCATTCAGTCCGGGTGTGAGAGACAGAGTCTTTCAGTCAGATGGTGAGTGGCAGGTCCTTTCAGTCAGTATGTGAAAGAGAGGTTCTTTCAGTCAGAGTGTGAGAGGCAGCTTCTTACAGTCAGTGTGTGAGAGGCAGCTTCTTACAGTCAGTGTGTGAGTGGCAGGTTCTTTCAGTCAGTGTGTGAGAGGCAGGTTCTTTCATGCAGTGTGTGAGAGGCAGGTTCTTTCAGTCAGTGTGTGTGAGGCAGGTTCTTTCAGTCAGTGTGTGAGAGGCAGGTCCTTTCAGTCAGTGTGTGACAGGCAGGTTGTTTCAGTCAGTGTGTGAGAGGCAGGTTCTTTCATTCAGTGTGTGAGAGGCAGGTTCTTTCAGTCAGTGTGTGAGAGGCAGGTTCTTTCAGTCAGTGCGTGAGAGTCTTGTTCTTTCAGTCAGTGTGGGAGAGGCCGGTTCTTTCATACAGTGTGTGAGAGGCAGGTTCTTTCAGTCAGTTTGTGAGAGGCAGGTTTTTTCATTCAGTGTGTGTGAGGCATATTCCTTCATTCAGTGTGTGTGAGGCCAGTTCCTTCATTCATTCTGTGAGAGGCAGGTTCTTTCAGTCAATGTGTGAGAGGCAGGTTCTTTCAGTCAGTGCGTGAGAGTCTTGTTCTTTCAGTCAGTGTGTGAGAGGCCGGTTCTTTCATACAGTGTGTGAGTGGCAGGTCCTTTCAGTCAGTATGTGAAAGAGAGTTTCTTTCAGTCAGAGTGTGAGAGGCAGCTTCTTACAGTCAGTGTGTGAGTGGCAGGTTCTTTCAGTCAGTGTGTGAGAGGCAGGTTCTTTCATGCAGAGTGTGAGAGGCAGGTTCTTTCAGTCAGTTTGTGAGAGGCAGGTCCTTTCAGTCAATGTGTGAGAGGCAAATACTTTCATTCAGTTTGTGAGGGGCAGTGTCTTTCCATCAATGAGAGAAAAACCGGCTATTTCCGAAAGTATGAGAGAGACAGGGTCGTTCAATCAGTATGAGAGACAAAGGATCTTTCAGTCATTGTGTGAGAGACAGAGTCTTTCAGTCAGTTTGTTAGAGGCCGGTACTTTTATTCAGTGTGTGTGAGGCATGTTCATTCAGTCAGTGTGTGTGAAGCAGGTTCTTTCAGTTAGTGTGTGAGAGGAAAATTCTTTCAGTCAGTGTGTGTGAGGCAGGTTCTTTCAGTCAGTGTGTGAGAGGCAGGTTCTTTCAGTCAGTGTGTGAGAGGCAGGTTCTTTCAGTCAGTGTGTGACAGGCAGGTTGTTTCAGTCAGTGTGTGAGAGGCCGATTCTTTCATACAGTGTGTGAGAGGCCGGTTCTTTCATACAGTGTGTGAGAGGCCGGTTCTTTCATACAGTGTGTGAGAGGCAGGTTCTTTCAGTCAGTTTGTGAGAGGCAGGTTCTTTCATTCAGTGTGTGTGAGGCATATTCCTTCATTCAGTACGTGAGAGGCCAGATCCTTCATTCATTCTGTGAGAGGCAGGAGCTTTCAGTCAGTGTGTGATAGGCAGGTTCTTTCTTACAGTTTGTGAGAGGCAGGTTCTTTCAGTCAGTGTGTGAGAGGCAGGTTCTTTCATTCAGTGTGTGTGAGGAAGATTCTTTCAGTCAGTGTGTGAGAGGCAGGTTCTTTCAGTCAGTGTGTGAGAGGCAGGTTCTTTCAGTCAGTGTGTGAGAGGCAGTTTCTTTCAGTCAGTGTGTGAGAGGCAGCTTCTTTCAGTCAATGTGTGAGTCGCAGGTTCTTACAATCAGTGTGTGAGAGACACGTTATTTCAGTCACTGTGCGAGAAGCAGATTCTTTCAGTCAGTGTGTGAGAGGCAGGTTCTTTCAGTCAGTGTGTGAGAAGCAGGTTCTTTCAGTCAGTGTGTGAGAGGGACGTTATTTCAGTCACTGTGTGAGATGCAGGTTCTTTCAGACACTGTGTGAGAGGCAGGTTCTTTAAGTCAGTGTGTGAGAGGCAGGTTCTTTCAGTCAGTGTGTGAGGCAGGTTTTTTCAGTCAGTGTGTGAGAGGCAGGTTCTTTCAGTCAGTGTGTGAGAGGCAGGTCCTTTCAATCAGTGTGTGAGAGGCAGGTTCTTTCAGTCAGTGTGTGAGAGGCAGGTTCATTCAGTTTGTGAGAGGCAGGTTCTTGCAGTGTGTGAGAGTCAGGTTCTTTCAGTCAGTGTGTGAGAGTCAGGTTCTTTCAGTCAGTGTGTGAGAGGCAGGTTCTTTCAGTCAGTGTGTGAGAGGCAGGTTCATTCACTCAGTATGAGAGAGACAGCGTCTTTCAGTCAGTATGAGTGAGACAGGGTCTTTCAGTCAGTGTCAGAGACAGGGTCTTTCAGTCAGTGTGTGAGAGGCAGCTTCTTTCAGTCAGTATGAGAGAGACAGGGTCTTTGAGTCCGAATGAGTGAGACAGCGAATTTCAGTCAGTTTGAGAGAGACACGGTCTTCTAGTCAGTTTGATAGGGACAGGGTCCTTCAGTCAGTATGAGAGAGACAACGTATTTCAGTCAGTGTAAGAGAGACAGCGTCGTTCAGTCAGTGTGAGAGAGACAGGGTATTTCATTGAAGGGAGACAGGTTCTTTCAGTCAGTGTGTTAGAGACAGAGTCTTAAAGTCAGTGTGTGAGAGGCAGGTTCTTTCAGTCAGTGTGTGAGAGGCAGGTTCTTTCAGTGATAGAGACAGGGTCTTTCAGTCAGTATGAGAGGGACAGGGTCTTTCAGTCATTATATGACAGAGAGATAGACTTTCAGTCAGTGTGAGAGAGGCAGGTTCTTTCAGTCAGTGTGTGAGAGGCAGGTCTTTCAGTCAGTGTGTGAGAGGCAGTTTCTTTCAGTCAGTGTGTGAGAGGAAGATTCTTTCAGAAAGTGTGAGAGAGACAGCGTCTTTCAGTCAGTGTGAGAGAGACATTTTCTTTCAGTCAGTGTGAGATAGACTGGGTCTTTCAGTCAGTGTGAGAGAGACAGGTTACTTCAGTCAGTGTGAGAGAGACAGGTTCTTTCAGTCAGTGTGTGAGAGGCAGGTTCTTTCAGTCAGTGTGTGAGAGGCAGCTTCTTTCAGTCAGTGTGTGAGAGGCAGTTCTTTCATTCATTGTGTGAGAGGCAGGTTCTTTCAGTCATTGTGAGAGAGACAGGGTCTTTCAGTCAGTGTGAGAGAGACAGGTTCTTTCAGTCAGTATGAGAGAGGCAGTGTCTTTCAGTCAGTGTGAGAGAGACAGGTTCTTTGAGTCAGTGTGAGAGAGACAGGGTCGTTTAGTATGTGTGTGAGATACAGGGTCGTTCAGTCTGTGTTTGAGAGACAGGGTCTTTCAGTCAGTGTGTGAGAGACTGGGTCTTTCAGTCAGTGTGAGAGAGACAGAGTCTTTCAGTCAGTGTGAGAGAGACAGCGTCTTTTAATCAGTTTGTGGGATAGACAGGGTCTTTTGGTCATTATGAGAGAGACAGTGTCCTTCAGTCAGTGTGTGAGATACAGTGTCTTTCAGTCCGTGTGTGGGAGACAGATTCTTTCAGACAGTGTTAGAGAGGAAGGCTCTTTCATTCAGTGTGTGAGAGGCAGATTCTTTCAGTCAGTATGAGAGAGACAGGGTCTTTCAGACCGAATGAGTGAGACAGCGAATTTCAGTCAGTATGAGAGAGACAGGGTCTTCCAGTCAGTTTGATAGAGACAGGGTCCTTCAGTCAGTATGAGAGAGACAACTTCTTTCAGTCAGTGTAAGAGAGAAAGCGTCGTTCAGTCAGTGTGAGAGAGACAGGGTATTTCATTGAAGGGAGAGAGGTTCTTTCAGTCAGTGTGTGAGAGGCAGGTTCTATCAGTGTGTTTGAGAGAGGCAGCGTCCTTCTGTCAGTATGAGAGGGACAGGCTCTTTCAGTCAGTATGAGAGAGGCAGGTTCTTTCAGTCACTGGTGTGGGAGACAGAGTCTTTCAGTCAGTGTGTGACAAGGAGTTGCTTTCAGTCAGTGTGTGAGAGGCAGGTTCTTTCAGTCAGTGTGTGAGAGGCAGGTTCTTTCAGTCAGTGTGTGAGAGGCAGGTTCTTTCAGTCAGTGTGTGAGAGACAGGTTCTTTCAGTCAGTGTGTGAGAGGCAGGTTCTTTTAGTCAGTGTGTGAGAGGCAGGTTCTTTCAGTCAGTGTGTGAGAGGCAGGTTCTTTCAGTCAGTGTGTGAGAGGCAGGTTCTTTCAGACAGTGTGTGAGAGGCAGGTTCTTTCATTCAGAATGAGAGAGACAGGGTCTTTCAGACAGCTTGAGAGAGTCCGCCTCTTTCAGTCAAGAGAGACAGGCTCTTTCAGTCACTGTGTGAGAAAAAGAGTCTTTCAGTCAGTGTGTGAGAGGCAGGGTCTTTCAGTCAGTGTGTGACAGGCAGTTTCTATCAGTCAGTGTGTGAGAGGCAGTTTCTTAGAGTCATTGAGTTAGAGGCTGGTTATTTCAGTCAGTGTGTGGGTGGCAGATTCTTTCAGTCAGTGTGTTTGAGGCAGGTTCTTTCAGTCAGTGTGTGAGAGGCTGGTTCTTTCAGTCAGTGTGTGAGAGGCAGGTTCTTTCAGTCAGTGTGTGAGAGGCAGGTTCTTTCAGTCAGTTTGTGAGGGGCAGTGTCTTTCAATCAGTGTGAGAAAGACAGGCTATTTCCGTCAGTATGAGAGAGACAGGGTCGTTCAATCAGTATGAGAGAGAAAGGGTCTTTCAGTCAGTATGCGAGAGACAGAGTCTTTCAGTCAGTTTGTGAGAGGCAGTTCCTTTTATTCAGTGTGTGAGAGGCAGGTTCTTTCAGTCAGTGTGTGAGAGGCAGGTTCTTTCAGTCAGTGTGTGAGAGGCAGGTTCTTTCAGTCAGTGTGTGAGAGGCAGGTTCTTTCAGTCAGTGTGAGAGCATCAGGTTCTTTCAGTCAGTGTGAGTGAGGCAGGTTCTTTCAGTCAGTGTGTGAGAGGCAGGTTCTTTCAGTCAGTGTGTGAGAGGCAGGATCTTTCAGTCAGTGTGTGAGAGGCCGGTTCTTTCAGTCAGTGTGTGAGAGGCAGGTTCTTTCAGTCAGTGTGTGAGAGGCAGGTTCTTTCAGTCAGTGTGTGAGAGGCAGGTTCTTTCAGTCAGTGTGTGAGAGGCAGGTTCTTTCAGTCAGTGTGTGAGAGGCAGGTTCTTTCAGACAGTGTGTGAGAGGCAGGTTCTTTCAGTCAGTGTGTGAGAGGCAGGTTCTTTCAGTCAGTGTGTGAGAGGCAGGTTCTTTCAGTCAGTGTGTGAGAGGCAGGTTCTTTCAGTCATTGTGTGAGAGGCAGGTTCTTTCAGTCATTGCGTGAGAGGCAGGTTCATTCAGTCAGTGTGTGAGAGGCAGGTTCTTTCAGACAGTGTGTGAGAGGCAGGTTCTTTCAGTCAGTGTTTGAGAGGCAGGTTCTTTCAGTCAGTGTGTGAGAAGCAGGTTCTTTCAGTCAGTGTGTGAGAGGCAGGTTCTTTCAGTCAGTGTGTGAGAGGCAGGTACTTTCAGTCATTGTGTGAGAGGCAGGTTCTTTCAGTCAATGTGTGAGAGGCAGGTTCTTTCAGTCATTGTATGAGCGGCAGGTTCTTTCAGTCATTGTGTGAGCGGCAGGTTCTTTCAGTCATTGTGTGAGAGGCAGTTTGTTTAAGTCACTGTGCGAGAAGCAGCTTCTTTCAGTCAGTGTGTGAGAGGCAGGTTATTTCAGTCACTGTGCGAGAGGCAAGTTCTTTCAGTCAGTGTGTGAGAGGCAGGTTCTTTCAGTCAGTGTGTGAGATGCATGTTATTTCAGTCACTGTGCGAGAAGCAGGTTCTTTCAGTCAGTGTGTGAGAGGCAGGTTCTTTCAGTCAGTGTGTGAGAGGCAGGTTCTTTCATTCAGTGTGTGTGAGGATGGTTCCTTCTTTCATTGTATGAGAGGCAGGTTCTTTCAGTCAGTGTGTGAGAGGCAGGTTCTTTCAGTCAGTGTGTGAGAGGCAGGTTCTTTCAGTCAGTGTGTGAGAGGCAGGTTCTTTCAGTCAGTGTGTGAGAGGCAGGTTCTTTCAGTCAGTGTGTGAGAGGCAGGTTCTTTCATTCAGAATGAGAGAGACAGGGTCTTTCAGTCAGAGCGAGAGAGTCAGCTTCTTTCAGTCAAGAGAGACAGGCTCTTTCAGTCACTGTGTGAGTGACAGAGTCTTTCAGTCAGTGTGTAAGAGGCAGGTTCTTTCAGTCTTTGTGTGAGAGGCATTTTCATTCAGTCAGTGTGTGAGAAGCAGTTTCTATCAGTCAGTGTGTGAGAGGCAGTTTCTTACAGTCAGTGTGTGAGAGGCAGGTTCTTTCAGTCAGTGTGTGAGAGGCAGGTTCTTTCAGTCAGTGTGTGAGAGGCAGGTTCTTTCAGTCAGTGTGTGAGAGGCAGGTTCTTTCAGTCAGTGTGTGAGAGGCAGGTTCTTTCAGTCAGTGTGTGAGAGGCAGGTTCTTTCAGTCAGTGTGTGAGAGGCAGGTTCTTTCAGTCAGTGTGTGAGAGGCAGGTTCTTTCAGTCAGTGTGTGAGAGGCAGGTTCTTTCAGTCAGTGTGTCAGAGGCAGGTTCTTTCAGTCATTCTGTGAGAGGCAGGTTCTTTCAGTCATTCTGTGAGAGGCAGGTTCTTTCAGTCATTCTGTGAGAGGCAGGTTCTTTCAGTCAGTGTGTGAGAGGCAGGTTCTTTCAGTCAGTGTGTGAGAGGCAGGTTCTTTCAGTCAGTGTGTGAGAGGCAGGTTCTTTCAGTCAGTGTGTGAGAGGCAGGTTCTTTCAGTCAGTGTGTGAGAGGCAGGTTCTTTAAGTCAGTGTGTGAGAGGCAGGTTCTTTCAGTCAGTGTGTGAGAGGCAGGATCTTTCAGTCAGTGTGTGAGAGGCAGGTACTTTCAGTCAGTGTGTGAGAGGCAGGTACTTTCAGTCAGTGTGTGAGAGGCAGGTTCTTTCAGTCAGTGTGTGAGAGGCAGGTTCTTTCAGTCAGTGTGTGAGAGGCAGGTTCTTTCAGACAGTTTGTGAGAGGCAGGTTCTTTCAGTCAGTGTGTGAGAGGCAGGTTCTTTCAGTCAGTGTGTGAGAGGCAGGTTCTTTCAGTCAGTGTGTGAGAGGCAGGTTCTTTCAGTCAGTGTGTGAGAGGCAGGGTCTTTCAGTCAGTGTGTGAGAGGCAGGGTCTTTCAGTCAGTGAGTGAGAGGCAGGTTCTTTCAGTCAGTGTGTGAGAGGCAGGTTCTTTCAGTCAGTGTGTGAGAGGCAGGTTCTTTCAGTCAGTGTGTGAGAGGCAGGTTCTTTCAGTCAGTGTGTGAGAGGCATGTTCTTTCAGTCAGTGTGTGAGAGGCAGGTTCTTTCAGTCAGTGTGTGAGAGGCAGGTTCTTTCAGTCAGTGTGTGAGAGGCAGGTTCTTTCAGTCAGTGTGTGAGAGGCAGGTTCTTTCAGTCAGTGTGTGAGAGGCAGGTTCTTTCAGTCAGTGTGTGAGAGGCAGGTTCTTTCAGTCAGTGTGTGAGAGGCAGGTTCTTTCAGTCAGTGTGTGAGAGGCAGGTTCTTTCAGTCAGTGTGTGAGAGGCAGGTTCTTTCAGTCAGTGTGTGAGAGGCAGGTTCTTTCAGTCAGTGTGTGAGAGGCAGGTTCTTTCAGTCAGTGTGTGAGAGGCAGGTTCTTTCAGTCAGTGTGTGAGAGGCAGGTTCTTTCAGTCAGTGTGTGAGAGGCAGGTTCTTTCAGTCAGTGTGTGAGAGGCAGGTTCTTTCAGTCAGTGTGTGAGAGGCAGGTTATTTCAGTCAGTGTTTGAGAGACAGCGTCTTTATGTCAGTGTGAGAGAGACAGGGTCTTCAGTCAGTGTGAGAGTGACAGGGTATTACAGTCGGTGTGAGAGAGACAGGGTATTACAGTCCATGTGAGAGAGACATGCTATTACAGGCAGTGTGAGAGAGACAGGGTCTTTCTATCATTATGAGAGAGACAGGGTCGTCAGTCAGTAGGAGAGAGATATGGCCTTTAGGTCAGTGTGAGTGAGAAAGGATCTTTTACTCAGTGTGTAAGAGGCTTTTTCTTTCAGACTGTGTGTGAGAGGCAGCTACATTAGGTTAGTTTGTATGAGGCAGGATCTTTCAGTCCATATGAGAGAAACAGGGTCGTTCACTCAGTATGAGAGAGACAGGGTGTTTCAGTCAGTGTGAGAGAGACAGAGTCTTTCAGTCAGATGGTGAGAGGCAGGTCCTTTCAGTCAGTGTGTGAGAGACAGGTTCTTTCTTTCAGTGTGTGAGAGTGAATGTCTTTCAGTCAGTATGAGAGATGCAGGTTCTTTCAGTCAGTGTGTGAGAGGCCTGTTCTTTCATTCAGTGTGTGTGAGGCAGATTCTTTCATTCAGTGTGTGTGAGGCCACTTCCTTCATTCATTTTGTGAGAGGCAGGTTCTTTCATTTAGTGTGCGTGAGGCAGGTTGTTTCAGTCAGTGTGTGAGATGCAGTTTCATTCAGTCAGTGCGTGAGAGGCAGGTTCTTTCAGTCAGTGTGTGAGAGTCAGTTTCTTTTAGTCAGTGTGAGAGGCAGCTTCTTTCAGTCAGTGTCTGAGAGGCAGCTTCTTTCAGTCAGTGTCTGAGAGGCAGGTTCTTTCTGTCAGTGTGTGAGAGGCAGGTTCTTTCAGACAGTTTTTGAGAGGCAGGTTCTTTCAGTCAGTGTCTGAGAGGCAGGTTCTTTCTGTCAGTGTGTGAGAGGCAGGTTCTTTCAGACAGTTTTTGAGAGGCAGGTTCTTTCAGTCAGTGTGTGAGAGGTCTTTTCTTTCATTCAGTGTGTGTGAGGCAGATTCTTTCATTCATTGTGTGTGAGGCCAGTTCCTTCATTCATTGTGTGAGAGGCAGGTTCTTTCATTCAGTGTGTGTGAGGCAGGTTGTTTCAGTCAGTTTGTGAGAGGCAGGTTCTTTCAGTCAGTGCGTGAGAGGCAGGTTCTTTCAGTCAGTGTGTGAGAGGCATGTTGTTTCAGTCAGAATGTGAGACACAGCGTCTTTAATTCAGTATGGGAGAGACAGGGTCTTTCAGTCAGCACGAGAGAGTCAGCTTCTTTCAGTCAAGAGAGACAGGCTCTTTCAGTCAATGTGTGAGAGGCAAATACTTTCAGTCAGTTTGTGAGGGGCAGTGTCTTTCCATCAGTGAGAGAAAGACCGGCTATTTCCGTAAGTATGAGAGAGTCAGGGTCATTCAATCAGTATGAGAGAGAAAGGGTCTTTCAGTCATTGTGTGAGAGACAGAGTCTTTCAGTCAGTTTGTTAGAGGCCGGTCCTTTTATTCAGTGTGTGTGAGGCATGTTCATTCAGTCAGTGTGTGTGAAGCAGGTTCTTTCAGTCAGTGTGTGCGAGGCAGGTTCTTTCAGTCAGTGTGCGAGGCAGGTTCTTTCAGTCAGTGTGCGAGGCAGGTTCTTTCAGTCAGTGTGCGAGGCATGTTCTTTCAGTCAGTGTGCGAGGCATGTTCTTTCAGTCAGTGTGTGAGAGGCAGGTTTTTTCAGTCAGTGTGTGAGTGGCAATTTCATTCAGTCAGTGTGTGAGAGGCAGTGTTCTTCAGTCAGCGTGAGAGAGAAAGCGTCTTTATGTCATTGTGAGAGAGACAGGGTCTTTCAGTCAGTGTGAGAGTGACAGAGTATTACAGTGTGTGTGAGAGAGACAGGGTATTACAGTCCATGTGAGAGAGACATGCTATTACAGACAGTGTGTGGGAGACCGGGTCTTTCTATCAGTATGAGAGAGACAGGGTTGTCAGTCAGTAGGAGAGAGATATGGCCTTTCGGTCAGTGTGAGTGAGAAAGGATCTTTTAGTCAGTGTGTAAGAGGCAGTTTATTTCAGACTGTGTGTGAGAGGCAGCTACATTAGTTAGTTTTTAGGAGGCAGGATCTTTCAGTCCGTATGAGAGAGACAGGGTCTTTCAATCAGTATGAGAGAGACAGGGTCATTCAGTCCGGGTGTGAGAGACAGAGTCTTTCAGTCAGATGGTGAGTGGCAGGTCCTTTCAGTCAGTATGTGAAGAGAGGTTCTTTCAGTCAGAGTGTGAGAGGCAGCTTCTTACAGTCAGTGTGTGAGAGGCAGCTTCTTACAGTCAGTGTGAGATTGACAGGTTCTTTCAGTCAGTGTTTGAGAGGGAGGTTCTTTCAGGCAGTGTGTGAGAGGCAGGTTCTTTCAGTCAGTGTGTGAGAGGCAGGTTCTTTCAGTCAGTGTGTGAGAGGCAGGATCCTTCAGTCAGTGTGTGAGAGGCAGGTTGTTTCAGTCAGTGTGTGAGAGGCAGGTTCTTTCATTCAGTGTGTGAGAGGCAGGTTCTTTCAGTCAGTGTGTGAGAGGCAGGTTCTTTCAGTCAGTGTGTGAGAGGCTTTTTCTTTCAGTCAGTGTGTGAGAGGCAGGTTCTTTCAGTCAGTGTGTGAGAGGCAGGTTCTTTCAGTCAGTTTGTGAGAGGCAGTTTCTTTCATTCAGTGTGTGAGAGGGAGCTTCTTTCAGTCAGTGTGTGAGAGGAAGTTTCTCTCAGTCAGTGTGTGAGAGGCAGGTTCTTTCAGTCAGTGTGTGAGAGACTGGTTCTTTCAGTCAGTGTGTGAGAGGCAGGTTCTTTCAGTCAGTGTGTGAGAGGCCGGTTCTTTCAGTCAGTGTGTGAGAGGCTGGTTCTTTCAGTCAGTGTGTGAGAGGCAGTTTCTTTCAGTCAGTGTGTGAGAGGCAGCTTCTTTCAGTCAGTGTGTGAGAGGCAGGTTCTTTCAGTCAGTGTGTGAGAGGCAGGTTCTTTCATTCAGTGTGTGAGAGGCAGGTTCTTTCAGTCAGTTTGTGAGAGGCAGGTCCTTTCAGTCAATGTGTGAGAGGCAGGTTCTTTCATTCAGTGTGTGAGGGGCAGTGTCTTTCCATCAATGAGAGAAAAACCGGCTATTTCCGAAAGTATGAGAGAGACAGGGTCGTTCAATCAGTATGAGAGACAAAGGATCTTTCAGTCATTGTGTGAGAGACAGAGTCTTTCAGTCAGTTTGTTAGAGGCCGGTACTTTTATTCAGTGTGTGTGAGGCATGTTCATTCAGTCAGTGTGTTTGAAGCAGGTTCTTTCGGTCAGTGTGTGAGAGGAAAGTTCTTTCAGTCAGTGTGTGTGAGGCAGGTTCTTTCAGTCAGTGTGTGAGAGGCAGGTTCTTTCAGTCAGTGTGTGAGAGGCAGGTTCTTTCAGTCAGTGTGTGACAGGCAGGTTGTTTCAGTCAGTGTGTGAGAGGCCGATTCTTTCATACAGTGTGTGAGAGGCCGGTTCTTTCATACAGTGTGTGAGAGGCCGGTTCTTTCATACAGTGTGTGAGAGGCAGGTTCTTTCAGTCAGTGTGTGAGAGGCAGGTTCTTTCAGTCAGTGTGTGAGAGGCAGGTACTTTCAGTCAGTGTGTGAGAGGCAGATATTTTCAGTCAGTGTGTGAGAGGCAGGTTCTTTCAGTCAGTGTGTGAGAGGCAGGTTCTTTCAGTCAGTGTGTGAGAGGCAGGTTCTTTCAGTCAGTGTGTGAGAGGCAGGTTCTTTCAGTCAGTGTGTGAGAGGCAGGTTCTTTCAGTCAGTGTGTGAGAGGCAGGTTCTTTCAGTCAGTGTGTGAGAGGCAGATTCTTTCAGTCAGTGTGTGAGAGGCAGATTCTTTCAGTCAGTGTGAGAGGCAGGCTTCTTTCAGTCAGTGTGTGAGAGGCAGGTTCTTTCAGTCAGTGTGTGAGAGGTACGTTCTTTCAGTCACTGTGTGAGAAGCAGGTTCTTTCAGTCAGTGTGTGAGAGGCAGGTTCTTTCAGTCAGTGTGTGAGAGGCAGGTTCTTTCAGTCAGTGTGTGAGAGGCAGGTTCTTTCAGCCAGTGTGTGAGAGGCAGGTTCTTTAAGTCAGTGTGTGAGAGGCAGGTTCTTTCAGTCAGTGTGTGAGGCAGGTTCTTTCAGTCAGTGTGTGAGAGGCAGGTTCTTTCAGTCAGTGTGTGAGAGGCAGGTCCTTTCAGTCAGTGTGTGAGAGGCAGGTTCTTTCAGTCAGTGTGTGAGAGGCAGGTTCTTTCAGTTTGTGAGAGGCAGGTTCTTGCAGTTTGTGAGAGGCAGGTTCTTTCAGTCAGTGTGTGAGAGGCACGTTCTTTCTGTCACTGTGTGAGAAGCAGGTTCTTTCAGTCAGTGTGTGAGAGGCAGGTTCTTTCACACAGTTTGTGAGAGTTGGTTCTTTCAATCAGTGTGTGAGAGTCAGTTACTTTCAGACATTTTGTGAGAGGAAGGTTCTTTCAGTCAGTGTGTGAGAGGCTGGTTCTTTCAGACAGTTTGTGAGAAGCAGGTTCTTTCAGTCAGTGTGTGAGAGGCAGTTTGTTGCAATCAGTTTATGAGAGGGTGGTTCTTTCATTCAGAATGAGAGAGACAGTGTCTTTCAGTCAGTATGAGAGAGACAGTGTATTTCCGTCAGTGTGAGAGAGACAGGGTATTTCAGTCAGTGTGAGAGAGACAGTATATTTCAGTCAGTGTGAGAGAGACAGGGTATTTCAGTCAGTGTGAGAGAGACAGAGTATTTCAGTCAGTGTGAGAGAGAAAGGGTCTTTCAGTCAGTATGAGAGACACAGCATTTTCAATTAGCATGCGAGAGACAGAATCTTTCAAACAGGATGTGAGAGACACGTCCTTTCAGTAAGTGTGAGAGAGACAGCGTCTTTCAGTCGGTATGAGAGAGACAGCATCCTTCAGTCAGTGTGAGAGAGAGAGGGTCATTCCGCCAGTGTAAGAGAGTCAGCGTCTTTCAGTCAGGAGAGACTGTGTCTTTACGTCAGTGTGTTGGAGACAGAGTCTTTCAGTCAGTATGTGAGAGGCAGGTTTTTTCAGTCAGTGTATGAGAGGGAGGTTCTTTCAGTCAGTGTGTGTGAGGCTGGTTCTTTCATACAGTGTGTGAGAGGAAGGTTCTTTCAGACAGTTTGTGCGAGGCAGGTTCTTTCAGTCAGTGTGTGAGAGGCTGAATCTTTCATTCAGTGTGTGTGAGTCCAGTTCCTTCATTCATTGTGGGAGAGGTAGGTTCTTTCATTCAGTGTGTGTGAGGCAGGGTCTTTCAGTCAGTGTGTGAAAGGAAGTTTCTTTCAGTCAGTGTGTGAGAGGCAGGTCCTTTCTGTCAGCATGTGAGAGGCAGTTTCTTTCAGTCAGTATGTGAGAGGCAGGTCCTTTCAGTCAGTGTGTGAGAGGCAGGTTCTTTTCCTAAGTGTGTGAGAGGCAGGTTTTTTCAGTCAGTGTGCGAGAGGCAGCTTCTTTCAGTCAGTGTGTCAGAGGAAGTTTTTTTACAGTCAGTGTGAGTGAGGCAGGTTCTTTCAGTCAGTGTTTGTGAGGCAGATTCTTTCATTCATTGTGTGTGAGGCCAGTTCCTTCATTCATTGTGTCAAAGCCAGGTTCTTTCATTCAGTGTGTGTGAGGCAGGTTCTTTCAGTCAGTTTGCGAGAGGAAGGTTTTTTCAGTCAGTGTGTGTGAGGCAGTTTCTTTCAGTCAGTGTGTGCGAGGCTGATTCTTTCATTCAGTGTGTGTGAGGCCAGTTCCTTCATTCATTGTGTGAGTGGCAGGTTCTTTCAGTCAGTGTGTGAGGCAGATTCTTTCAGTCAGTTTGTTAGAGGCAGGTTATTTCAGTCAGTGTGTGAGAGGCCGATCCTTTAAATCAGTGTGTGAGAGGCAGGTTCTTTCAGTCAGTGTGTGAGAGGCAGGTTCTTTCAGTCAGTGTGTGAGAGGCAGGTTCTTTCAGTCAGTGCGTGAGAGGCAGGTTTTTTCAGTCAGTGTGTGAGAGACAGCTTCTTTCAGTCAGTGTGTGAGAGGCAGGTTCTTTCAGTCAGTGTGTGTGAGGCACGTTATTTCAGTAACTGTGCGAGAAGCAGGTTCTTTCAGTCGGTGTGTGTGAGGCAGATTCTTTCAGTCAGTGTGTGAAAGGCAGGTTATTTCAGTCAGTGTGTGAGAGGCAGGTTATTTCGGTCAGTGTGTGAGAGGCAGGTACTTTCATTCAGTGTGTGAGAGACAGGTTCTTTCATTCAGTGCATGACAGGCAGGTTCTTTCAGTCAGTGTGTGAGAGGCAGGTTCTTTCATTCAGAGTGAGGGAGCGAGGGTCTTTCAGTCAGTATGAGAGACACAGCGTCTTTCATTCAGTATGAGAGAGAAAGGGTCTTTCAGTCAGCGCGAGAGAGTCAGCTTTTTTCAGTCAAGAGAGACAGGCTCTTTGCGTCAATGATTGAGAGATAGAGTCTATCAGTCAGTGTGTAAGAGGCAGGGTCCTTCCGTCTTTGTATGAGAGGCATTTTCATTCAGACAGTGTGTGAGAGGCAGTTTCTTAGAGTCAGTGAGTTAGAGGCAGGTTCTTTCAGTCAGTGTGTGAGTGGCAGATTCTTTCAGTCATTGTGTGAGAGACAGAGTCTTTCAGTCATTTTTTGAGAGGCAGTTCCTTTCATACAGTGTGTGTGAGGTAGGTTCATTCAGTCAGTGTGTGATTGGCAGGTTCTTTCAGTCAGTGTGTGAGAGGCAGGTTCTTTCAGTCAGTGTGTGAGAGGCAGGTTCTTTAAGTCAGTGTGTGAGAGGCACGTTCTTTCCGTCAGTGTGTGAAGCAGATTCTTTCACTCAGTTTGTTAGAGGCAGGTTCTTTCAGTCAGTGTGTGAGAGGCCGATACTTTAAATCAGTGTGTGACAGGCAGGTTCTTTCAGTCAGTGTGTGAGAGGCAGGTACTTTCAGTCAGTGTGTGAGAGGCAGGTTCTTTCAGTCAGTGTGTGAGAGGCACGTTCTTTCAGTAAGTGTGTGAGAGGCAGGTTTTTTCAGTCAGTGTGTGAGAGACAGCTTCTTTCAGTCAGTGTGTGAGAGACAGCTTCTTTCAGTCAGTGTGTGAGAGGCAGGTTCTTTAATACAGTGTGTGAGAGGCAGGTTCTTTCAGACAGTTTGTGCGAGGCAGTTTCTTTCAGTCAGTGTGTGAGAGGCAGGTTCTTTCAGTCAGTGTATGAGAGGGAGGTTCTTTCAGTCAGAGTTTGTGAGGCAGGTTCTTTCAGTCAGTGTGTGAGAGGCAGGTTCTTTAATACAGTGTGTGAGAGGCAGGTTCTTTCAGACAGTTTGTGCGAGGCAGTTTCTTTCAGTCAGTGTGTGAGAGGCTGATTCTTTCATTCAGTGTGTGTGAGGCCAGTTCCTTCATTCATTGTGTGAGAGGTAGGTTCTTTCATTCAGTGTGTGTGAGACAGGGTCTTTCAGTCAGTGTGTGAGAGGCTGGTTCTTTCAGTGAGTGTGTGAGAGGCACGTTATTTCAGTAACTGTGCTTGAAGAAGGTTCTTACAGTCAGTGCGCGTGAGGCAGGTTCTTTCAGTCAGTGTGTGAGAGGCAGGTTCTTTCAGTCAGTGTGTGAGAGGCAGGTTCTTTCAGTCAGTGTGTGAGAGGCAGGTACTTTCATTCAGTGTGTGAGAGACAGGTTCTTTCATTCAGTGCATGAGAGGCAGGTTCTTTCAGTAAGTTTGTGAGAGGCAGGTTCTTTCATTCAGAATGAGGGAGCGAGGGTCTTTCAGTCAGTATGAGAGACACAGCGTCTTTCATTCAGTATGAGAGAGACAGGGTCTTTCAGTGAGCGCGAGAGAGTCAGCTTTTTTCAGTCAAGAGAGACAAGATCTTTGCGTCATTGATTGAGAGATAGAGTCTATCAGTCAGTATGTAAGAGGCAGGGTCTTTCCGTCTTTGTATTAGAGGCATTTTCATTCAGACAGTGTGTGAGAGGCAGTTTCTTAGAGTCAGTGAGTTAGAGGCAGGTTCTTTCAGTCAGTGTGTGAGTGGCAGATTCTTTCAGTCATTGTGTGAGAGACAGAGTCTTTCAGTCATTATTTGAGAGGCAATTCCTTTTATACAGTGCGTGTGAGGTAGGTTCATTCAGTCAGTGTGTGATTGGCAGATTCTTTCAGTCAGTGTGTTAGAGGCAGGTTCTTTCAGTCAGTGTGTGAGAGGCAGGTTCCTTCAGTCAGTGTGTGAGAGGCAGGTTCTTTCAGTCAGTGTGTGAGTGGCAGTTTCATTCATTCAGTGTGTGAGAGGCAGGTTCTTTCAGTCAGTGTGTGAGAGGCAGGTTCTTTCAGTCAGTGTGTGAGAGGCAGGTTCTTTCAGTCAGTGTGTGAGAGGCACGTTCTTTCAGTAAGTGTGTGAGAGGCAGGTTCTTTCAGTGAGTGTGTGAGAGACAGCTTCTTTCAGTCAGTGTGTGAGAGGCAGGTTCTTTCAGTCAGTGTGTGAGAGGCAGGTTCTTTCAGTCAGTGTGTGAGAGGCAGTTTCTTTCATTCAGTGTGTGAGAGGCAGGTTCTTTCAGTCAGTGTATGAGAGGCAGTGTTCTTCAGTCAGTGTGAGAGAGACAGCGTCTTTATGTCAGTGTGAGAGAGAGAGGGTCTTTCAGTCAGTGTGAGAGAGACAGGGTATTACAGTCCATGTGAGAGAGACATGGTATTACAGAAAGTGTGAGAGAGACAGGGTCTTTCTATCAGTATGAGAGAGACAGGGTCGTTCAGTCAGTAGGAGAGAGACAGGGCCTTTCGGTCAGTGTGAGCGAGAAAGGTTCTTTCAGTCAGTGTGTGAGAGGCAGGTTCTTTCAGTCAGTGTGTGAGAGGCAGGTTCTTTAAGTCAGTGTGTGAGAGGCACGTTCTTTCCGTCAATGTGTGAAGCAGATTCTTTCACTCAGTTTGTTAGAGGCAGGTTCTTTCAGTCAGTGTGTGAGAGGCCGATACTTTAAATCAGTGTGTGACAGGCAGGTTCTTTCAGTCAGTGTGTGAGAGGCAGTTACTTTCAGTCAGTGTGTGAGAGGCAGGTTCTTTCAGTCAGTGTGTGAGAGGCACGTTCTTTCAGTAAGTGTGTGAGAGGCAGGTTCTTTCAGTCAGTGTGTGAGAGGCAGGTTCTTTCAGTCAGTGTGTGAGAGGCAGGTTCTTTCAGTCAGTGTGTGAGAGGCAGGTTCTTTCAGTCAGTGTGTGAGAGGCAGGTTCTTTCAGTCAGTGTGTGAGAGGCAGGTTCTTTCAGTCAGTGTGTGAGAGGCAGGTTCTTTCAGTCAGTGTGTGAGAGGCAGGTTCTTTCAGTCAGTGTGTGAGAGGCAGGTTCTTTCAGTCAGTGTGTGAGAGGCAGGTTCTTTCAGTCAGTGTGTGAGAGGCTGGTTCTTTCAGTCAGTGTGTGAGAGGCAGGTTCTTTCAGTCAGTGTGTGAGAGGCAGGTTCTTTCAGTCAGTGTGTGAGAGGCAGGTTCTTTCAGTCAGTGTGTGAGAGGCAGGTTCTTTCAGTCAGTGTGTGAGAGGCAGGTTCTTTCAGTCAGTGTGTGAGAGGCAGGTTCTTTCAGTCAGTGTGTGAGAGGCAGGTTCTTTCAGTCAGTGTGTGAGAGGCAGGTCCTTTCAGTCAGTGTGTGAGAGGCAGGTTCTTTTCCTAAGTGTGTGAGAGGCAGGTTTTTTCAGTGTGTGAGAGACAGCTTCTTTCAGTCAGTGTGTGAGAGGCTGGTTCTTTCAGTGAGTGTGTGAGAGGCACGTTATTTCAGTAACTGTGCTTGAAGAAGGTTCTTACAGTCAGTGTGCGTGAGGCAGGTTCTTTCAGTCAGTGTGTGAGAGGCAGGTTCTTTCAGTCAGTGTGTGAGAGGCAGGTTCTTTCAGTCAGTGTGTGAGAGGCAGGTACTTTCATTCAGTGTGTGAGAGACTGGTTCTTTCATTCAGTGCATGAGAGGCAGGTTCTTTCAGTAAGTTTGTGAGAGGCAGGTTCTTTCATTCAGAATGAGGGAGCGAGGGTCTTTCAGTCAGTATGAGAGACACAGCGTCTTTCATTCAGTATGAGAGAGACAGGGTCTTTCAGTGAGCGCGAGAGAATCAGCTTTTTTCAGTCAAGAGAGACAAGATCTTTGCGTCAATGATTGAGAGATAGAGTCTATCAGTCAGTATGTAAGAGGCAGGGTCTTTCCGTCTTTGTATTAGAGGCATTTTCATTCAGACAGTGTGTGAGAGGCAGTTTCTTAGAGTCAGTGAGTTAGAGGCAGGTTCTTTCAGTCAGTGTGTGAGTGGCAGATTCTTTCAGTCATTGTGTGAGAGACAGAGTCTTTCAGTCATTTTTTGAGAGGCAATTCCTTTTATACAGTGCGTGTGAGGTAGGTTCATTCAGTCAGTGTGTGATTGGCAGATTCTTTCAGTCAGTTTGTTAGAGGCAGGTTCTTTCAGTCAGTTTGTTAGAGGCAGGTTCTTTCAGTCAGTGTGTGAGAGGCAGGTTCCTTCAGTCAGTGTGTGAGAGGCAGATTCCTTCAGTCAGTGTGTGAGAGGCAGGTTCTTTCAGTCAGTGTGTGAGTGGCAATTTCATTCATTCAGTGTGTGAGAGGCAGGTTCTTTCAGTCAGTGTGTGAGAGGCAGGTTCTTTCAGTCAGTGTGTGAGAGGCAGGTTCTTTCAGTCAGTGTGTGAGAGGCACGTTCTTTCAGTAAGTGTGTGAGAGGCAGGTTTTTTCAGTCAGTGTGTGAGAGACAGCTTCTTTCAGTCAGTGTGTGAGAGGCAGGTTCCTTCAGTCAGTGTGTGAGAGGCAGGTTCTTTCAGTCAGTGTGTGAGTGGCAATTTCATTCATTCAGTGTGTGAGAGGCAGGTTCTTTCAGTCAGTGTATGAGAGGCAGTGTTCTTCAGTCAGTGTGAGAGAGACAGCGTCTTTATGTCAGTGTGAGAGAGAGAGGGTCTTTCAGTCAGTGTGAGAGAGACAGGGTATTACAGTCCATGTGAGAGAGACATGGTATTACAGAAAGTGTGAGAGAGACAGGGTCTTTCTATCAGTATGAGAGAGACAGGGTCGTTCAGTCAGTAGGAGAGAGACAGGGCCTTTCGGTCAGTGTGAGCGAGAAAGGATCTTTCAGTCAGTGTGTAAGAGGCAGTTTCTTTCAGTCAGTGTGTGCGAGGCTGATTCTTTCATTCAGTGTGTGTGACGCCAGTTCCTTCATTCATTGTGTGAGAGCCAGGTTCTTTCATTCAGTGTGTGTGAGGCAGGTTCTTTCAGTCATTGTGTGAGAGGCAGGCACTTTCATACAGTGTGTGAGAGGCAGGTTATTTCAGTCAGTGTGTGAGAGGCAGGTTATTTCAGTCAGTGTGTGAGAGGCACGTTATTTCAGTCACTGTGCGAGAAGCAGGTTCTTTCAGTTAGTGTGTGAGAGGCAGTTTCTTTCAGTCAGTGTGGGTGTGGCAGATTCTTTCAGTCATTGTGTGAGAGGCAGTGTCTTTCAGTCAATTTTTGAGAGGCAGTTCCTCTTATTCAGTGTGTGTGAGGTAGGTTCATTCAGTCAGTGTGTGAGAGGCAGGTTCTTTCAGTCAGTATGTGAGAGGCAATTTCATTCAGTCATTGTGTGAGAGGCAGGTTCTTTCAGTCAGTTTGTGAAAGGCAGTGTTCTTCAGTCAGTGTGAGAGAGACAGCGTCTTTATGTCAGTGTGTGAGAGATAGAGTCTTTCAGTCAGTGTTTAAGAGGCAGGGTCTTTCCGTCTTTGTATGAGAGGCATTTTCATTCAGACAGTGTGTGAGAGGCAGTTTCTTAGAGTCAGTGATTTAGAGGCAGCTTCTTTCAGTCAGTGTGTGAGTGGCAGATTCTTTCAGTCATTGTGTGAGAGACAGAGTCTTTCAGTCATTTTTTGAGAGGCAGTTCCTTTCATACAGTGTGTGTGAGGTAGGTTCATTCAGTCAGTGTGTGATTGGCAGGTTCTTTCAGTCAGTGTGTGAGAGGCACATTCTTTCAGTCAGTGTGTGAGGCAGATTCTTTCAGTCAGTTTGTTAGAGGCAGGTTCTTTCAGTCAGTGTGTGAGAGGCAGGTTCTTTCAGTCAGTGTGTGAGAGGCAGGTTCTTTCAGTCAGTGTGTGAGAGGCAGGTCCTTTCAATCAGTGTGTGAGAGGCAGGTTCTTTCAGTCAGTGTGTGAGAGGCAGGTTCTTTCAGTCAGTGTGTGAGAGGCAGGTTCTTTCAGTCAGTTTGTGAGAGGCAGGTTCTTTCAGTCAGTGTGTGAGAGGCAGGTTCTTTCTGTCAGTGTGTGAGAGGCAGGTTCTTTCAGTCAGTGTGTGAGAGGCAGGTTCTTTCAGACAGTTTGTGAGAATAAGGTTCTTTCAGTCAGTGTGTGAGAGGCAGGTTCTTTCAGTCAGTGTGTGAGAGGAAGTTTCTTTCAGTCAGTGTGTGAGAGGCAGGTTCTTTCAGTCAGTTTGTGAGAGGCAGGTTCTTTCAGTCAGTGTGTGAGAGGCAGTTTCTTTCAGTCAGTGTGTGAGAGGCAGGTTCTTTCATTCAGTGTGTGAGAGGCAGGTTCTTTCAGTCAGTGTGAGAGAGGCAGGTTCTTTCCGTCAGTATGAGAGAGACAGGGTATTTCAGTCAGTGTGAGAGAGACAAGGTCTTTCAGTCAGTGTGAGAGAGACAGAGTATTTCAGTCAGTGTGAGAGAGAAAGGGTCTTTCAGTCAGTATGAGAGACACAGCATTTTCAATTAGCATGCGATAGACAGCATCTTTCAATCAGGATGTGAGAGACACGTCCTTTCAGTAAGTGTGAGAGAGACAGCGTCTTTCAGTCGGTATGAGAGAGACAGCATCCTTCAGTCAGTGTGAGAGAGAGAGGGTCATTCCGCCAGTGTAAGAGAGTCAGCGTCTTTCAGTCAGGAGAGACTGTGTCTTTACGTCAGTGTGTTGGAGACAGAGTCTTTCAGACAGTATGTGAGAGGCAGGTTTTTTCAGTCAGTGTATGAGAGGGAGGTTCTTTCAGTCAGTGTGTGTGAGGCTGGTTCTTTCATACAGTGTGTGAGAGGAAGGTTCTTTCAGACAGTTTGTGCGAGGCAGGTTCTTTCAGTCAGTGTGTGAGAGGCTGAATCTTTCATTCAGTGTGTGTGAGTCCAGTTCCTTCATTCATTGTGTGAGAGGTAGGTTCTTTCATTCAGTGTGTGTGAGGCAGGGTCTTTCAGTCAGTGTGTGAAAGGAAGTTTCTTTCAGTCAGTGTGTGAGAGGCAGGTCCTATCAGTCAGCATGTGAGAGGCAGTTTCTTTCAGTCAGTGTGTGAGAGGCAGGTCCTTTCAGTCAGTGTGTGAGAGGCAGGTCCTTTCAATCAGTGCGTGAGAGGCAGGTTCTTTCAGTCAGTGTGTGAGAGGCAGGTTCTTTCAATCAGTGTGTGAGAGGCAGGTTTTTTCAGTCAGTGTGCGAGAGGCAGCTTCTTACAGTCAGTGTGTCAGAGGAAGTTTTTTTACAGTCAGTGTGAGTGAGGCAGGTTCTTTCAGTCAGTGTTTGTGAGGCAGATTCTTTCATTCATTGTGTGTGAGGCCAGTTCCTTCATTCATTGTGTCAAAACCAGGTTCTTTCATTCAGTGTGTGTGAGGCAGGTTCTTTCAGTCAGTGTGTGAGTGGAAGGTTTTTTCAGTCAGTGTGTGAGGGACAGGTACTTTCAGTCAGTGTGTGAGAGGCAGGTTCTTTCAGTCAGTGTGTGAGAGGCAGGTTCTTTCAGTCAGTGTGTGAGAGGCAGGTTCTTTCAGTCAGTGTGTGAGGCAGATTCTTTCAGTCAGTGTGTGAGAGGCAGGTTCTTTCAGTCAGTGTGTGAGAGGCAGATCTTTCAGTCAGTGTGTGAGAGGCAGGTTCTTTCAGTCAGTGTGTGAGAGGCAGGTTCTTTCAGTCAGTGTGTGAGAGGCAGGTTCTTTCAGTCAGTGTGTGAGAGGCAGGTTCTTTCAGTCAGTGTGTGAGAGACAGCTTCTTTCAGTCAGTGTGTGAGAGGCAGGTTCTTTCAGTCAGTGTGTGAGTCAGGTTCTTTCAGTCAGTGTGTGAGAGACAGGTTCTTTCAGTCAGTGTGTGAGAGGCAGATTCTTTCAGTCAGTGTGTGAGAGGCAGGTTCTTTCAGTCAGTGTGTGATAGGCAGGTTCTTTCAGTCAGTGTGTGAGAGGCAGGTACTTTCATTCAGTGTGTGAGAGACAGGTTCTTTCATTCAGTGCATGACAGGCAGGTTCTTTCAGTCAGTGTGTGAGAGGCAGGTTCTTTCATTCAGAGTGAGGGAGCGAGGGTCTTTCAGTCAGTATGAGAGACACAGCGTCTTTCATTCAGTATGAGAGAGAAAGGGTCTTTCAGTCAGCGCGAGAGAGTCAGCTTTTTTCAGTCAAGAGAGACAGGCTCTTTGCGTCAATGATTGAGAGATAGAGTCTATCAGTCAGTGTGTAAGAGGCAGGGTCCTTCCGTCTTTGTATGAGAGGCATTTTCATTCAGACAGTGTGTGAGAGGCAGTTTCTTAGAGTCAGTGAGTTAGAGGCAGGTTCTTTCAGTCAGTGTGTGAGTGGCAGATTCTTTCAGTCATTGTGTGAGAGACAGAGTCTTTCAGTCATTTTTTGAGAGGCAATTCCTTTTATACAGTGTGTGTGAGGTAGGTTCATTCAGTCAGTGTGTGATTGGCAGATTCTTTCAGTCAGTTTGTTAGAGGCAGGTTCTTTCAGTCAGTGTGTGAGAGGCAGGTTCCTTCTGTCAGTGTGTGAGAGGCAGGTTCTTTCAGTCAGTGTGTGAGTGGCAGTTTCATTCATTCAGTGTGTGAGAGGCAGGTTCTTTCAGTCAGTGTGTGAGAGGCAGGTTCTTTCAGTCAGTGTGTGAGAGGCAGGTTCTTTCAGTCAGTGTGTGAGAGGCACGTTCTTTCAGTAAGTGTGTGAGAGGCAGGTTTTTTCAGTCAGTGTGTGAGAGGCAGGTTTTTTCAGTCAGTGTATGAGAGGGAGGTTCTTTCAGTCAGTGTGTGTGAGGCTGGTTCTTTCATACAGTGTGTGAGAGGAAGGTTCTTTCAGACAGTTTGTGCGAGGCAGGTTCTTTCAGTCAGTGTGTGAGAGGCTGAATCTTTCATTCAGTGTGTGTGAGTCCAGTTCCTTCATTCATTGTGTGAGAGGTAGGTTCTTTCAGTCAGTGTGTGAGAGGCAGGTTCTTTCAGTCAGTGTGTGAGAGGCAGGTTCTTTCAGTCAGTGTGTGAGAGGCAGGTTCTTTCAGTCAGTGTGTGAGAGGCAGGTTCTTTCAGTCAGTGTGTGAGAGGCAGGTTCTTTCAGTCAGTGTGTGAGAGGCAGGTTCTTTCAGTCAGTGTGTGAGAGGCAGGTTCTTTCAGTCAGTGTGTGAGAGGCAGGTTCTTTCAGTCAGTGTGTGAGAGGCAGGTTCTTTCAGTCAGTGTGTGAGAGGCAGGTTCTTTCTGTCAGTGTGTGAGAGGCAGGTTCTTTCTGTCAGTGTGTGAGAGGCAGGTTCTTTCTGTCAGTGTGTGAGAGGCAGGTTCTTTCAGTCAGTGTGTGAGAGGCAGGTTCTTTCAGTCAGTGTGTGAGAGGCAGGTTCTTTCAGTCAGTGTGTGAGAGGCAGGTTCTTTCAGTCAGTGTGTGAGAGGCAGGTTCTTTCAGTCAGTGTGTGAGAGGCAGGTTCTTTCAGACAGTTTGTGCGAGGCAGTTTCTTTCAGTCACTGTGTGAGAGGCTGATTCTTTCATTCAGTGTGTGTGAGTCCAGTTCCTTCATTCATTGTGTGAGAGGTAGGTTCTTTCATTCAGTGTGTGTGAGACAGGGTCTTTCAGTCAGTGTGTGAAAGGAAGTTTCTTTCAGTTAGTGTGTGAGAGGCAGTTTCTTTCAGTCAGTATGTGAGAGGCAGTTTCTTTCAGTCAGTGTGTGAGAGGCAGGTCCTTTCAGTCAGTGTGTGAGAGGCAGGTTCTTTTCCTAAGTGTGTGAGAGGCAGGTTTTTTCAGTGTGTGAGAGACAGCTTCTTTCAGTCAGTGTGTGAGAGGCTGGTTCTTTCAGTGAGTGTGTGAGAGGCACGTTATTTCAGTAACTGTGCTTGAAGAAGGTTCTTACAGTCAGTGTGTGAGAGGCAGGTTCTTTCAGTCAGTGGGTGAGAGGCAGGTTCTTTCAGTCAGTGTGTGAGAGGCAGGTACTTTCATTCAGTGTGTGAGAGACAGGTTCTTTCATTCAGTGCATGAGAGGCAGGTTCTTTCAGTAAGTTTGTGAGAGGCAGGTTCTTTCATTCAGAATGAGGGAGCGAGGGTCTTTCAGTCAGTATGAGAGACACAGCGTCTTTCATTCAGTATGAGAGAGACAGGGTCTTTCAGTCAGCTCGAGAGAGTCAGCTTTTTTCAGTCAAGAGAGACAAGATCTTTGCGTCAATGATTGAGAGATAGAGTCTATCAGTCAGTATGTAAGAGGCAGGGTCTTTCCGTCTTTGTATTAGAGGCATTTTCATTCAGACAGTGTGTGAGAGGCAGTTTCTTAGAGTCAGTGAGTTAGAGGCAGGTTCTTTCAGTCAGTGTGTGAGTGGCAGATTTTTTCAGTCATTGTGTGAGAGACAGTGTCTTTCAGTCATTTTTTGAGAGGCAATTCCTTTTATACAGTGCGTGTGAGGTAGGTTCATTCAGTCAGTGTGTGATTGGCAGATTCTTTCAGTCAGTGTGTGAGAGGCAGGTTCTTTCAGTCAGTGTGTGAGAGGCAGGTTCTTTCAGTCAGTGTGTGAGAGGCAGGTTCTTTCAGTCAGTGTGTGAGAGGCAGGTTCTTTCAGTCAGTGTGTGAGAGGCAGGTTCTTTCAGTCAGTGTGTGAGAGGCAGGTTCTTTCAGTCAGTGTGTGAGAGGCAGGTTCTTTCAGTCAGTGTGTGAGAGGCAGGTTCTTTCAGTCAGTGTGTGAGAGGCAGGTTCTTTCAGTCAGTGTGTGAGAGGCAGGTTCTTTCAGTCAGTGTGTGAGGGACAGGTTCTTTCAGTCAGTGTGTGAGAGGCAGGTTCTTTCAGTCAGTGTGTGAGAGGCAGGTTCTTTCAGTCAGTGTGTGAGAGGCAGGTTCTTTCAGTCAGTGTGTGAGAGGCAGGTTCTTTCAGTCAGTGTGTGAGAGGCAGGTTCTTTCAGTCAGTGTGTGAGAGGCAGGTTCTTTCAGTCAGTGTGTGAGAGGCAGGGTCTTTCAGTCAGTGTGAGAGAGACAGGGTATTACAGTCCATGTGAGAGAGACATGGTATTACAGAAAGTGTGAGAGAGACAGGGTCTTTCTATCAGTATGAGAGAGACAGGGTCGTTCAGTCAGTAGGAGAGAGACAGGGCCATTCGGTCAGTGTGAGCGAGAAAGGATCTTTCAGTCAGTGTGTAAGAGCCAGTTTCTTTCAGTCAGTGTGTGCGAGGCTGATTCTTTCATTCAGTGTGTGTGACGCCAGTTCCTTCATTCATTGTGTGAGAGCCAGGTTCTTTCATTCAGTGTGTGTGAGGCAGGTTCTTTCAGTCATTGTGTGAGAGGCAGGTACTTTCATACAGTGTGTGAGAGGCAGGTTATTTCATTCAGTGTGTGAGAGGCAGGTTATTTCAGTCAGTGTGTGAGAGGCAGGTTATTTCAGTCAGTGTGTGAGAGGCACGTTATTTCAGTCACTGTGCGAGAAGCAGGTTCTTTCAGTTAGTGTGTGAGAGGCAGGTTCTTTCAGTCAGTGTGTGAGAGGCAGGTTCTTTCAGTCAGTGTGTGAGAGGCAGGTTCTTTCAGTCAGTGTGTGAGAGGCAGGTACTTTCAGTCAGTGTGTGAGAGGCAGGTTCTTTCAGTCAGTGTGTGAGAGGCAGGTTCTTTCAGTCAGTGTGTGAGAGGCAGGTTCTTCAGTCAGTGTGTGAGAGGCAGGTTCTTTCAGTCAGTGTGTGAGAGGCAGGTTCTTTCAGTCAGTGTGTGAGAGGCAGGTTCTTTCAGTCAGTGTGTGAGAGGCAGGTTCTTTCAGTCAGTGTGTGAGAGGCAGGTTCTTACAGTCAGTGTGTGAGAGGCAGGTTCTTTCAGTCAGTGTGTGAGAGGCAGGTTCTTTCAGTCAGTGTGTGAGAGGCAGTTTCTTTCAGTCAGTGTGTGAGAGGCAGGTTCTTTCAGTCAGTGTGTGAGAGACTGTGTCTTTCAGTCAGTGTGTGAGAGGCAGGTTCTTTCAGTCAGTGTGTGAGAGGCAGGTTCTTTCAGTCAGTGTGTGAGAGGCAGGTTCTTTAAGTCAGTGTGTGAGAGGCACGTTCTTTCAGTCAGTGTGTGAGGCAGATTCTTTCAGTCAGTGTGTGAGAGGCAGGTTCTTTCAGTCAGTGTGTGAGAGGCCGATCCTTTAAATCAGTGTGTGAGAGGCAGGTTCTTTCAGTCAGTGTGTGAGAGGCAGGTTCTTTCAGTCAGTGTGTGAGAGGCACGTTCTTTCAGTCAGTGTGTGAGAGGCAGGTTCTTTCAGTCAGTGTGTGAGAGACAGCTTCTTTCAGTCAGTGTGTGAGAGGCAGGTTCTTTCAGACAGTGTGTGAGAGGCACGTTCTTTCAGTCACTGTGCGAGAAGCAGGTTCTTTCAGTCAGTGTGTGAGAGGCAGCTTCTTTCAGTCAGTGTGTGAGAGGCAGGTTCTTTCAGTCAGTGTGTGAGAGGCAGGTTCTTTCAGTCAGTGTGTGAGAGGCAGGTTCTTTCAGTCAGTGTGTGAGAGGCAGGTTCTTTCAGTCAGTGTGTGAGAGGCAGGTTCTTTCAGTCAGTGTGTGAGAGGCAGGTTCTTTCAGTCAGTGTGTGAGAGGCAGGTTCTTTCAGTCAGTGTGTGAGAGGCAGGTTCTTTCAGTCAGTGTGTGAGAGGCAGGTTCTTTCAGTCAGTGTGTGAGAGGCAGGTTCTTTCAGTCAGTGTGTGAGAGGCAGGTTCTTTCAGTCAGTGTGTGAGAGGCAGGTTCTTTCAGTCAGTGTGTGAGAGGCAGGTTCTTTCAGTCAGTGTGTGAGAGGCAGGTTCTTTCAGTCAGTGTGTGAGAGGCAGGTTCTTTCAGTCAGTGTGTGAGAGGCAGGTTCTTTCAGTCAGTGTGTGAGAGGCAGGTTCTTTCAGTCAGTGTGTGAGAGGCAGGTTCTTTCAGTCAGTGTGTGAGAGGCAGGTTCTTTCAGTCAGTGTGTGAGAGGCAGGTTCTTTCAGTCAGTGTGTGAGAGGCAGGTTCTTTCAGTCAGTGTGTGAGAGGCAGGTTCTTTCAGTCAGTGTGTGAGAGGCAGGTTCTTTCAGTCAGTGTGTGAGAGGCAGGTTCTTTCAGTCAGTGTGTGAGAGGCAGGTTCTTTCAGTCAGTGTGTGAGAGGCAGGTTCTTTCAGTCAGTGTGTGAGAGGCAGGTTCTTTCAGTCAGTGTGTGAGAGGCAGGTTCTTTCAGTCAGTGTGTGAGAGGCAGGTTCTTTCAGTCAGTGTGTGAGAGGCAGGTTCTTTCAGTCAGTGTGTGAGAGGCAGGTTCTTTCAGTCAGTGTGTGAGAGGCAGGTTCTTTCAGTCAGTGTGTGAGAGGCAGGTTCTTTCAGTCAGTGTGTGAGAGGCAGGTTCTTTCAGTCAGTGTGTGAGAGGCAGGTTCTTTCAGTCAGTGTGTGAGAGGCAGGTTCTTTCAGTCAGTGTGTGAGAGGCAGGTTCTTTCAGTCAGTGTGTGAGAGGCAGGTTCTTTCAGTCAGTGTGTGAGAGGCAGGTTCTTTCAGTCAGTGTGTGAGAGGCAGGTTCTTTCAGTCAGTGTGTGAGAGGCAGGTTCTTTCAGTCAGTGTGTGAGAGGCAGGTTCTTTCAGTCAGTGTGTGAGAGGCAGGTTCTTTCAGTCAGTGTGTGAGAGGCAGGTTCTTTCAGTCAGTGTGTGAGAGGCAGGTTCTTTCAGTCAGTGTGTGAGAGGCAGGTTCTTTCAGTCAGTGTGTGAGAGGCAGGTTCTTTCAGTCAGTGTGTGAGAGGCAGGTTCTTTCAGTCAGTGTGTGAGAGGCAGGTTCTTTCAGTCAGTGTGTGAGAGGCAGGTTCTTTCAGTCAGTGTGTGAGAGGCAGGTTCTTTCAGTCAGTGTGTGAGAGGCAGGTTCTTTCAGTCAGTGTGTGAGAGGCAGGTTCTTTCAGTCAGTGTGTGAGAGGCAGGTTCTTTCAGTCAGTGTGTGAGAGGCAGGTTCTTTCAGTCAGTGTGTGAGAGGCAGGTTCTTTCAGTCAGTGTGTGAGAGGCAGGTTCTTTCAGTCAGTGTGTGAGAGGCAGGTTCTTTCAGTCAGTGTGTGAGAGGCAGGTTCTTTCAGTCAGTGTGTGAGAGGCAGGTTCTTTCAGTCAGTGTGTGAGAGGCAGGTTCTTTCAGTCAGTGTGTGAGAGGCAGGTTCTTTCAGTCAGTGTGTGAGAGGCAGGTTCTTTCAGACAGTGTGTGAGAGGCACGTTCTTTCAGTCAGTGTGTGAGAGGCAGGTTCTTTCAGTCAGTGTGTGAGAGGCAGGTTCTTTCAGTCAGTGTGTGAGAGGCAGGTTCTTTCAGTCAGTGTGTGAGAGGCAGGTTCTTTCAGTCAGTGTGTGAGAGGCAGGTTCTTTCAGTCAGTGTGTGAGAGGCAGGTTCTTTCAGTCAGTGTGTGAGAGGCAGGTTCTTTCAGTCAGTGTGTGAGAGGCAGGTTCTTTCAGTCAGTGTGTGAGAGGCAGGTTCTTTCAGTCAGTGTGTGAGAGGCAGGTTCTTTCAGTCAGTGTGTGAGAGGCAGGTTCTTTCAGTCAGTGTGTGAGAGGCAGGTTCTTTCAGTCAGTGTGTGAGAGGCAGGTTCTTTCAGTCAGTGTGTGAGAGGCAGGTTCTTTCAGTCAGTGTGTGAGAGGCAGGTTCTTTCAGTCAGTGTGTGAGAGGCAGGTTCTTTCAGTCAGTGTGTGAGAGGCAGGTTCTTTCAGTCAGTGTGTGAGAGGCAGGTTCTTTCAGTCAGTGTGTGAGAGGCAGGTTCTTTCAGTCAGTGTGTGAGAGGCAGGTTCTTTCAGTCAGTGTGTGAGAGGCAGGTTCTTTCAGTCAGTGTGTGAGAGGCAGGTTCTTTCAGTCAGTGTGTGAGAGGCAGGTTCTTTCAGTCAGTGTGTGAGAGGCAGGTTCTTTCAGTCAGTGTGTGAGAGGCAGGTTCTTTCAGTCAGTGTGTGAGAGGCAGGTTCTTTCAGTCAGTGTGTGAGAGGCAGGTTCTTTCAGTCAGTGTGTGAGAGGCAGGTTCTTTCAGTCAGTGTGTGAGAGGCAGGTTCTTTCAGTCAGTGTGTGAGAGGTACGTTCTTTCAGTCAGTGTGTGAGAGGCAGGTTCTTTCAGTCAGTGTGTGAGAGGCAGGTTCTTTCAGTCAGTGTGTGAGAGGCAGGTTCTTTCAGTCAGTGTGTGAGAGGCAGGTTCTTACAGTCAGTGTGTGAGAGGCAGGTTCTTTCAGTCAGTGTGTGTGAGGCAGGTTCTTTCAGACAGTTTGTGAGAGGCAGGTTCTTTCAGTCAGTGTGTGAGAGGCAGGTTCTTTCAGACAGTGTGTGAGAGGCACGATCTTCAGTCAGTGTGTGAGAGGCAGGTTCTTTCAGTCAGTGTGTGAGAGGCAGGTTCTTTCAGTCAGTGTGTGAGAGGCAGGTTCTTTCAGTCAGTGTGTGAGAGGCAGGTTCTTTCAGTCAGTGTGTGAGAGGCAGGTTCTTTCAGTCAGTTTGTGAGAGGCAGGTTCTTTCAGACAGTTTGTGAGAGGCAGGTTCTTTCATTCAGTGTGTGTGAGGCAGGTTCTTTCAGCCAGTGTGTGAGATGCATGTTATTTCAGTGACACTGCGAGAAGCAGGTTCTTTCAGTCAGCGTGTGAGAGGCAGGTTCTTTCAGTCAGTGTGTGAGAGGCAGGTTCTTTCAGTCAGTGTGTGAGAGGCAGGTTCTTTCAGTCAGTGTGTGAGAGGCAGGTTCTTTCAGTCAGTGTGTGAGAGGCAGGTTCTTTCAGTCAGTGTGTGAGAGGCAGGTTCTTTCAGTCAGTGTGTGAGAGGCAGGTTCTTTCAGTCAGTGTGTGAGAGGCAGGTTCTTTCAGTCAGTGTGTGAGAGGCAGGTTCTTTCAGTCAGTGTGTGAGAGGCAGGTTCTTTCAGTCAGTGTGTGAGAGGCAGGTTCTTTCAGTCAGTGTGTGAGAGGCAGGTTCTTTCAGTCAGTGTGTGAGAGGCAGGTTCTTTCAGTCAGTGTGTGAGAGGCAGGTTCTTTCAGTCAGTGTGTGAGAGGCAGGTTCTTTCAGTCAGTGTGTGAGAGGCAGGTTCTTTCAGTCACTGTGTGAGAGGCAGGTTCTTTCAGTCAGTGTGTGAGAGGCAGGTTCTTTCAGTCAGTGTGTGAGAGGCAGGTTCTTTCAGTCAGTGTGTGAGAGGCAGGTTCTTTCAGTCAGTGTGTGAGAGGCAGGTTCTTTCAGTCAGTGTGTGAGAGGCAGGTTCTTTCAGTCAGTGTGTGAGAGGCAGGTTCTTTCAGTCAGTGTGTGAGAGGCAGGTTCTTTCAGTCAGTGTGTGAGAGGCAGGTTCTTTCAGTCAGTGTGTGAGAGGCAGGTTCTTTCAGTCAGTGTGTGAGAGGCAGGTTCTTTCAGTCAGTGTGTGAGAGGCAGGTTCTTTCAGTCAGTGTGTGAGAGGCAGGTTCTTTCAGTCAGTGTGTGAGAGGCAGGTTCTTTCAGTCAGTGTGTGAGAGGCAGGTTCTTTCAGTCAGTGTGTGAGAGGCAGGTTCTTTCAGTCAGTGTGTGAGAGGCAGGTTCTTTCAGTCAGTGTGTGAGAGGCAGGTTCTTTCAGTCAGTGTGTGAGAGGCAGGTTCTTTCAGTCAGTGTGTGAGAGGCAGGTTCTTTCAGTCAGTGTGTGAGAGGCAGGTTCTTTCAGTCAGTGTGTGAGAGGCAGGTTCTTTCAGTCAGTGTGTGAGAGGCAGGTTCTTTCAGTCAGTGTGTGAGAGGCAGGTTCTTTCAGTCAGTGTGTGAGAGGCAGGTTCTTTCAGTCAGTGTGTGAGAGGCAGGTTCTTTCAGTCAGTGTGTGAGAGGCAGGTTCTTTCAGTCAGTGTGTGAGAGGCAGGTTCTTTCAGTCAGTGTGTGAGAGGCAGGTTCTTTCAGTCAGTGTGTGAGAGGCAGGTTCTTTCAGTCAGTGTGTGAGAGGCAGGTTCTTTCAGTCAGTGTGTGAGAGGCAGGTTCTTTCAGTCAGTGTGTGAGAGGCAGGTTCTTTCAGTCAGTGTGTGAGAGGCAGGTTCTTTCAGTCAGTGTGTGAGAGGCAGGTTCTTTCAGTCAGTGTGTGAGAGGCAGGTTCTTTCAGTCAGTGTGTGAGAGGCAGGTTCTTTCAGTCAGTGTGTGAGAGGCAGGTTCTTTCAGTCAGTGTGTGAGAGGCAGGTTCTTTCAGTCAGTGTGTGAGAGGCAGGTTCTTTCAGTCAGTGTGTGAGAGGCAGGTTCTTTCAGTCAGTGTGTGAGAGGCAGGTTCTTTCAGTCAGTGTGTGAGAGGCAGGTTCTTTCAGTCAGTGTGTGAGAGGCAGGTTCTTTCAGTCAGTGTGTGAGAGGCAGGTTCTTTCAGTCAGTGTGTGAGAGGCAGGTTCTTTCAGTCAGTGTGTGAGAGGCAGGTTCTTTCAGTCAGTGTGTGAGAGGCAGGTTCTTTCAGTCAGTGTGTGAGAGGCAGGTTCTTTCAGTCAGTGTGTGAGAGGCAGGTTCTTTCAGTCAGTGTGTGAGAGGCAGGTTCTTTCAGTCAGTGTGTGAGAGGCAGGTTCTTTCAGTCAGTGTGTGAGAGGCAGGTTCTTTCAGTCAGTGTGTGAGAGGCAGGTTCTTTCAGTCAGTGTGTGAGAGGCAGGTTCTTTCAGTCAGTGTGTGAGAGGCAGGTTCTTTCAGTCAGTGTGTGAGAGGCAGGTTCTTTCAGTCAGTGTGTGAGAGGCAGGTTCTTTCAGTCAGTGTGTGAGAGGCAGGTTCTTTCAGTCAGTGTGTGAGAGGCAGGTTCTTTCAGTCAGTGTGTGAGAGGCAGGTTCTTTCAGTCAGTGTGTGAGAGGCAGGTTCTTTCAGTCAGTGTGTGAGAGGCAGGTTCTTTCAGTCAGTGTGTGAGAGGCAGGTTCTTTCAGTCAGTGTGTGAGAGGCAGGTTCTTTCAGTCAGTGTGTGAGAGGCAGGTTCTTTCAGTCAGTGTGTGAGAGGCAGGTTCTTTCAGTCAGTGTGTGAGAGGCAGGTTCTTTCAGTCAGTGTGTGAGAGGCAGGTTCTTTCAGTCAGTGTGTGAGAGGCAGGTTCTTTCAGTCAGTGTGTGAGAGGCAGGTTCTTTCAGTCAGTGTGTGAGAGGCAGGTTCTTTCAGTCAGTGTGTGAGAGGCAGGTTCTTTCAGTCAGTGTGTGAGAGGCAGGTTCTTTCAGTCAGTGTGTGAGAGGCAGGTTCTTTCAGTCAGTGTGTGAGAGGCAGGTTCTTTCAGTCAGTGTGTGAGAGGCAGGTTCTTTCAGTCAGTGTGTGAGAGGCAGGTTCTTTCAGTCAGTGTGTGAGAGGCAGGTTCTTTCAGTCAGTGTGTGAGAGGCAGGTTCTTTCAGTCAGTGTGTGAGAGGCAGGTTCTTTCAGTCAGTGTGTGAGAGGCAGGTTCTTTCAGTCAGTGTGTGAGAGGCAGGTTCTTTCAGTCAGTGTGTGAGAGGCAGGTTCTTTCAGTCAGTGTGTGAGAGGCAGGTTCTTTCAGTCAGTGTGTGAGAGGCAGGTTCTTTCAGTCAGTGTGTGAGAGGCAGGTTCTTTCAGTCAGTGTGTGAGAGGCAGGTTCTTTCAGTCAGTGTGTGAGAGGCAGGTTCTTTCAGTCAGTGTGTGAGAGGCAGGTTCTTTCAGTCAGTGTGTGAGAGGCAGGTTCTTTCAGTCAGTGTGTGAGAGGCAGGTTCTTTCAGTCAGTGTGTGAGAGGCAGGTTCTTTCAGTCAGTGTGTGAGAGGCAGGTTCTTTCAGTCAGTGTGTGAGAGGCAGGTTCTTTCAGTCAGTGTGTGAGAGGCAGGTTCTTTCAGTCAGTGTGTGAGAGGCAGGTTCTTTCAGTCAGTGTGTGAGAGGCAGGTTCTTTCAGTCAGTGTGTGAGAGGCAGGTTCTTTCAGTCAGTGTGTGAGAGGCAGGTTCTTTCAGTCAGTGTGTGAGAGGCAGGTTCTTTCAGTCAGTGTGTGAGAGGCAGGTTCTTTCAGTCAGTGTGTGAGAGGCAGGTTCTTTCAGTCAGTGTGTGAGAGGCAGGTTCTTTCAGTCAGTGTGTGAGAGGCAGGTTCTTTCAGTCAGTGTGTGAGAGGCAGGTTCTTTCAGTCAGTGTGTGAGAGGCAGGTTCTTTCAGTCAGTGTGTGAGAGGCAGGTTCTTTCAGTCAGTGTGTGAGAGGCAGGTTCTTTCAGTCAGTGTGTGAGAGGCAGGTTCTTTCAGTCAGTGTGTGAGAGGCAGGTTCTTTCAGTCAGTGTGTGAGAGGCAGGTTCTTTCAGTCAGTGTGTGAGAGGCAGGTTCTTTCAGTCAGAGTGTGAGAGGCAGGTTCTTTCAGTCAGTGTGTGAGAGGCAGGTTCTTTCAGTCAGTGTGTGAGAGGCAGGTTCTTTCAGTCAGTGTGTGAGAGGCAGGTTCTTTCAGTCAGTGTGTGAGAGGCAGGTTCTTTCAGTCAGTGTGTGAGAGGCAGGTTCTTTCAGTCAGTGTGTGAGAGGCAGGTTCTTTCAGTCAGTGTGTGAGAGGCAGGTTCTTTCAGTCAGTGTGTGAGAGGCAGGTTCTTTCAGTCAGTGTGTGAGAGGCAGGTTCTTTCAGTCAGTGTGTGAGAGGCAGGTTCTTTCAGTCAGTGTGTGAGAGGCAGGTTCTTTCAGTCAGTGTGTGAGAGGCAGGTTCTTTCAGTCAGTGTGTGAGAGGCAGGTTCTTTCAGTCAGTGTGTGAGAGGCAGGTTCTTTCAGTCAGTGTGTGAGAGGCAGGTTCTTTCAGTCAGTGTGTGAGAGGCAGGTTCTTTCAGTCAGTGTGTGAGAGGCAGGTTCTTTCAGTCAGTGTGTGAGAGGCAGGTTCTTTCAGTCAGTGTGTGAGAGGCAGGTTCTTTCAGTCAGTGTGTGAGAGGCAGGTTCTTTCAGTCAGTGTGTGAGAGGCAGGTTCTTTCAGTCAGTGTGTGAGAGGCAGGTTCTTTCAGTCAGTGTGTGAGAGGCAGGTTCTTTCAGTCAGTGTGTGAGAGGCAGGTTCTTTCAGTCAGTGTGTGAGAGGCAGGTTCTTTCAGTCAGTGTGTGAGAGGCAGGTTCTTTCAGTCAGTGTGTGAGAGGCAGGTTCTTTCAGTCAGTGTGTGAGAGGCAGGTTCTTTCAGTCAGTGTGTGAGAGGCAGGTTCTTTCAGTCAGTGTGTGAGAGGCAGGTTCTTTCAGTCAGTGTGTGAGAGGCAGGTTCTTTCAGTCAGTGTGTGAGAGGCAGGTTCTTTCAGTCAGTGTGTGAGAGGCAGGTTCTTTCAGTCAGTGTGTGAGAGGCAGGTTCTTTCAGTCAGTGTGTGAGAGGCAGGTTCTTTCAGTCAGTGTGTGAGAGGCAGGTTCTTTCAGTCAGTGTGTGAGAGGCAGGTTCTTTCAGTCAGTGTGTGAGAGGCAGGTTCTTTCAGTCAGTGTGTGAGAGGCAGGTTCTTTCAGTCAGTGTGTGAGAGGCAGGTTCTTTCAGTCAGTGTGTGAGAGGCAGGTTCTTTCAGTCAGTGTGTGAGAGGCAGGTTCTTTCAGTCAGTGTGTGAGAGGCAGGTTCTTTCAGTCAGTGTGTGAGAGGCAGGTTCTTTCAGTCAGTGTGTGAGAGGCAGGTTCTTTCAGTCAGTGTGTGAGAGGCAGGTTCTTTCAGTCAGTGTGTGAGAGGCAGGTTCTTTCAGTCAGTGTGTGAGAGGCAGGTTCTTTCAGTCAGTGTGTGAGAGGCAGGTTCTTTCAGTCAGTGTGTGAGAGGCAGGTTCTTTCAGTCAGTGTGTGAGAGGCAGGTTCTTTCAGTCAGTGTGTGAGAGGCAGGTTCTTTCAGTCAGTGTGTGAGAGGCAGGTTCTTTCAGTCAGTGTGTGAGAGGCAGGTTCTTTCAGTCAGTGTGTGAGAGGCAGGTTCTTTCAGTCAGTGTGTGAGAGGCAGGTTCTTTCAGTCAGTGTGTGAGAGGCAGGTTCTTTCAGTCAGTGTGTGAGAGGCAGGTTCTTTCAGTCAGTGTGTGAGAGGCAGGTTCTTTCAGTCAGTGTGTGAGAGGCAGGTTCTTTCAGTCAGTGTGTGAGAGGCAGGTTCTTTCAGTCAGTGTGTGAGAGGCAGGTTCTTTCAGTCAGTGTGTGAGAGGCAGGTTCTTTCAGTCAGTGTGTGAGAGGCAGGTTCTTTCAGTCAGTGTGTGAGAGGCAGGTTCTTTCAGTCAGTGTGTGAGAGGCAGGTTCTTTCAGTCAGTGTGTGAGAGGCAGGTTCTTTCAGTCAGTGTGTGAGAGGCAGGTTCTTTCAGTCAGTGTGTGAGAGGCAGGTTCTTTCAGTCAGTGTGTGAGAGGCAGGTTCTTTCAGTCAGTGTGTGAGAGGCAGGTTCTTTCAGTCAGTGTGTGAGAGGCAGGTTCTTTCAGTCAGTGTGTGAGAGGCAGGTTCTTTCAGTCAGTGTGTGAGAGGCAGGTTCTTTCAGTCAGTGTGTGAGAGGCAGGTTCTTTCAGTCAGTGTGTGAGAGGCAGGTTCTTTCAGTCAGTGTGTGAGAGGCAGGTTCTTTCAGTCAGTGTGTGAGAGGCAGGTTCTTTCAGTCAGTGTGTGAGAGGCAGGTTCTTTCAGTCAGTGTGTGAGAGGCAGGTTCTTTCAGTCAGTGTGTGAGAGGCAGGTTCTTTCAGTCAGTGTGTGAGAGGCAGGTTCTTTCAGTCAGTGTGTGAGAGGCAGGTTCTTTCAGTCAGTGTGTGAGAGGCAGGTTCTTTCAGTCAGTGTGTGAGAGGCAGGTTCTTTCAGTCAGTGTGTGAGAGGCAGGTTCTTTCAGTCAGTGTGTGAGAGGCAGGTTCTTTCAGTCAGTGTGTGAGAGGCAGTTTCTTTCAGTCAGTGTGTGAGAGGCAGGTTCTTTCAGTCAGTGTGTGAGAGGCAGGTTCTTTCAGTCAGTGTGTGAGAGGCAGTTCTTTCAGTCAGTGTGTGAGAGGCTGGTTCTTTCAGTCAGGGTGTGATAGCCTGGTTCTTTCAGTCAGTGTGTGAGAGGCAGGTTCTTTCAGTCAGTGTGTGAGAGGCAGGTTCTTTCAGTCAGTGTGTGAGAGACAGGTTCTTTCAGTCAGTGTGTGAGAGGCAGGTTCTTTCAGTCAGTGTGTGAGAGGCAGGTTCTTTCAGTCAGTGTGTGAGAGGCAGGTTCTTTCAGTCAGTGTGTGAGAGGCAGGTTCTTTCAGTCAGTGTGTGAGAGGCAGGTTCTTTCAGTCAGTGTGTGAGAGGCAGGTTCTTTCAGTCAGTGTGTGAGAGGCAGGTTCTTTCAGTCAGTGTGTGAGAGGCAGGTTCTTTCAGTCAGTGTGTGAGAGGCAGGTTCTTTCAGTCAGTGTGTGAGAGGCAGGTTCTTTCAGTCAGTGTGTGAGAGGCAGGTTCTTTCAGTCAGTGTGTGAGAGGCAGGTTCTTTCAGTCAGTGTGTGAGAGGCAGGTTCTTTCAGTCAGTGTGTGAGAGGCAGGTTCTTTCAGTCAGTGTGTGAGAGGCAGGTTCTTTCAGTCAGTGTGTGAGAGGCAGGTTCTTTCAGTCAGTGTGTGAGAGGCAGGTTCTTTCAGTCAGTGTGTGAGAGGCAGGTTCTTTCAGTCAGTGTGTGAGAGGCAGGTTCTTTCAGTCAGTGTGTGAGAGGCAGGTTCTTTCAGTCAGTGTGTGAGAGGCAGGTTCTTTCAGTCAGTGTGTGAGAGGCAGGTTCTTTCAGTCAGTGTGTGAGAGGCAGGTTCTTTCAGTCAGTGTGTGAGAGGCAGGTTCTTTCAGTCAGTGTGTGAGAGGCAGGTTCTTTCAGTCAGTGTGTGAGAGGCAGGTTCTTTCAGTCAGTGTGTGAGAGGCAGGTTCTTTCAGTCAGTGTGTGAGAGGCAGGTTCTTTCAGTCAGTGTGTGAGAGGCAGGTTCTTTCAGTCAGTGTGTGAGAGGCAGGTTCTTTCATTCAGTGTGTGAGAGGCAGGTTCTTTCAGTCAGTGTGTGAGAGACATGTTATTTCAGTGACACTGTGAGAAGCAGGTTCTTTCAGTCAGTGTGTGAGAGGCAGGTTCTTTCAGTCAGTGTGTGAGAGGCAGGTTCTTTCAGTCAGTGTGTGAGAGGCAGGTTCTTTCAGTCAGTGTGTGAGAGGCAGGTTCTTTCAGTCAGTGTGTGAGAGGCAGGTTCTTTCAGTCAGTGTGTGAGAGGCAGGTTCTTTCAGTCAGTGTGTGAGAGGCAGGTTCTTTCAGTCAGTGTGTGAGAGGCAGGTTCTTTCAGTCAGTGTGTGAGAGGCAGGTTCTTTCAGTCAGTGTGTGAGAGGCAGGTTCTTTCAGTCAGTGTGTGAGAGGCAGGTTCTTTCAGTCAGTGTGTGAGAGGCAGGTTCTTTCAGTCAGTGTGTGAGAGGCAGGTTCTTTCAGTCAGTGTGTGAGAGGCAGGTTCTTTCAGTCAGTGTGTGAGAGGCAGGTTCTTTCAGTCAGTGTGTGAGAGGCAGGTTCTTTCAGTCAGTGTGTGAGAGGCAGGTTCTTTCAGTCAGTGTGTGAGAAGCAGGTTCTTTCAGTCAGTGTGTGAGAGGCAGGTTCTTTCAGTCAGTGTGTGAGAGGCAGGTTCTTTCAGTCAGTGTGTGAGAGGCAGGTTCTTTCAGTCAGTGTGTGAGAGGCAGGTTCTTTCAGTCAGTGTGTGAGAGGCAGGTTCTTTCAGTCAGTGTGTGAGAGGCAGGTTCTTTCAGTCAGTGTGTGAGAGGCAGGTTCTTTCAGTCAGTGTGTGAGAGGCAGGTTCTTTCAGTCAGTGTGTGAGAGGCAGGTTCTTTCAGTCAGTGTGTGAGAGGCAGGTTCTTTCAGTCAGTGTGTGAGAGGCAGGTTCTTTCAGTCAGTGTGTGAGAGGCAGGTTCTTTCAGTCAGTGTGTGAGAGGCAGGTTCTTTCAGTCAGTGTGTGAGAGGCAGGTTCTTTCAGTCAGTGTGTGAGAGGCAGGTTCTTTCAGTCAGTGTGTGAGAGGCAGGTTCTTTCAGTCACTGTGTGAGAGGCAGGTTCTTTCAGTCAGTGTGTGAGAGGCAGGTTCTTTCAGTCAGTGTGTGAGAGGCAGGTTCTTTCAGTCAGTGTGTGAGAGGCAGGTTCTTTCAGTCAGTGTGTGAGAGGCAGGTTCTTTCAGTCAGTGTGTGAGAGGCAGGTTCTTTCAGTCAGTTTGTGAGAGGTACGTTCTTCAGTCACTGTGTGAGAGGCAGGTTCTTTCAGTCAGTGTGTGAGAGGCAGGTTCTTTCAGTCAGTGTGTGAGAGGCAGGTTCTTTCAGTCAGTGTGTGAGAGGCAGGTTCTTTCAGTCAGTGTGTGAGAGGCAGGTTCTTTCAGTCAGTGTGTGAGAGGCAGGTTCTTTCAGTCAGTGTGTGAGAGGCAGGTTCTTTCAGTCAGTGTGTGAGAGGCAGGTTCTTTCAGTCAGTGTGTGAGAGGCAGGTTCTTTCAGTCAGTGTGTGAGAGGCAGGTTCTTTCAGTCAGTGTGTGAGAGGCAGGTTCTTTCAGTCAGTGTGTGAGAGGCAGGTTCTTTCAGTCAGTGTGTGAGAGGCAGGTTCTTTCAGTCAGTGTGTGAGAGGCAGGTTCTTTCAGTCAGTGTGTGAGAGGCAGGTTCTTTCAGTCAGTGTGTGAGAGGCAGGTTCTTTCAGTCAGTGTGTGAGAGGCAGGTTCTTTCAGTCAGTGTGTGAGAGGCAGGTTCTTTCAGTCAGTGTGTGAGAGGCAGGTTCTTTCAGTCAGTGTGTGAGAGGCAGGTTCTTTCAGTCAGTGTGTGAGAGGCAGGTTCTTTCAGTCAGTGTGTGAGAGGCAGGTTCTTTCAGTCAGTGTGTGAGAGGCAGGTTCTTTCAGTCAGTGTGTGAGAGGCAGGTTCTTTCAGTCAGTGTGTGAGAGGCAGGTTCTTTCAGTCAGTGTGTGAGAGGCAGGTTCTTTCAGTCAGTGTGTGAGAGGCAGGTTCTTTCAGTCAGTGTGTGAGAGGCAGGTTCTTTCAGTCAGTGTGTGAGAGGCAGGTTCTTTCAGTCAGTGTGTGAGAGGCAGGTTCTTTCAGTCAGTGTGTGAGAGGCAGGTTCTTTCAGTCAGTGTGTGAGAGGCAGGTTCTTTCAGTCAGTGTGTGAGAGGCAGGTTCTTTCAGTCAGTGTGTGAGAGGCAGGTTCTTTCAGTCAGTGTGTGAGAGGCAGGTTCTTTCAGTCAGTGTGTGAGAGGCAGGTTCTTTCAGTCAGTGTGTGAGAGGCAGGTTCTTTCAGTCAGTGTGTGAGAGGCAGGTTCTTTCAGTCAGTGTGTGAGAGGCAGGTTCTTTCAGTCAGTGTGTGAGAGGCAGGTTCTTTCAGTCAGTGTGTGAGAGGCAGGTTCTTTCAGTCAGTGTGTGAGAGGCAGGTTCTTTCAGTCAGTGTGTGAGAGGCAGGTTCTTTCAGTCAGTGTGTGAGAGGCAGGTTCTTTCAGTCAGTGTGTGAGAGGCAGGTTCTTTCAGTCAGTGTGTGAGAGGCAGGTTCTTTCAGTCAGTGTGTGAGAGGCAGGTTCTTTCAGTCAGTGTGTGAGAGGCAGGTTCTTTCAGTCAGTGTGTGAGAGGCAGGTTCTTTCAGTCAGTGTGTGAGAGGCAGGTTCTTTCAGTCAGTGTGTGAGAGGCACGTTCTTTCAGTCAGTGTGTGAGAGGCAGGTTCTTTCAGTCAGTGTGTGAGAGGCAGTTCTTTCAGTCAGTGTGTGAGAGGCAGGTTCTTTCAGTCAGTGTGTGAGAGGCAGGTTCTTTCAGTCAGTGTGTGAGAGGCAGGTTCTTTCAGTCAGTGTGTGAGAGGCAGGTTCTTTCAGTCAGTGTGTGAGAGGCAGGTTCTTTCAGTCAGTGTGTGAGAGGCAGGTTCTTTCAGTCAGTGTGTGAGAGGCAGGTTCTTTCAGTCAGTGTGTGAGAGGCAGGTTCTTTCAGTCAGTGTGTGAGAGGCAGGTTCTTTCAGTCAGTGTGTGAGAGGCAGGTTCTTTCAGTCAGTGTGTGAGAGGCAGGTTCTTTCAGTCAGTGTGTGAGAGGTAGGTTCTTTCAGTCAGTGTGTGAGAGGCAGGTTCTTTCAGTCAGTGTGTGAGAGGCAGGTTCTTTCAGTCAGTGTGTGAGAGGCAGGTTCTTTCAGTCAGTGTGTGAGAGGCAGGTTCTTTCAGTCAGTGTGTGAGAGGCAGGTTCTTTCAGTCAGTGTGTGAGAGGCAGGTTCTTTCAGTCAGTGTGTGAGAGGCAGGTTCTTTCAGTCAGTGTGTGAGAGGCAGGTTCTTTCAGTCAGTGTGTGAGAGGCAGGTTCTTTCAGTCAGTGTGTGAGAGGCAGGTTCTTTCAGTCAGTGTGTGAGAGGCAGATTCTTTCAGTCAGTGTGTGAGAGGCAGGTTCTTTCAGTCAGTGTGTGAGGAGGCAGGTTCTTTCAGTCAGTGTGTGAGAGGCAGTTTCTTTCAGTCAGTGTGTGAGAGGCAGGTTCTTTCAGTCAGTGTGTGAGAGGCAGGTTCTTTCAGTCAGTGTGTGAGAGGCAGGTTCTTTCAGTCAGTGTGTGAGAGGCAGGTTCTTTCAGTCAGTGTGTGAGAGGCAGGTTCTTCAGTCAGTGTGTGAGAGGCAGGTTCTTTCAGTCAGTGTGTGAGAGGCAGGTTCTTTCAGTCAGTGTGTGAGAGGCAGGTTCTTTCAGTCAGTGTGTGAGAGGCAGGTTTTTTCAGTCAGTGTGTGAGAGGCAGGTTCTTTCAGTCAGTGTGTGAGAGGCAGGTTCTTTCAGTCAGTGTGTGAGAGGCAGGTTCTTTCAGTCAGTGTGTGAGAGGCAGGTTCTTTCAGTCAGTGTGTGAGAGGCAGGTTCTTTCAGTCAGTGTGTGAGAGGCAGGTTCTTTCAGTCAGTGTGTGAGAGGCAGGTTCTTTCAGTCAGTGTGTGAGAGGCAGGTTCTTTCAGTCAGTGTGTGAGAGGCAGGTTCTTTCAGTCAGTGTGTGAGAGGCAGGTTCTTTCAGTCAGTGTGTGAGAGGCAGGTTCTTTCAGTCAGTGTGTGAGAGGCAGGTTCTTTCAGTCAGTGTGTGAGAGGCAGGTTCTTTCAGTCAGTGTGTGAGAGGCAGGTTCTTTCAGTCAGTGTGTGAGAGGCAGGTTCTTTCAGTCAGTGTGTGAGAGGCAGGTTCTTTCAGTCAGTGTGTGAGAGGCAGGTTCTTTCAGTCAGTGTGTGAGAGGCAGGTTCTTTCAGTCAGTGTGTGAGAGGCAGGTTCTTTCAGTCAGTGTGTGAGAGGCAGGTTCTTTCAGTCAGTGTGTGAGAGGCAGGTTCTTTCAGTCAGTGTGTGAGAGGCAGGTTCTTTCAGTCAGTGTGTGAGAGGCAGGTTCTTTCAGTCAGTGTGTGAGAGGCAGGTTCTTTCAGTCAGTGTGTGAGAGGCAGGTTCTTTCAGTCAGTGTGTGAGAGGCAGGTTCTTTCAGTCAGTGTGTGAGAGGCAGGTTCTTTCAGTCAGTGTGTGAGAGGCAGTTCTTTCAGTCAGTGTGTGAGAGGCAGGTTCTTTCAGTCAGTGTGTGAGAGGCAGGTTCTTTCAGTCAGTGTGTGAGAGGCAGGTTCTTTCAGTCAGTGTGTGAGAGGCAGGTTCTTTCAGTCAGTGTGTGAGAGGCAGGTTCTTTCAGTCAGTGTGTGAGAGGCAGGTTCTTTCAGTCAGTGTGTGAGAGGCAGGTTCTTTCAGTCAGTGTGTGAGAGGCAGGTTCTTTCAGTCAGTGTGTGAGAGGCAGGTTCTTTCAGTCAGTGTGTGAGAGGCAGGTTCTTTCAGTCAGTGTGTGAGAGGCAGGTTCTTTCAGTCAGTGTGTGAGAGGCAGGTTCTTTCAGTCAGTGTGTGAGAGGCAGGTTCTTTCAGTCAGTGTGTGAGAGGCAGGTTCTTTCAGTCAGTGTGTGAGAGGCAGGTTCTTTCAGTCAGTGTGTGAGAGGCAGGTTCTTTCAGTCAGTGTGTGTGAGGCAGGTTCTTTCAGTCAGTGTGTGAGAGGCAGGTTCTTTCAGTCAGTGTGTGAGAGCAGGTTCTTTCAGTCAGTGTGTGAGAGGCAGGTTCTTTCAGTCAGTGTGTGAGAGGCAGGTTCTTTCAGTCAGTGTGTGAGAGGCAGGTTCTTTCAGTCAGTGTGTGAGAGGCAGGTTCTTTCAGTCAGTGTGTGAGAGGCAGGTTCTTTCAGTCAGTGTGTGAGAGGCAGGTTCTTTCAGTCAGTGTGTGAGAGGCAGGTTCTTTCAGTCAGTGTGTGAGAGGCAGGTTCTTTCAGTCAGTGTGTGAGAGGCAGGTTCTTTCAGTCAGTGTGTGAGAGGCAGGTTCTTTCAGTCAGTGTGTGAGAGGCAGGTTCTTTCAGTCAGTGTGTGAGAGGCAGGTTCTTTCAGTCAGTGTGTGAGAGGCAGGTTCTTTCAGTCAGTGTGTGAGAGGCAGGTTCTTTCAGTCAGTGTGTGAGAGGCAGGTTCTTTCAGTCAGTGTGTGAGAGGCAGGTTCTTTCAGTCAGTGTGTGAGAGGCAGGTTCTTTCAGTCAGTGTGTGAGAGGCAGGTTCTTTCAGTCAGTGTGTGAGAGGCAGGTTCTTTCAGTCAGTGTGTGAGAGGCAGGTTCTTTCAGTCAGTGTGTGAGAGGCAGGTTCTTTCAGTCAGTGTGTGAGAGGCAGGTTCTTTCAGTCAGTGTGTGAGAGGCAGGTTCTTTCAGTCAGTGTGTGAGAGGCAGGTTCTTTCAGTCAGTGTGTGAGAGGCAGGTTCTTTCAGTCAGTGTGTGAGAGGCAGGTTCTTTCAGTCAGTGTGTGAGAGGCAGGTTCTTTCAGTCAGTGTGTGAGAGGCAGGTTCTTTCAGTCAGTGTGTGAGAGGCAGGTTCTTTCAGTCAGTGTGTGAGAGGCAGGTTCTTTCAGTCAGTGTGTGAGAGGCAGGTTCTTTCAGTCAGTGTGTGAGAGGCAGGTTCTTTCAGTCAGTGTGTGAGAGGCAGGTTCTTTCAGTCAGTGTGTGAGAGGCAGGTTCTTTCAGTCAGTGTGTGAGAGGCAGGTTCTTTCAGTCAGTGTGTGAGAGGCAGGTTCTTTCAGTCAGTGTGTGAGAGGCAGGTTCTTTCAGTCAGTGTGTGAGAGGCAGGTTCTTTCAGTCAGTGTGTGAGAGGCAGGTTCTTTCAGTCAGTGTGTGAGAGGCAGGTTCTTTCAGTCAGTGTGTGAGAGGCAGGTTCTTTCAGTCAGTGTGTGAGAGGCAGGTTCTTTCAGTCAGTGTGTGAGAGGCAGGTTCTTTCAGTCAGTGTGTGAGAGGCAGGTTCTTTCAGTCAGTGTGTGAGAGGCAGGTTCTTTCAGTCAGTGTGTGAGAGGCAGGTTCTTTCAGTCAGTGTGTGAGAGGCAGGTTCTTTCAGTCAGTGTGTGAGAGGCAGGTTCTTTCAGTCAGTGTGTGAGAGGCAGGTTCTTTCAGTCAGTGTGTGAGAGGCAGGTTCTTTCAGTCAGTGTGTGAGAGGCAGGTTCTTTCAGTCAGTGTGTGAGAGGCAGGTTCTTTCAGTCAGTGTGTGAGAGGCAGGTTCTTTCAGTCAGTGTGTGAGAGGCAGGTTCTTTCAGTCAGTGTGTGAGAGGCAGGTTCTTTCAGTCAGTGTGTGAGAGGCAGGTTCTTTCAGTCAGTGTGTGAGAGGCAGGTTCTTTCAGTCAGTGTGTGAGAGGCAGGTTCTTTCAGTCAGTGTGTGAGAGGCAGGTTCTTTCAGTCAGTGTGTGAGAGGCAGGTTCTTTCAGTCAGTGTGTGAGAGGCAGGTTCTTTCAGTCAGTGTGTGAGAGGCAGGTTCTTTCAGTCAGTGTGTGAGAGGCAGGTTCTTTCAGTCAGTGTGTGAGAGGCAGGTTCTTTCAGTCAGTGTGTGAGAGGCAGGTTCTTTCAGTCAGTGTGTGAGAGGCAGGTTCTTTCAGTCAGTGTGTGAGAGGCAGGTTCTTTCAGTCAGTGTGTGAGAGGCAGGTTCTTTCAGTCAGTGTGTGAGAGGCAGGTTCTTTCAGTCAGTGTGTGAGAGGCAGGTTCTTTCAGTCAGTGTGTGAGAGGCAGGTTCTTTCAGTCAGTGTGTGAGAGGCAGGTTCTTTCAGTCAGTGTGTGAGAGGCAGGTTCTTTCAGTCAGTGTGTGAGAGGCAGGTTCTTTCAGTCAGTGTGTGAGAGGCAGGTTCTTTCAGTCAGTGTGTGAGAGGCAGGTTCTTTCAGTCAGTGTGTGAGAGGCAGGTTCTTTCAGTCAGTGTGTGAGAGGCAGGTTCTTTCAGTCAGTGTGTGAGAGGCAGGTTCTTTCAGTCAGTGTGTGAGAGGCAGGTTCTTTCAGTCAGTGTGTGAGAGGCAGGTTCTTTCAGTCAGTGTGTGAGAGGCAGGTTCTTTCAGTCAGTGTGTGAGAGGCAGGTTCTTTCAGTCAGTGTGTGAGAGGCAGGTTCTTTCAGTCAGTGTGTGAGAGGCAGGTTCTTTCAGTCAGTGTGTGAGAGGCAGGTTCTTTCAGTCAGTGTGTGAGAGGCAGGTTCTTTCAGTCAGTGTGTGAGAGGCAGGTTCTTTCAGTCAGTGTGTGAGAGGCAGGTTCTTTCAGTCAGTGTGTGAGAGGCAGGTTCTTTCAGTCAGTGTGTGAGAGGCAGGTTCTTTCAGTCAGTGTGTGAGAGGCAGGTTCTTTCAGTCAGTGTGTGAGAGGCAGGTTCTTTCAGTCAGTGTGTGAGAGGCAGGTTCTTTCAGTCAGTGTGTGAGAGGCAGGTTCTTTCAGTCAGTGTGTGAGAGGCAGGTTCTTTCAGTCAGTGTGTGAGAGGCAGGTTCTTTCAGTCAGTGTGTGAGAGGCAGGTTCTTTCAGTCAGTGTGTGAGAGGCAGGTTCTTTCAGTCAGTGTGTGAGAGGCAGGTTCTTTCAGTCAGTGTGTGAGAGGCAGGTTCTTTCAGTCAGTGTGTGAGAGGCAGGTTCTTTCAGTCAGTGTGTGAGAGGCAGGTTCTTTCAGTCAGTGTGTGAGAGGCAGGTTCTTTCAGTCAGTGTGTGAGAGGCAGGTTCTTTCAGTCAGTGTGTGAGAGGCAGGTTCTTTCAGTCAGTGTGTGAGAGGCAGGTTCTTTCAGTCAGTGTGTGAGAGGCAGGTTCTTTCAGTCAGTGTGTGAGAGGCAGGTTCTTTCAGTCAGTGTGTGAGAGGCAGGTTCTTTCAGTCAGTGTGTGAGAGGCAGGTTCTTTCAGTCAGTGTGTGAGAGGCAGGTTCTTTCAGTCAGTGTGTGAGAGGCAGGTTCTTTCAGTCAGTGTGTGAGAGGCAGGTTCTTTCAGTCAGTGTGTGAGAGGCAGGTTCTTTCAGTCAGTGTGTGAGAGGCAGTTTCTTTCAGTCACTGTGTGAGATGCAGGTTCTTTCAGTCAGTGTGTGAGAGGCAGGTTCTTTCAGTCAGTGTTTGAGAGGCAGTTACATTCAGTCAGTGTGTGAGAGGCAGGTTCTTTCAGTCAGGGTGTGAGAGGCAGATTCTTTCAGTCAGTGTGTGAGAGGCAGGTTCTTTCAGTCTGTTAGTGGGAGGAAGGTTCTTTCAGTCAGTGTGTGAGAGGCAGGTTCTTTCAGTCAGTGTGTGAGAGGCAGGTTCTTTCAGTCAGTGTGTGAGAGGCAGGTTCTTTCAGTCAGTGTGTGAGAGGCAGGTTCTTTCAGTCAGTGTGTGAGAGGCAGGTTCTTTCAGTCAGTGTGTGAGAGGCAGGTTCTTTCAGTCAGTGTGTGAGAGGCAGGTTCTTTCAGTCAGTGTGTGAGAGGCAGGTTCTTTCAGTCAGTGTGTGAGAGGCAGGTTCTTTCAGTCAGTGTGTGAGAGGCAGGTTCTTTCAGTCAGTGTGTGAGAGGCAGGTTCTTTCAGTCAGTGTGTGAGAGGCAGGTTCTTTCAGTCAGTGTGTGAGAGGCAGGTTCTTTCAGTCAGTGTGTGAGAGGCAGGTTCTTTCAGTCAGTGTGTGAGAGGCAGGTCTTTCAGTCAGTGTGTGAGAGGCAGATTCTTTCAGTCAGTGTGTGAGAGGCAGGTTCTTTCAGTCAGTGTGTGAGAGGCAGGTTCTTTCAGTCAGTGTGTGAGAGGCAGGTTCTTTCAGTCAGTGTGTGAGAGGCAGGTTCTTTCAGTCAGTGTGTGAGAGGCAGGTTCTTTCAGTCAGTGTGTGAGAGGCAGTTTCTTTCAGTCAGTGTGTGAGAGGCAGGTTCTTTCAGTCAGTGTGTGAGAGGCAGGTTCTTTCAGTCAGTGTGTGAGAGGCAGGTTCTTTCAGTCAGTGTGTGAGAGGCAGGTTCTTTCAGTCAGTGTGTGAGAGGCAGGTTCTTTCAGTCAGTGTGTGAGAGGCAGGTTCTTTCAGTCAGTGTGTGAGAGGCAGGTTCTTTCAGTCAGTGTGTGAGAGGCAGGTTCTTTCAGTCAGTGTGTGAGAGGCAGGTTCTTTCAGTCAGTGTGTGAGAGGCAGGTTCTTTCAGTCAGTGTGTGAGAGGCAGGTTCTTTCAGTCAGTGTGTGAGAGGCAGGTTCTTTCAGTCAGTGTGTGAGAGGCAGGTTCTTTCAGTCAGTGTGTGAGAGGCAGGTTCTTTCAGTCAGTGTGTGAGAGGCAGGTTCTTTCAGTCAGTGTGTGAGAGGCAGGTTCTTTCAGTCAGTGTGTGAGAGGCAGGTTCTTTCAGTCAGTGTGTGAGAGGCAGGTTCTTTCAGTCAGTGTGTGAGAGGCAGGTTCTTTCAGTCAATGTGTGAAAAGCAGGTTGTTTCAGTTAGCGTGTGAGAGGCAGGTTCTTTCAGTCAGTGTGTGAGAGGCAGGTTCTTTTCAGTCAGT